>NC_133461.1:41677400-41986500 GCF_048565385.1 Saimiri boliviensis | reverse complement strand
TGTTTTTGGAGTGCCTGGTACTGGTTGTTCCTTTATAAGCGTAGAGCCTCTTTCAGGAGTTCTTGTAGAGCAGGTTTGGTGGTGATGAAATCTCTGAGCGCTTGCTTGTTCACAAAGGATTTTATTTTTCCTTCGCTTATGAAGCTTAGTTTGGCTGGATAGGAGATTCTGGGTTGAAAGTTCTTTTCTTTAAGGATGTTGAATATTGGCCCCCAATCTCTTCTGGCTTGTAGGGTTTCTGCTGAGAGATCTGCTGTGAGTCTAATGGGCTTCCCTTTGTGGGTAACCCGACCTTTCTCTCTGGCTGCCCTTAGCATTTTCTCTTTCATTTCAACCTTGGTGAATCTGACGATTATGTGCCTTGGGGTTGCTCTTCTTGCGGAATATCTTTGTGGTGTTCTCTGTATTTCCTGGATTTGAATATTGGTCTGCCTTGCTAGGTTGGGGAAGTTTTCCCGGATAATATCCTGAAGAGTATTTTCCAGCTTGGATTCATTCTCTTCATCACATTCAGGTACACCTATCAGACGTAGATTAGGTCTTTTCACATAGTCCCACATTTCTTGAAGATTTTGTTCATTCCTTTTTGCGCTTTTTTCTCTGTTCTTGCCCTCTCTTTTTATTTCATTGAGTTGATCTTCGACCTCTGATATCCTTTCTTCTGCTTGGTCAATTCGGCTGTTGAAGCTTGTGCATGCTTCACGAAGTTCTCGCGTTGCGTTTTTCAGCTCCATCAATTCACTTATACTCCTCTCTATGCTGTCCATTCTCATCAGCAGTTCGTCCAATCTTTTTTCCAGGTTCCTATTTTCTTTGCGTGCGGTTAGAACATGTTCTTTTAGCTCGCTGTAGTTTCTAACTACCCACCTTCTGAAGTCTGATTCTGTCATTTCATCACTCTCCTTCTCCATCCAGTCTGGTTCCCTTGCTGGTGAGGAGTTGTGATCCCTTTTAGGAGGAGAGGTGTTCTGGTTTCGGGAGTTTTCATCCTTTTTACGCTGGTTTCTTCCCATTTTTGTGGGTTTATCCACCTGTTGTCTGTCTCTGTCCCAGGGAGTTGGAGCTTTATGAGTTTCCGTTGCACTACTGCCTTTTTTTGATTTTTCTTTCAGGTCTGACCCGCCCAGCTAGCAGCACGCCTAGCCACTGCCTGCCCGCAGGGGCTTTGCTGAGCTGCTGTGGGCTCCGCCCAGCTGCCCTGAGCTCTTCCCTGTAGTCCTTTTTATATGGGCGTAGTTAGAACTGTCTCGGCAATGGTGGCCCCGCCTCTGTTATGGCGGACTCTCTCTGTTGTGGGAGGTTGCCTCGGCAACGGCAGCCTGCCTCCGTAGCGGTGGAGAGCCTCAGTAATGGCGGAAGCCCCTCCCCCACCGAGCCGGGCCGTCCAGGTTCAGCTGTGCTTGGTTTGAAGGGCTCAGCCCAGAGGGTTTCCAATTACTGTTTTTGTTTTGGTTGTTGTTGGGGGTGGAAGGCTGGGACCAACCGAGCCTGATCACCTGGCTCCCTGACTCCGAGTCTTTTCTTTTAAGTTGAACGACCCCGAGTTCCGGTCGCTTGTTGAAAAGGCGCCAGGATCTCCCGTACTGCGACTCACGGAGTCGGCTCGGACTGCGGCGCCGGCTCCTGGTGGATTTTCTGCCTAGGAATCTCCTGGCCTGACTCGCTATTTCAGATGAATGGCCCACTCTGCCGTCTCAGGGCTCTGCTCGTCAGCTAAGAGGGCTCCCAGACCAGTGGTTTTTGAACGGAGAACCGCAGCAACATGGAGTGGTCACAGCAGCCGCGCGGGCGGAATCAGCCCCACAGGGGCCAAAACAGCCACACCGGCTGGGACTGCGACACTGGCGACCCCTCTGCCTGGGTATCTCCTGGTCTGTGGGCAATAACAGTTCGTCTGTAAATGCGGCGTCCACTCACCCTCTGCACTTTCACTGGGAGCTGAAGTCCTGAGCTGTTCTTAGGTGGCCATCTTCCCAGCATCTGGAGTCAGGAGGTTCTATTTTTGATATATTTCAGAGTTTTGTTTTAAGATTTAGGACTCCTTTTAGTATTTTTTTTTTTTTTTTTCTGAATTGGTAGTCACAAATTCTGTCAACATTTGTTTTTCTGAAAAAGACTATCTCTCCTTCATTTATGAAGTTTTGTTTCACTGGAATGCAAAATTCTTGGCTGATAATTATTTTGTTTAAGGAGGCTGAAGATAGGCCCCCAATCCCTTTTGACTTGCAGGACTTCTGTTAAGAAATTTGCTGTTAATCTGATAGGTTTTCCTTTTGGGATACCTGATGCTTTTACCTCACAGCTCTTTAGATTCTTTAGATTCTTACCTTCATTTTGACTTTAGCTAACCTGATGACCATATGCCTAGGTGATAATCCTTTTACAATGAATTTTCCAGGTGTTCTTTGAGCTTCTTGTATGTGGATATCTAGATCTCTAGCGAGACCAGAGAAGTTTTATTTGATTATTCCCTCAAATAAATTTTCCAAAGTTTTAGATTTCTCTTCTTCCTGAGGAGCACCAATTATTCTTATGTTTGGTTATTTAACACAATATGAAATTTCATGGAGACTTTATTCATGTTTTAAAATTCTTTTTTATTCGTCTTTGTTGGACTGGGTTAATTCAAAAGCTTTGTCTTTGAGCTCTGAAGTTCTTTCTTCTTCTTTTTCAATACTATTGCTGAAACTTTTCAGTGTATTTTGCATTTCTCTAAGTGTGCTGTTTATTTCCAGAAATTGTGATCATCTTTTCTTTATGACATCTATTTCTCTGGAGACTTTTTCATCCATATCCTGTTTTTTGTTTTTTGTTTTTTTAATTTCTTTAAATCGGTTTTCACCTTTCTCTGGTGCCTCCTTGAATAGCTTAATAGTCAACTTTTTTGAATTCTTTTTCTGGCAATTCAGAGATTTCTTCTTGGTTTGGATCCATTGTTGGAGAGCTAGAGTGATCTTTTGATGGTGTTATAGAACTTTATTTTGCCATATTACCAGAATGACTTTTCTGGTTCCTTCTCATTTGGGTAGACTCTTTCAGTGGAAAGATCTGGAACTCAAGGGTTGCTGCTCACATTCTTTTGTCCGGGGGTGCTCCCTTGATATGTTTCTCTCCCTCTTTCTCTATGGATAGGGCTTCTGGAGAGCCAGACTGCAGTGATTGTTATTGCCCTTCTGGTTCTAGTCACTCAGCGGGGTTATGGGGCTCCAGGCTGGTGCTAAGAACTGTCAGCAAAGAGTCCTGTGATGTGATTCATCTCCAGGTCTTCTAGTCATGGTTACCAGCACCTGGTCTGGTGAAGGTGGCAGGGAAGTAAAGTGGACTCTGTGGGAGTCCTTGGTTTTAGTTTTGTTTTAGTGCACTGGTTTTAGTCCTAAGTTGTAGTTTTGTTTAGTGTGCTGGTTTTCTTGAATGCTGGTTATGTCAGCAGTGAAGTTGTCACATGGACAGTCTCAGGACCTCTGGTTAGCCAGGGTGTTGCAGGTGGCGGAATTAGCTGTTGTTTTCTCCTTCTCTGGAGCAGGGTTTTCTCTTATGAGTTGCTGTAATGGCTTGGGTTGGTTGGCCTCCAGTCAGACAGTGGTGCTTTCAAGAGAATGCCAGCTGCGGTAGTAGAAAGGCATTATAATCTTTCCCTGCCTTGGCTAGGATGAGTACTTGGGTTTCTCAGTAATGAACAGGACCATAGAGCTCCCAAGAGATCATTTCTTTTATCTACCCTGATAGATCATTTCTATCAGGGTGGGTAGAGAAAAACCATCAGACCATCAGGTGGGGCAGGGTAGGTGAATCTAAGATCATACTCTCTTTGGGTGGGACTTGCTGTGGCCACTATGGGGGTGGAGGGCTGGTTCTCAGGCAAATGGAGTTATGTTTCCAGGGGGATTATGGCTGTTTCTGCTGTGTCAAACAGGTCTCCAGAGATATGGAGGAAAGCTGGCAGTGACAGACCTCATCTAGCTCCCACACAGCTGGCAAGGCCAGTCTCACTCCCACTGTGCCTCCCCAGCTGCACTGAGGTTTATATACAGGCATCTGGTAGGCAGGCTGAGATCTTGCCCCAGGCTACAAGCCTCTTGGTAAGAAAGCAAACAGGGCTCTCAGGCCTTATTCCTCTCTGCCTGCCTGCACCATTGGCTACAGCTTCTGTGCTTGTGTCTTCCCTTCCCATTTGTCTCCTCCTCCAGATTCTACTTAGGAAAATTTGTGCTCAGTCAAAATTATTACAAAGTTAAGCTAGGAGCTTCCTTTACCCTGAAGCCCTTCTGCAATTCCACTGGCTGCCTTCCCTTCCCAAGGACCCCTGTGAGATAAGGCCAGGAATGGCTTCCCTGGGGCTCGAGTTGGGGACCAGGAGTCCCTATAGGGCTCTTCCCACTATGTCTACGTTTTATATTTTGCTCAGCTCCCTAAATCCATTTCAGCTCTAGGTAAGGTTAAATCCTCTTGTGATCTGGATTTTTAGGTTTTCCAATGGGGATATGTGTTCAGGGGCCAGCTTCTCACCTTCTCACACTTTGGGAACTCAGTTTATTGGCTGTCTTGTGGTGTTTGTAGCAGCAAGTTGCTTCTTTCAAAGTGTCTGTGAATTCTATCAGTTTTCCTGGTATGTTCCTGCAGTGGCTCTTGGAGCAAAAGTTCACAGTGTAAGTCTCTACATGCTGTTCTGTCTGTCTAACTGGGAGCTGCACATTAGTCCTGTCTCCTATCCACCATTCTTTTTTTCCCTCTGATTTTCCTTTCCTTTGGATAAATACTCAGAAGTGGGATTGTTGGATCATATGGTATTTTTAGTTTTAGTTTTCTGAAGAACCTCTGTAGTGTTTTCCATGATGGCTGTAATAATTTACATTCCCACCAACAATGTGTAAGAGTTCTTTCTCTGCATTCTTATTAATATTTGTTATTTTTTGTCATTCTGATAATAGCCATTCTAACTGGGGTAAGATCTCATTGTGGTTTTTGTTTACATACCCTGATGATTGGTGATGTTGACCATTTAAAAAATATATATTGACTAGCCATTTGCATGTCTTCTTTCAAGAAATATCTATTCAGATGATTTGCTTATTTTTTAAAAAATGAATTACTTCTTTTTTTTCCCCACTGTTGAGTTATTTGATTTTCTTATATATTTTGTTCTTAATCTCTTGCTGGATGGATACTTGCTGGATGACAAATACTTCATTTCATTCTGTTGGTTGTCTCTTTATTCTGTTGTTTCCCTTGTGCAGAAACTTTTTAGTTTGCTGTAACCCTATTTGTCTATTTGGGCTGTTGTTGCTGATGCTTTTGAGGTCTTATCCAAAAATTCTTTGCCCAGACCAATGTCCTGAAGCATTTCCCCAATGTTTTCTTCTAGTAGTTTAATAGTTTGGGGTCTTAGATGTAAGTCTTTAATCCATTTTGAGTTGATTTGTGTATATGGTAAAAGAAAGGGGCCTAGTTTCATTCTTCTACATGTGGTTATCTAGTTCTCCCAGAACGATTTATTGAAGAGAATTATTCTTGCTCCACTGTTTGTTCTCGGCACCTTTTCAAAAATCAGCTGGCTATAATTGTGTGGATTTATATCTCAGTTCTCTATCCTGTCACATTGGTCTGTTTTTATGCTTGTACCATGCTGTTTTGGCTATTATAGCTTTGTAGTATATTTTGAAGTCAAGTATTTGTTGTTTTTACATAATGACAAATTTGTTTTTAACCTTTGTTCATTAGGGATGGAGCCTATAGAGGTGCCTCTTGAGGAAAATAGTGAACGGGTTCAGATTTGCCAAAGCAAGGTCTGTGCTGACAGGTGAGACTTTGCAGCAGGTGAAAATCTCAACTTTATTGACATGCTGGCCCCAGAAGGGGAAGACAGAAATGCCCTATGCAATCTATCCTCTGCTACCCTTCAGTCCAGTTGCTTCCCATTTCCCACTCACATGCTTCTCTCTAACCACACTCTTGGCTCCTTGGTCTTCAAACCTACCAAGCATGTTCCCTTCTCAGGTCTTTGCATTTGCTCTTCCCTCTGCCTGGTGCTCTTCCCCTACTTATACCTCCACAGGGCTTGTTCCCTCACCTCTGCCAGTTTCATCTCCAACAGGTCTCTGTTCAAACCCCCCTTCTAAGAGGACCACATGACTACCCACATAAACCAGCCCCACCCTTTCCATTTCTCCTGTTGTATTCACCTCCTTTGCATTTGTGTTTCCAAGATATTATATATTTGTTTATTGATCTTTTGTCCGTCACACTGGAATGCCTGTGTTGCTTCCTTCAGAGACTGGGACAGTGCCAAGAGGACAGTGTTGGGTGGGCAGACAAGATGACACAGAAGGAACAGTCTGGAGGGCATTGCAGCAGTTCAGAGGAGGCCTGATCGGGAGGGAAAAGACCTGATTTGCATTTGAGAAGACTAGCTAGTGTGTGTGGAGTGGTTGGAAGGGGGAGGAGGTGCAAGCGGGAAGGCCACATAAGCACACGTGACAGCAACACAGGTGAGACAGGATAGAGGCTTGGACCAGGGTCAAAGAGAAAGTCAGAAAGGCAGCAAGTATATATTCTGGAAATAGAATAACCTGAACTAGCTGATGATTGGAGGAGAAGGCTGAGAGTGAGGGTGGCAGATATCAAGACATCTCTCAGGTTTTTAAGGTGTAGCTTTCAGGTGATAACTCATAAATTATATACCATATTATGGATTATAATCTAATCTGGGTTGCTGATGATAAATCATCTACTGAATTCTAGGAAATGTAAAGTGGGGTTGGATGTAATGGCATTGCTATTTTGTTTATTGATTGTACATGTTTCTAAGTCTTGTTATTGAATAAATCAAATGTCTGCATCCCTTGTTATCTAATCTGACCTGTATCAGAATACATCTGGAATAGCAAATTTTCCAATCTTTGGAAATGTACCCTATCTTAAACTCCAACCAATCCCTTCTTCACCCCTGCCCAAATTCTAAAACAGTTAACTATGTAACAGTTCACTAAAGATTTATATATAATTAAAAAGCTTTCAAAGTGTTGATTGCTACCAATTCACACAATGCACTCATTAGTGGGTAGGTTTGTGCTCGGTAGATGGTGATACTGCATGGTATCAAACCATATTGCACGTTTTTGTGCACTGACCTGAACATATACTATCACACAAGGCAGAAAATGGTATGTTAAATGCTAAATCTACATCCAAGTTGGACTCTAGTTATTAGTACTTTGGGTGATAGGCAGAGGATCACTCTGGAAGTGTGAAGGCTATACCCCCAGGAAAGAACAAAGGTGATAATGTGATGATTGTGTTTGACACAGTGGAGCATCCTGGGCACTGGTCACCACCTTGGAGGCTGAAGAGTGAAGCACACTCTATATATATCTCCTCGCCAGTACTTGCACCAATGTCACCAACTTACACATTCATTTAGCACATTTTCAATTACAACAATGAATTTTGGATAAACAAAATTCTAGAGGATTCTTAAGTTTTCAAGCACCAGATTGATACATGTAGTTCGTATCTGTAACTCACAGGCAGTGTTCATTTTACAAACCAAATGCGTCAGTCTGTGTTTGAGAGAAAATATTTCAATCAGGCCCATAGTGAAAAAATAGGACACATTTCTGGGTTCAAGGGCTTCTGAAAGCAAAATATCACTCTGGAAGTTCTCAAAATCTAAGCTTTATGGTTCTCTATGTCAATAATTACTAGTAAAAATGTCTTTTCAGGAGAAATATTTCAGCTTTTTATTTGGTCTGAAAGCTTCACATGAGCCCCAGATGGCAGGTCTTCCTGTGCCTTGGAAATCTCCTTGCAGCATCTGTCACTTCAGGCTGCCTTCTCTTTGGGGCTCATGCAATGTTTTGTTTTATTTTATTTTGTAATCTAACTTTTGCAATTTAGATTATTATTTAAATACATACTGTGTAACAGTTCACCCATTCTCCCTCTCTTTTTCCAGGGTAAATACTTATGATTGTGGAGAAAAAATTTCAAGCTGGTTGTCAACATTTTTTGGGCATCCTTGTCATTTGATCAAACAAAGTTCAGACTTTCAAAGGAATGCAAAGAAAAAACATGGAAAAGGTATTACATTTTTAATTGGTTTTTAGAGACAGGAGTCCTGGTTTACCCTTGTGCACATACGGGTGACTTGCTCATGTATGGAGAGCTGGGGTGGTCAGCCTTTGGCAAAAATCTGTTGCAGTAGCCCCAGGTCAGCAGGAGGAGTGGGGTCTAGGGTACCCATAAGGAGGCTGAGGAGGGCATAAAGCCATCTGCTCAACCTCTGCTCAAACATTTGGCCTTAGTCCTGCATGTTCAAAAGCACAATGAATCCAGTTGTATTAAATAAAAACATTAATAGCTTCCTATGTCCTCAGATTGGATCTGAAATCAAGGAAACCTAGGTTGCTAGTTTTTAGCTCTAACACCAAACAGTGGTGTGACCTTGGTAAATCCTTGAACCCTATCGTGCCTCAACTTCTGTAGACCTCAGCTACTCAGACTTTTAAAAGTTTCAACAATTTTTCCCTCCATAAGCCATTGTTAGGATGAAGTGAGGCAGTAGAGATGAAAGTACTTTGACCCAGATGTGCAGAAAAGATCATTGTCAGGTGTCTGCTCAAATGTCACCTCCTTAGAGAAGCCTGACTGATTACCCTTTTCAGAACAGCAGCCTGTACCTGAACCTCTGCAGCAACATAGCAACCTTCCCTATTTCATTTTTCTCAGTGGCACTTTTTTTTTAAAAACATCCTTCTGACTATATATTTTGCTCATTTATTTTGTTCTGTTTTCCTTTTAGTAGATGTAAGCTCTATGAGGTTAGGGATTGTTGCTTGTTTTCTTTTTCTTTTTAATTTATTTTACTTTAGGTGCATACTATATCTGGCATTTTTCCCCGTGTTATCCCTCCCCACCCTCCCTACCCACCGTTGTCTTTCCCCTACCCCCTCCAACTGTCCCCTGTGTGTGATGTTCCTCTCCCTGAGTCCACGTGTTCTCATTGTTCAACACCCACCTATGAGTGAGAACATACGGTGCTTGGCTTTCTGTTCTTGGGTCAGTTTGCTAAGAATGATGGTTTCCAGATTCATCAAAGTCCCTACAAAGGACGTGAACTCATCGTTTTTTTATGGCTGTGTAGTATTCCAAGGTGTATATGTACCACATTTTCTTTGTCCAGTCTATCATTGATGGGTATTTGGGTTGGTTCCAGGTCTTTGCTATTGTACACAGGGCTGCAATGAACATATGTGTGCATGTATCTTTATAGTAGAACGATTTTTAGTTCTTTGAGTATACACCCAATAGTGGGATTGCTGGGTCAAATGGAATTTCCATTTCTAGATCCTTGAGGAATCACCACACTGTCTTCCACAATGGTTGAACTAATTTACACTCCCACCAACTATGTAAGAATGTTCCTATTTCTCCACATCCTCTCCAGCATCTGTTGTCTCCAGATTTTTTAATGATTGCCATTCTAACTGGTGTGAGATGATATCTCAGTGTGGTTTTGATTTGAATTTATCTAATGACCAGTGATGATGAGCATTTTTTCTTATGTTTGTTGGCCTCATATATGTCCTCTTTTGAAGAGTGTCTGTTCATATCCTTTGCCCACTTTTGAATGGGGTTGCTTTTTTTTCTTGTAAATCTGTTTTAGTTCTTTGTAGATTCTGGATATTAACCCTTTGTCAGATGGGTAGATTGTAAACATTTTTTCCCATTCTTTTGGTTGCCGGTTCACTCTAATGATGGTTTCTTTTGCTGTACAGAAGCTCTGGAGTTTAATTAGATCCCATTTGTCTATCCTGGCTTTTATTGTCCTTGCTTTTGGTGTTTCAGTCATGAATTCCTTGCCTATGCTTATGTCCTGGATGGTTTTGCCTACGTTTTCTTTTCCTCTAGTGTTTTTATGGTGTTAGGTTTTATGTTTAAATCTTTGATCCATCTGGAGTTAATTTTAGTGTAAGGTGACAGGTAGGGGTCCAGTTTCTGCTTTCTGCACATTGCTAGCCAGTTTTCCCAGCACCATTTATTAAATATGGAGTTCTTTCCCCATTGCTTGTTTTTGCTGGGTTTGTCAAAGATCAGATGGTTGTAGATGTGTGGTGTTTCTTCTGGGGTCTCTGTTCTGTTCCATTCGTCTATGTCTCTGTTTTGGTACCAGTACCATGCTGTTTTGATTACTGTAGCCTTGTAGTGTAGTTTGAAGTCTGGCAGTGTGATGCCACCAGCTTTGTTCTTTTTGCTTAGGATTGTCTTGGCTATGCGGGGTCTTTTGTGATTCCATATGAAGTTTAAAGTGGTTTTTTCCAGTTCTGTGAAGAAGGTCATTGGTAGCTTGATGGGGATACCATTGAATCTATAGATTACTTTGGGCAGTATGGCCATTTTCATGATATTGATTCTTTCTAACCATGAGCATGGAATATTTCTCCATCTGTTTGTGTCCTCTGTTATTTCGTTGAGCAGTGGTTTGTAGTTCTCCTTGAAGAGGTCCTTTACCTCCTTTGTTAGTTGTATTCCTAGGTATTTTATTCCCTTTGTAGCAATTGTGAATGGGAATTTGCTTTTGATTTGCTTCTCTGTTTGTCTGTTATTGGTATATAGGAATGCTTGTGATTTCTGCACATTGATTTTGTATCCTGAGACTTTGCTGAAGTTGCTTATCAGTTTGAGAAGATTTTTGGCCTGAGATGATGGGGTCTTCTAGATATACAGTCATGTCATCTGCAAATAGAGAGTTTGACTTCCGCCTTTCCTAATTGAATACCCTTTATTTCTTTTTCTTGCCTAATTGCTCTGGCTAGAACTTCCAATACTATGTTGAATAGGAGTGGTGAGAGAGGGCATCCTTGTCTAGTGCCTGATTTCAAAGGGAATTCTTCCAGCTTTTGCTCATTCAGTATGATATTGGCTGTAGGTTTGTCATATATAGCTTTTATCATTTTATGATATGATCCATCAATACCTAGTATGTTGAGAGTTTTTAGCATGAAGAGCTGTTGAATTTTGTCAAAGGCCTTCTCTGCATCTATTGAGATAATCATGTGGTTTTTGTCTTTGGTTCCATTTATGTGATGGATTACATTTATGCATTTGCATTTGTTGAACCAGCCTTGCATCCCTGGGATGAAGCCTACTTGGTCATGATGGATAAGCTTCTTGATGTGCTGTTGCAATCTGTTTGCCAGTATTTTATTGAAGATTTTTGCGTCAATATTCATCATGGGTATTGGCCTGAAGTTTTCTTTTTTAGTTGAGTCTCTGCCTGGTTTTGGTATCAGGATGATGTTGGTCTCATAAAATGATTTAGAGAGGATTCCCTCCTTTTGTATTGTTTGATACAGTTTCAGAAGGAATGGAAGCAACTCCTCTTTGTATGTCTGGTAGAATTCGGCTGTGAACTCGTCTGGACCTGGACTTTTTTTATTTGGTAGACTATTGATTGCTGCCTCTACTTCAGCTCTTGTTATTGGTCTATTCAGGGTTTCAGCTTTCTCCTGGTTTAGTTTTGGTAAAGTACAAGTGTCTAGGAATTTATCCATTTCTTCCTGGTTTACTGGTTTATGTGAGTAGAGCTGTTTGTAGTAATCTCTGATGGTAGTTTGTATTTCTGTGGGATCAGTGGTGATATCCCCTTTATCGTTTTTTATTGCATCTATTTGATTCTTCTCCCTTTTCTTTTTTATTAATTTGGCTAGCAGTCTGTCTATTTTGTTGATCTTTCCAAAAAACCAGCTCCTGGATTTATTGATTTTTTGAAAGGCTTTTTGTGTCTCTATCTCCTTCAGTTCTGCTCTGATCTTAGTTATCTCTTGTCTTCTGCTAGCTTTTGAGTTTTTTTGATCTTGTTTCTCAATTTTGATGATAGTTCTTTCAATTTTGATGATAGGATGTTGACTTTAAATCTTTCCTCTCTTCTCTGGTGGGCATTTATTGCTATAAATTTCCCTCTCAATACAGCTTTAAAGGTTTCCCAGAGATTCTGGTAAGTTGTGTCTTCATTCTGGTTGGTTTTGAAGAACATCTTTATTTCTGCCTTCATTTCATTGTTTATCCAATCAACATTCAGAAGCAAGTTGTTCAGTTTCCAAGTGGTTGTGCAGATTTGAGCATGTTTCTTGATCCTTAGTTCTAGTCTGATTGCCCTGTGGTCTGATAGACTGTTATGATTTCTGTTCTTTTGCATTTGAGGAGTGATTTGTTTCCAATGATGGTCAATTTTAGAGTAAGTGCAATGTGGTGCTGAGAAAAACATATATTCTGTGGATTTAGAATGGAGTGTTCTGTATATGTTTATTAGATCCACTTGGTCCAGCTCTGCATTCAAGTCCTGGATATCCTTGTTAATTTTCTGTCTCATTGATCTGTCTAATATTGACAGTGGAGTATTGAAGTCTCCCACTATTATTGTGTGGGAGTCTAAATCTCATTTTAGGTCATTAAGAACTTGCTTTATGTATCTGGGTGCTCCTGTGTTGGGGGCATATATATTTAGGATAGTTAGCTCTTCCTGTTGGATTGATCCTTTTACCATTATGTAATGTCCTTCTTTGTCTCTTTTGATCTTCGTTGGTTTTAAGTCCATTTTATCAGAGACTAGGATTGCAACCCCTGCTTTTTTTTGGTTCTCCATTTGCTTGGTAAATCTTCTTCCATCCCTTTATTTTTAGTTTATGTGGGTGTTTTATGTGAGATGGGTTTCCTGAATACAGCACATCAACGGGTTCTGACTTTTTGTCCATTTTGCCAGTCTGTGTCTTTTGATTGGGGTGTTTAGGCCATTTACATTCAATGTTAATATTGTTATGTGTGAATTTGATCCTGCCATTTTTTTACTGGCTGGTTTTCTTTCTCAGTAGTTGACTCATTTTCTTCATTGCATTTTTGGTCTTTGCCAAGTGGTTTGCTTTTGCATTGACTGGTACTTGTTCCTTTCCATGCTTAGTGTTTCTTTCAGGAGCTCTTGTAGGGCAGGTCTGGTGGTGACAAAATCTCTCAATAATTGCTTGTCAGTAAAGGATTTATTTCTCCTTCACTTATGAAGCTTAGTTTGGCTAGATATGAGATTCTGAGTTGAAAGTTCTTTTCTTTAAGGATGTTGAATATTGGCCCCCACTCTCTTCTGGCTTGTAGGGTTTCTGACGAGAGATCTGCTGTGAGTCTGATTGGCTTCCCTCTGTGGGTGACCTTACATTTCTCTCTGGCTGCCCTTAGCATTTTTTCCTTCATTTTGACCCTGGTGAATCTGATGATTTTGTGCTCTTCTTGAGGAATACCTTTGTGGAGTTCTCTGTATTTCTTGAATTTGAAATTTGGACTGCCTTGCTAGGCTTGGGAAGTTCTCCTGGATAATATCCTGGAGTGTGTTTTCCAGCTTGGATTTATTCTCCCCGTCATATTCAGGTACACAGATCAAGCATAGATTAGGGTTTTTCACATAATCCCATATTTCTTGGAGGCTTTGTTCATTTCTTTTCACTCTTTTTTCTCATATTGCCTTCTCTTTTTATTTCATTGAGTAATTTCTGATATCCTTTCAATCTCTGATATTCTTTCTTCTGCTTGATCGATTCGGTTATTAAAACTTGTGTTTGCTTCACGTAGTTCTCATACTGTGTTTTTCAACTCCATCAAGTTGTTTATGTTCTTCTCTAAGCTGGTTATTCTAGTTAGCATTTCATCTAACCATTTTTCAAGGTTTTTGCTTTCTTTGCATTGAGTTAGAACTCGTTCCTTTAGCTCTGAAAAGTTTCTTATTATCCACCTTCTGAATCCCGTTTCCACCAATTCTTCGCACTTCTTCTCGGTCAAGTTGTGATCCTGTGTTATTGAGGAGTTGTGATCCCTTGAAGGAGAAGAGGTGTTCTGGTCTTTGATGGTTTCACCTTTTTTGTGCTGTTTTTTTTCCCCCATCTTTGTGGATTTACCTGGCTGTGGTGTCAGAGAGCTGCTTGATGAGGTCGCTTGTCTGCCTGTGGGGGCACTACTGGGTTTCTAGGGACTCCTTCAGGTTACTAGGAAACTTCCTGTGTCTTTTTTGTTTATGCTGGGAGATTAGGCCTGCCTCTTCTGCTGACCTGTAGGTGCTGCTGGTTTGTCAAGAACACAGTCCCGTTGCTACGTAGGCTTCCTGTGTTTTTTGTTAAAACATGTAGCACAGTCCCACCCCTCTAGTGGTGGGTTGTGCCCTTCCTCCACTGGGCTGGATCATGCAGGGTTCATCTCAGGCTGTGGCATTGGCTACACAACCCACTAGAGTCAGAGCTTCAGCCCTCTGGGGTTTGTGGGGGAGGGTAGGGACCCGCCCAGCGGCACCAGGCAGTTTCCCCCTTTCAGCTTTCTCTCTCTCTGGGAGAGGGGAGGGAACGACAGCTCAGTCTGCAGACTCTTATTCAACTCCACACTTGTAATTCCCAGTTGACTGGCAAAGATCCCCTGTTCTATGTATTGCTGAGGCTTTGGGGGAAGCGCTGTATCTGGATTGGAATGCCAGAGGGGAGCCTCTGACTCCCCAGTCAGATGCACTTTCTGGGTGAAGCAGCACCCCTCCCTGCCTCGGTCTGCCCTGAGTGGGCTTTGCTCACCCTTGAACGAGACCTGTTGAAATGCACCTGGTACCTCAGTTGGAGATAGGAGATATCTGGGTTTCTGTGTCTCTCTCGCTGGGTGTTGTGCGTTGGTGTTGTGTCTAATCCTCCATCTTGGATCCTCTGTTGCTTGTTTTTTTCACTGCTGTCTCCTTATGCTTCAAATGGCACCTGGCACATAGTTGCTCACTAAATGGCTAGATGAATGAATAAATGATCACCAGTTTGTTCAGATATTACCTGGCCTGGTGAATAGTTCCCAGAGGAACTAGCTTGTAATCTAAATAGCATTTAGAATTTGGGCATGGTTACTCACACCTGTAATCCCAGCCCTTTGGAAGGCTAAAGAGGGAGGATTGCTTAAGCCCAGGAGTTCAAGACCAGCCTGGATAACATAGCCAAACCCTGTCTCTACAAGATAAGATGCAAAAATTATGAAACCCTGTCTCTTGAAAAAATACTAAAATTAGCCAGGCATGGTGGTGGTGCATGCCTATAGTTCCAGCTACTTGGAAGGCTGAGGTGGGAGGATCACCTGAACCTGGGAGATGGAGTTTGCAGTGAGTTGAGATCACAGCACTATACTCTAGCCTGACCTTGACAAAGCAAGACCCTGTCTTGCTAGGTGTGGTGGCATGCACCTGTAGTCCCAGCTGCTTGGGAGACTGAGATGGGAGGATCTTTTGAGCCCAGGAGTTCAAGACTGCAGTGAGGTATCACCACACTACTGCACTGCAGCCTGGCCGACAGCAAGCCTCTGCTTCTAAAACATAAATAAATAAACCAAACAAATAGCATTTTGACCATATATGGGCTGAAAACTGGGTCTAGGGCCCTGCATAGGTTAACCTATAAATCCCTGAACGTGTGTGCCATAGAGAGGAGTCAAAGGATGTAATGTGCTCAGACTTTTTAAAGTTCTGATGATTTTTCATGCCATAAGCTGTTAAGATTTCAAGTTGCTGTGTAATAGAAAAGGGGAATAGATTTATACTCATTTTATTGAAGTTAGATGGTGGTATTTGGGGTATATAAGCTTAGAGACATGATTAAAGGGGAGGGAGAAATAGGCATTTCCAGGGGTGGAGACATGAAAGGAGTGGGATTTGTCAGGACCTGTGTGCCACACTTGTAAATTATCTGGCGAAGACAGGAGCAGTGAAATCGCTAAATGCCAATCATTCATAGCACCCATTGCCTACCTAGGGTTTGCTGGGTTTTCAGGAGGCTGGCTGAGATAATTATGCCTTAGTCTTGGTCCTTTGGAGTCTTGGTTGGTGAGATCACTCACCAGCAGACAGCAATGCTACAAAATAAGGGATGTAATAAAGGTCTATGCAAAGGGCAGAATCATCTACACCTGGAATGAGTCACAGAGGGCTTCAGGAAAGAGGTGAGTTTGGAGCTGCATCTTAAAAGAAGAGTAGGAGTTTTTCAAGCAGACAGAGGTGGGATGGTTATCCAGGAGCAGCTTGGCAGGGCTTGGCATTCATGGGCTCAGAGAAGGGTTTAGGAGGGTCAGATGTGAGCAGGGGAGTGAGAAGGTACAAATGGAAGAAGAGGTGAGTGCCACTGAGGAGTCAGTAGTACTCTATCTGTGGTTGCATGACTCACTGGAGGATTCTAAGCCAAGAAGCTTCATAACACTGCTTATGTTGGAAAGGCAGCCCTGACTTGGCGAGGGGGCTGTATCGAGTGAGAAACTCAGGCAGTAAAGACACCAGGTGGGAGGCAGCTAGGACTGTCCTGTTGGGAGATGGGGCCTGAAAAGGTGATGGGTGCAGAGGAAAGAAGAAAGCCTGTCTTCCTGCTCTCTGCACGATGCAGAATCAGGGAGTGTCAGCTTGTGACTGTTTGCACTTAAAGGACACCACCTAGGCTGCCGTGTTCTCTGACAATCTAAGCCTCTGGTCTTGAAACATATTTTTTGAGTTGGTATGCCTTAGAAGGAGTTTTTAAAACTATATTCCCTACTCATACATTTTTACATTGTCATTTAAATTTTAAAAATTATTTAAACAGCTACAAAGGATGTGATTTCCAGCATATTGTAAACATTGTCATTTTAAATTTAAATTGGTATATTGCTCTTTTCAACATAACCAGTAAACTCTCAATACTGTAGCATTTTGTAAAACCATAGCAATTTTAATTTCATGAGCATATATATATATAATGAATACACTGTCTTTTAATGGTCAGTTTTACTTATGTCCTTTTCCTTTATATATATATGTATACAATATATACATAATACAAGTTGAAGAGGAAAAGGAAAGAAGTAAAAGACTGGCCATTAAAAGGCAGTTCATATATATATATATATAGATTGATATATAAAGACATTTAAAAGCTATTAAAAGAGTTAGTTCATATGTATGTATATGAACTGCCTTTTAATGACCAGTCTTTTACTTCTTTCCTTTTCCTCTTTAACTTGTATTTCCTCTCCATGTCCTCAACAGAATTTTATCTTAGTGTTATGTATTTTGTGCTTGGAAATCTTTCACTGACTACTATCCTATCATACTTCTGTGAAATTAAAGTGTGTATATAAGTTTACATGGATAAACATTTTTTAAAGTTTACTGTGACTGAAAGTTTAAGTGCTGGAAATTTCTTCTGCATTGAGTTCTTAAAACAATTTTTTTTTTCTAGAGATGGGGTTTTGCCATGTTGCCCAGACTGGTCTCAAACTTTTGAGCTCAAGCAATCCTCCCACCTTGGTCTCCCAAAGTGCTGGGACTACAGGTGTGAGCTTCTGCACCCAGCCCATAATTTTTAGTAGTACATAGTTGATCAAAGCAACATATGTATATTATAAAGTTTGAAAGATAATTATTAAACATGATAAGAAGAGTGAAAATGAATCTCTTAATGAGGTGGCTGGGCTCCCTGCCATTGGTTCCCACTCCTATGAATGACAGTCACTCATGGTCAGAATAGCTGGTGCTCAGCCTCTAGTCTCTTCTGAGAAGCTTAAATAAAGGGCTGGGGAAAGGAGTTTGGTTAGTGCACTGTCTCTCAAACCTTTCTTCTGAAGTATGTGACCAAAGCACTGGGCTCTAAGATTGAAATGCCTTTCATCATCTGTCACTTTGCAGCTTAATGAGGCCCTGCAGTTCTGTGGACAGCAAAGAATTAGAATCCAGCTGACCTGCAAGAGGATAATTCACCCAAGCTTTAGAGACTTATTTTCTCAGCTTGGATTCCAGGGTTTTGAATGGGGTTTTTGTCTTCCATCGTGGAGACTGTTGGTCCCCAAGGGAGTGTGCCTTAGGAGACCTTGGCCTTTCCTCTGTGAAGGAGAAAGGGTCTTTGTGGACAGGGCTGCACTTCTCATCTCTCGAAGAGCCATTTTAGCAAAGGGTATATGAAAGTGGAGGATCTGGAGGGCGATTCTCTCAAAAGCATCTGTTTACATCAGGTCCACACACCTGATCTGGAGACAGCTGAGTAGGCCCTGGCCCAGGCAAACCTTTTCGTCAGTATCTTGGATATTGATAGTGAGGCTGGGCCTGCCAATGGGAGATGGAAGCTGGGTGATAGGCTGCCAGCCATTCAGAATACACTTACTATTTTTTTCAATAGTTTCTTCTCCCTTTTATTAGTTTTTAAACATCCACTATCTATTTCTAAAGTCACTGTCTGGCACTTGCCCAAGGGTAGACAGCTTTTCCCTGATTTGATTCAGAAGCTCTCTCTGGGCCTATTGCTCTCACCACGGTTCTGTGCCTCGCGCCATCCTGTCCTGTCCTGAAGAAGAATGCACCTGCCATCGTCCCTCCTCCAAGTCTTGCCTCCAAGTGTTTTTGCTGGAAAACTTTTGGAAAAAATTTTTGCTGGAAAAATCTCATCTCAGCTTTATTTTATTTTACTTTTTAGATTTTCTTTTTTTTTTTTTGAGTCAGAGTCTCACTGTGTTGCCCAGGCTAGGGTGCAGTGGCTCATTGCAACTTCCATCTCATGGGTTAGTAGAGACAGAGTTTTGCCATGTTGGCCAGGCTGGTGTCGAACTCCTGGCTTCATGTAATCCTCCTGCCTCAGCCTGCCAAAGTGCACCCAGCCC
Organism: Saimiri boliviensis; assembly: GCF_048565385.1. Classification (NCBI taxonomy): domain Eukaryota; kingdom Metazoa; phylum Chordata; class Mammalia; order Primates; family Cebidae; genus Saimiri; species Saimiri boliviensis. The sequence continues at coordinate 41,967,837 of NC_133461.1, read as the reverse complement.
TTATTGTTATTTTCTCCAGGTTATTTTAAATGGTATTCTAGGATCTCCTCTTCCCTTCTTATTGAAAGATATGTACCATGCTTAGGATATTTTTATCATTGCCAGGCATCACTTTTTTTCCTTTATAGAAATAGTCTCTACCTTTTAAAAATGCGAGTCCATGAAAACATGATTGACTGTTATTCTGAGAAAGCAACTCTTCTTTTAAATGCTCTATCATTTTCAGATCAGCCTTCTGGTACAACAGCCACCCTTTCTCTGGTGAACGAGGCACAGTATCTGCTGATCAACACATCAAGTATTTTGGAACTTCACCAGCATCTAAACACCAGGTAAGAACTCGTATCTTCGGACTAGCTGACAAGCATCACCATTTGTCACTGAGAGCAGGGCCTGACACTCGCCTGGGAAGGAGAGATCTGAGAGTCATGAAGTTCAGCCCTGCTTCCTTTACAGATGAGACACTGAGGCCCTGAGAAGTCAGCAAGCCCTTTCGTCCAGCTTCCATTCAGCTTTATAGAGGGTTATCTTGTATCTTACAAGGATCCTTTTAGACATCCTCAAGATGATTAATGGAGAATCCCTAACTCTCACATTTTATTCAATTTCTTAATGTTTGTTTTAATTGAATTGCCACCAACTTGACCTACTTTTATTGCCCACCCTCCCACTGTCCCCTGTCCCCTAGGATCTCTGCCCTACTTCACACAGTCATTCCAAAGGCTAAAAAAAAAGAGTGGCTATGGAAGCTTTTAGAGTTGTAATTGCAGCCATGCTTTATTTGAAAGATGTGCCACTGAAGGAACTAGCACCCCTCCCTGCCCACTGCCACCCAGTGCTCCCCCAGGGACCCTACCAGTGTCAGGAGGGGAGCTCCAGAAAGGGTCGTGGTTGTTCTTTAGAGCAAAGTGAAGTCCCAAGATAGTCAGGCAGTGAGGAAAAATCACCCAGCTGTCATGCCACAGGGTGGCTGGAATATGTTCCTCATTCCTGGTCCACAGGCCAGAGATGAGTGTCGTGTTAGTGGCTACCCCTAAAAGCACGGTGAACCAGGGGTCCTGTGACTGTCATGCACCACGTGGTCATGTGCACATGCATACATACTTGCAAAGTCATGCAAATACAGCTTAATAAAGATGACCAAGGCCACCTCCTCCACCTCTGCAGGGTTGGGCTATTTGTAGTCATTCTTGTTTCTAGCCATTGTGGAAAACAAACATCATTCTCATACTGTGGCCCAGGTCACTGTCTTTGGGAGCAAAAGTGTGATGCAGCCATATGTTCCCTGGGTATTCACTGAGTTCTCCTGGTACTGAGGGACCCTCCTCCTCAGGCATGTAGAGCCCTGGAAAAAGTGGGCATGCAGTTTTCTGGGGTTCTTGGTGCAGAAAGATAAGAGGCAGGGACAGGCTTGCTGCAACCCCAATTGGTACCAGGAGGGGCATTTCTGCCACCATCTGATTTCAAACAGGGCAGACCCACTGGGCAGGTGGTCCAAGAGCAGAGTCAGGGTCCCCTGCTTGGTGTTTCTTGGTGCTGTATTTGCAAATTTGAGGGACTCTATCAGGCACATGTTAACCATGATAGATTTTGGACATAAAACATGCCTGTTTACAAAGCCCAAAGTGAGGTTTTATAACCTGGAGAGTAGATCCAGAATCAAAGGATTTCATGACTGGAAAGTGCTAACTCTCTTGCTGCAGATGAGGAAACCGTGGTCCTCACGAGTTGTGGGAGTTGCACATAGTAAATGGCAAAACCAGACTCAGGTATTCTGGTCTCTGGTTTTTCATACAGTTTGCCATTCAAAGGGGTTTGAGCTATAACCTTGGGACTCCTCCTTCCCAACCCTATAGTCTTTCTGTTTGGTCTCTGAGGCATACGTACTCTAAGCATGCCCAAGGACTTACCCCACACCAACTTAAGCAATTAAAGATTTACTAAAGCACAAAATAGTGCAAAAATCATCAGTTCACAGTTAAATTCAGTTTTACAGATATATACACCCATGCTCCATCATTTTCAGATCAATCTCCTGGTACAGCAGCCTCCCTTTCTCTGGTGAATGAGAGAAAGTATCTGCTGGTCAACACATTAAGTATCTGGGACTTCACCAGCAACTACCACTACCTAGATCAGGCCAAGAATGAACTCCAGGAACCTCCCTTGTATTCTATCCCAGTCAGCCTCACTGAAGGTCACTACTATTCTGACTTCTTTCATTATAGCTAGTTTCACCTGTTCTTGAACTTAATATGATGGGATCATACAGGATGTGTTCTTTTGTCAGAGAAGTTTTAAGAAGTATTTTCAGTGCATTCTTCTGGGTGAGGGTGTGGGGTGCAGAGGGGGCCATTTTTTGGAACCTCGTGACAGTAAATAAAAATTATAAAAATAAACAAGAATTACAAAAATAGGCCAGGCATGGTGGCTCATACCTGTAATCCCAGCACTTTGAGAGGCTGAGGTGGGAAGATCATTTGAGCCCAGGAGTACAAACCTAGCCTGGGCAACATAGTGAGAACCCATGTCTACAAAATATAAAAATAAGTTAGCTGGGCATGGTGGCACATGCTTGTAGACCCACCTACTTAGGAGGCTGAGGCAGGAGAATTACTTCAGACTGGGATCTTGGTCGAGGCTGCAATGAGCTGAGATTGTGCCACTGCACTCCAGTCTGGGTGACAGAACAAGACCTTGTCTAAAAAAGAAAAATAAAAAGCAAAAAACAAAGAAATTACAAAAATAGCAGATGTTAGTTAAAACTGCAAATAGAATGGAAATTAGGAAATACTATCCACTTTATTTATTTATAATGTTTAATACCTGAAAAAAGGGGTGAGATCTCAACACCTGTGGAAAGAAGGGGGAAGTAGGGAGTGAGATCTCAGTGCCTTTTAGGTCTTTGATAATTCAGCCTGTTTACAGGTTTTTAAATGCCTTATTCTGCCCCACCTTACAGAACTGGTATGTTCTAAGAAGTTCCTTCTTCATTGGAGCTCTGTTCACCTGGTTTCCAAAGTCCTTCATCTCTTCAGCTAAGATCTGCTCACCCTTTGCCTGGCTGCTGTGGGCCTGTCACTGGAGATGGGACCATATCCCAGGGGAGGCCCTGATGTCTGTTTAGCAGATGGTGTCTCTTGGCCTTGCACTCATGGTAAAAGTCTGTTCTGATTATCCAGGCTGCAGGCCACAGTAGAGCTAATGAAGTTAAGTATTGCATGGCAGGCATGATGAATAATTACAGCGGTACAATTATCTGCCACCCTCCCCTGACTTACTGTTTTTGGTTGCCTTAAACAGTGATGAGAATGGAAAGGAGGAATTATTCTCAGTGAAGGATCTCAGCTTGCGTTTTCGTGCCAATATTATTATCAGTGGAAAAAGGGCTTTTGAAGAAGAGAAATGGGATGAGATTTCAATTGGTTCTTTGCGTTTCCAGGTAAGTTTTGGAAAGTTCTGTTATTCTCCTCCAGGGTTGTTAGTGACGATTGACCTCAATCCCAGACCTGGATAGATGCAGGTGGGACTTCCTCCCTGTCCTTGTCTCTTAACTATAAAATCTTGGTGGGAGGTTATGTCACCTCAGCATTCTGAGACACCCCATGGAATAATCCATCCTTTATTTGCCAAGAAGATGGCAGCAGTCAGTTTCACATGAGCCACAGAAGGCGTGCCCCATCAGAGGGCTCGGCGCTGCCTCTGTGCTGTCTTTATATCTAGGCTTAAGCTCGTGTTTTTTGTTTTTTGTGTTTTTTTTGGAATGCTTGCATCATGAGAATGTTGTCCTCCTGAAACTTGTTGGACTTTCTGGCAGGCTGGAGTTTGTGGAGGGAGGCCCAGAAGCCTGATGGTGCCTCTGTGCCCATGGCCATACCTTCTCTACTCGCTTCATCTTCTTCTGCCTTTGCTGGTAGCTGAGGAGGAGATTGTCAAAGGCAAAGCCACCAGGATGTTCTGTCTCCCTGGCTTTGGGCTCCCCAAACCTTTGCTGTGGGTGTCAAAGATGTGAGAAAGAGGATAAATATCTTAGGCTAAAATCTGTCCTCCTCAGACGGTTGACAAGCCCCCATGAGATCTCATGCTGTTACTGTCTCTGAGCTCATCACTCCTTCCGTCTCTGCCTCTGTCACAGTGACCTTCTCTCTGTTCCCCAAAGAGCCACCCTTCCTGCCTTAGCCCTTGCCGTCCCTTCTGCCTGGCATATTATCCAAGGGTCTCAGCTCAGATGTCACCTTCTTGGAAAGGATGCCCCTGACCTGCTGCAGGATCATGTTCTGCTTATTCCTGCAGCATGTAGGAGGGTGAGGCCAAGCCTGTTTTGTTTCCTGCTGTACCTCTAGGGCCTTGAACATGCTGGCCCAGAGTCAGTGCTCAATAAGTAATCGTCGAGGGAAGAAACAGACAGGAGAGGTAAGGAATATTGAAGGCCACAGAATGCGCTCTGTTCTTTAGTGGGGGCTGAAATTATTTTTATAATACAGGCTGGGCATCCCTAATCCAAAAATCTGAAATCTGAAATGCTCCAAAACCTAAAACTTTTTGAGCACTGACATGACAGTCATAGGATATGACCAATGGAACATTTTAGATTTCATATTTTCAAATTAGGGGTGCTCAACTGGTAAGTATACCATAGATATACAATGTAAATATTCCAAAATTAAAAAAAAATCTCAAAATGCTTCTGTTTCTAAGTATTTTAGATGCTCACCCTGTAGTAATGTAATTAGGAAATACTCAACCTGTAGTAGTGTAATTAGCCACTGGTATAAACTGACTGCCTTTGACTACCTTGTATTCAGGCTCTGCACTCAGAAGGAACACTACTTTAACATCTAGGAAAGCAGTAAATGGTCATTTGAATCTTTATTAAAGAATTTTAGAGATCTGGGGTGTAGGAAATAAATTGCATGGCACAACAAAATGTCCCAAGATGTTTTTGATGCATTTAACTCCCTAGACTTCCTCTTACCCTGGCAGTTGCTCCATCTTGAAAAACAATCTATGTTATGTCCTACATTCTCTCTCACAAGCTCATCTCTGGCAGCAGCCCTCCTGCCGTTTCCCTTATCCGTCCATCCTTGCTTACTCTTCCTTATTTTCTAACCTGTGTCGTCTCTGCCGTGTTCTTTTGAAAAAATGCCTGCTGGTACATATCCTGCCAGGCACAAAGTAAACACTAAATATACATTATTGGATAGGTGGAGAGTGGGAAGGAGGAAGAAAGGAAGAAAAGAAAAAAAAGAAAGAGAAAAGGGAAGAGAACCAGGACTGGACTGAGACCACTCTCAGAAACTTACCTGGCTGCAGTAGCACCTGTGCCTCTCCAGGCATCTGGAGGTGTAAATACAAGGAAGACTCTTTAAGGAAACTTTCTGAGATGACTTAGCAGGCTTTGCATTCTTTAGGTCACCGTTCTTAATGGACCATAACTAGTAAAATTAAAATATGCATGCTCTTTGACTCAATAATTTCACTTATAGAAATCTATCCCATACAAATGCTAATACAAGTATAAAAATAAGTATAAAAATACATTTATCTGGCTGGGCAGCATGGGAAGACTCTGTCTCTGCAACAACAACAACAACAACAACAACAACAACAAAAAAAAAAAAAAAAAGAAGAAGAAAGAAAGAAAAAAGAAAAAGTAGCCAGGCATGGTGGTGTGCGCCTGTAGTCTCAGCTACTTGAGCTGGGAGGAGACCTTGAGCCTGTAGTGAGTCAAGATTGCCCGCTATACTCTAGGCTGGGTCTCAGAGTGAGACCTGTCAGTCAATCAGTCAATCAATAATATCTATACGTAGTAGTCCAGTGCAAGCATTAAAGAGTATAAGATATCCTTAATACTGCACCTTTCTTTTCTTTCTTTCTTTTTTTTTGAGATAGGGTCTTACTCTATTGTCCAGGCTGGAGTACAGTGGCACTATCTTGGCTCACTGCAACCTCCGCCTCCTGGGTTCAAGCAATCCTCCTCCTTCAGCCTCCTGTGTAGCTGGGACTACAGTGCATGCCACTGCACCTAGCTAATTTTTTAATTTTTGGTAAAGACGGGGTTTAACTGTTGGCCGGGATGGTTTCAAACTCCTGGGCTCAAGTGATCCACTGGCCTCAGCCTCCCAGGGTTGGGATGATAAGCATGAGCCACCACACCTGGAAATACTGGGCCCTTCAAGAAAGTACATGCTTGGATGGGTGTGGTGGCTCATGCCTGTAATCCCAATACGTTAATAGGCCAAGGCAGAAGGATTGCTTGAGCTCACGAGTTTGAGACCAGCCTGAGCAAAATAGCAAGATCTTATATCTACTGAATATTAAAAAATATTCAGATCACATGGTGATGCATCCCTGTGGTCTCAGCTATTCAGGAGGCTGAGGTGGGATCATTGCTTGAGCCTGGGAAATGGAGGTGCAGTGAGCTATGATGAAGCCATTGCCCTCCAACCTGGATGGCAGAGCAAGACCCTGTCTCCCAACCCCTCGCCACAAAAAGCAAATGCTCAAAAGATGTTTGTTGATGATAATACTCAGTGCTGAAGCAATTACAGTGAAATCAGCACATCTCTTTTGGAACACAATTTCTTACTGGGTGTTATCAAGTCATAAATATTTTTATTGCTGTTGGCCTTATAATCTCATTTTGGGAGACTGATATTAAAAAATAAACAGGAAAGAGAGTTATGTGAATTAGGGCTTTATTACAAAATTATTGATCACAGGAAAGCAGTAGAAACTATTCACATGGCTTCAAAGGAGAAGAGCTAAGTGTTTCAACCCATGGAATGTCAGGCCATCCATTGTGAAAATTGCAAAATGCAGAGATGAGGTGGCTCTCTATGTCCTGATGTGGACAGATGTCCGTACATATTGCAGAGTAATTGAAAAAGAAACCCAAGTGGGCTCTGAGATCCCAGAGAGTGTGTTTACACGGGTGCACATATGCAGTTGTGTGCAGTTACATGCCACAGTCTGGGATGGTCTGGGATGGCTTGGATGTCATAGGATGGCCTGGGTCAGTCTGAGATAGTCCAAGATGGTCTGTAGCTACATGAGCAGCATCTGTCTCTGTGGATGGGGAGGGGGGACCACATCTGCTGAGTGCTTTCTCTTTTAATTCTTCACGCTTCTGTATTGTTTTTTTTTTAAATGAATATATATGCTACTAAACAAGTTTTTTTTGTTTGTTTGTTTTTGTTTTTTGAGACAGTCTTGCTCTGTGGTCTAGCCAGGAGTGCAGTGGTGTGATCTCAGCTTACTACAACGTCTGACTCCCAGGTTCAAGGAATTCTCCTGCTTCAGCCTCCTGAGTAGCTGGGATTACAGATGCGCACCACCATGCCTGGCTAATTTTTGTATTTTTAGTAGAGACAGGGTTTGACCATGTTGATCAGACTGGTCTGGAACTCCTTACCTTGTGATCTGCCCGCCTCGGCCTCCCTAAGTTCTGGATTACAGGCGTGAGCTGCCGTGCCTGGCTGTAAACAAGTTTTCAAAATACTGGTTGTTAAGAATACCAGAAAATAAGTTTTAAAATGATGATGTTTTAAGAAAATTGTTTTCTTTGCAGGGGGCCGGGTACAGTGGCTCACACCTGTAATCCTAGCACTTTGGGAGACCAAGGTGGGCAGATCACCTGAGGCCAGGAGTTGAGACCAGCTTGACCAACATGGTGAAATCCCATCTCTACTAAAAATATGAAAATTATGTGGGTGTAGTGGCAGGTGTCTGTAATCCCAGTTACTTGGGAGGCTGAGGTAGGAGAATTGCTTGAACCCTGGAGGTGGATGTTGCAGGGAACCACCTGGGCGACAACAGCGAAACTCCAGCCTGAGTGACAGAGTGAAACTGTCTAAAAAAAAAAAAAAAAAAAGTAAAAGAAAATAGTGTCTGGAAAATGCCCTTTCTTCTGCTAGTTCGAGAAACTGTTCTAAGAGGGCCTTTCATGGAAATGAAAGGGTTTCTACAGAAGGTGTTGCCTGTTGGGTGGCTGCTGGAGGCTGGGGCTGGTGTGAGCTGCAGGGCCCTGGCATCCTTTCTGCAGGAGCTTGGCCTGCACATCAGCTGTTTTCTAGGCCAAGAGCTCAGAGGATGCAGGAAAGTCGAGGGCACAGCTTTATAGTATTACCAAAGCCTCGTTCCACAGCAGGGATCCTTGTGTATAACATGATAGTTTCCATTCTTGAGCACGACCAATTGCCAGTCCTAGGCTTGAGTCCCTGTATCCCTGATACAGTTCTCATCCAATTCAGCCAAGGATCTAGACAAGGAAACGAGGTTTGGAGGGGTCACAGGTTTGTCAAGTCCTTGGTAGAGCTCCTTTCCAGTATGTTCTGGATACTTACATGGCTGGTAATCTTGACTTTGGTACCACAGGGAGCCTATATTTCCATTGGTTTGGTACCCAGTGCCAAGATGTGAGTGTCAACCTGAAAAAAAGAATCAGAGCTTTGTGCAGTGGCAGTATCGAGCCAATGGGGTTTATCTGAGGTGCGATTATTGCTAATTGAAAACTTTTCCCAATTAAAAACAAACAAACAAAAAACTAAAATTTAAAACACACACCAGAAAAAAATGATCTTTTAACGTGTCGAATTTATTCAGGAGTAAGTAAAAAGGATTATAAAGCAGGATGCATAGCTATGGCAAGCCACAGGTGCACCCGAAGAGGAGAGAGTAAGGGAAAGCTTTTATTGGCAAAAAGAAGTTTATACAAGCTGCTTGAAAATAGAGTTTATTGGTTCCTGAGGCTCAAAGCCAGAGTTGGCATCAGTTCATTGGTGGAGACGCTGTTACCAGGCAAATGTTCTTTGAAGAGCGTCTTATCTGAACTGCTGCAGTCCTAAAGAATGTCTAGTGATAAACCCAGTCTAGAAATACGTGCATATAGGCAAGACGTGGATCATGAAAAGCATGAGATGCATGAAGGACGTGGAGGAATTTCTTGTGGGATTATTTTAGAAAGTCCTTGAGACAGTTGTTATCTCAGAAATGCAAGCATAAGCTCCCCTCCTTCGTGCTATTCTGGCTCCGGTTTCTTTGGACCCGATGAGTGATTTTATCCTGGTGTCTGCAACTTTCACACCAGTAACAGGAACAGGCCAAGACATATCCAGATTAGGTGAGTGTTTCTAATTTCAGTGCATAATTCGTATTTGCCCGTGAGTGAGCTGAGGAGAAAATGGTTATGAGAAAATCAAGTACCTTTGTACTTTTCACATGTGCAATAAAAGAAGCATCTCATTACTGCTGAGCTGCATACTTTCTTTTTTATGTTTATATTATAGGGGATTTTAAGTTCCACCAGACAGTATGACCTTTGTTAAGAAGCTGCAACAGTATGTTTTAAGTATTGTGCATGTATGGCAGGTAGGCATGGGTACATATATATATCCACATATATACATGCCATACATACACAATACTTAAAATATACATATATTGAAAATAACTTTGTTTCCTGCTTATTACAGTTATAAAAATATTTCCCCATTTTATTTAAAGGTCTTTATAGATTCCTTTTAATACCTGCATGACATAATTTTAACTCCTGCACCATATACATCATATATATGTAGCATGGTTTACTTAACCATTTTTCTCCACTGTATGACATTTATGATGTTAACAAGTTTTTCCTATTATGAATAACATGAGGATCAGTCTTTGAACATGACTGTGGTTGGGCTTCTGATTCCTTTCTTAGGTTAGATTCCTGGACGTGAAGTTGCTGGGTCAGAAGGCACTGAGACATGAAAGTTTTCTCTGACGAACTTCTCACAGGAGCCAGCACTGCCTCTGCAACTTCCGCTCCTCCTCCCTCTCTCTTCCTTTCCTTCACCTCCCCCTTCTCCTCCTCCTCCTTTCTTCTTTCTTCTTTCTACTTTCTTCTTTCTTCTTCTTCTTCCTTTTTTTTAGGTACACACAGTAAAGTTTATTTTGGTGCATGATATACTTCGCTCCATTAAAAATAAACTAATCAGCAAATTCCTGCCTGGCTCAGCTCTGGTTTATGTAAATAGTGCCCAGCTGTAATGAGTTACAAGGTGTTATTATCTCACACACACAGGAGGCTTCACTCTAGAGCTCCGCTTGCAACAAAAGCATCTTAAATAAACTGAGAGAAGGCGGTTTGATTTGTAATGTTTTCACAGAATTGGGATATACCTCACCCATATAGTTTCTTTATATGACTCATTTTATAGCAAGTTAAATGAAGGAAGTTTGATGGGGGGAGGGAGGGGCAATATGGTTCCCCACCCCTTTCTTCACTTTAAGAAAATCCCCCAAGAGATGACCGGCACTGAGGGAGGAGGGGCTGGTCCTCAGGTGCTCAGACCAAGGTGGCTCTGAAGCAAGTGGTTCAGAAGCTGGGCGGGGCCCGAAGCTGGGCACAGGCCTGGGTCTGGTACAACTAAGCCAGGAGGAATGGTCTCTTCCATTCTCTATCTCAGCTCACTGCCACCTCTGCCTTCCAGGTTCAAGTGATTTTCCTGCCTCAGCCTCCTGAGTAGCTGGGATTACAGGTGTGTAATTATCCAGGTGTATCCAACACCTGGATAATTTTTGTAGTTTTAGTAGAGACAGAGTTTTGCCATGTTGGCCAGACTGGTCCTGAACTCCTGGCCTCAAGTGATAGGCCCATTTCTGCCTATCAAAGTGCTGGGATTACAGGTGTGAGCCACTGTGCCCGGCTTCCTGTGACTTTTTTCTTTTCCCAATTTGTCCTCCCAGTCACTGGGTGCTTTTCTTCCTCAAATTCATTCTCCAACATTTCTGGAAAACCATCAGGATTCTCAGTCCCTCTTTTCTTTCTCTGCGAAGCTCTTAAGCAGTGATTTGTCTTTTAGCTGACAAACAAGTGCAGATGACTCCCCAGCAGAGGTGGTGAACAGGTGCTGCATCCTGGCTCTCCGTAGTTAGGGGACTGGGCATTTCTGCGTGATTCCTCCCTGATTTTTCCCTTCTCACTTGCCAGGTTTTGGGGCCTTGTCACAGATGCCAGATGATTTGTATCGACCAGAAAACTGGGCAACGAAACCAGCATGTTTTCCAAAAACTTTCTGAGAGTCGTGAAAGAAAGGTAAGTGTGATTTCAAAATATAACACCTGGTTTCCGATCCTGGCGTTATTAATACCAGAACTGTGTTCATAATATGTGCGGAGTAATTTTTTTAAATGGGGGATTTGCTACATACCCAAAGCTGTTAGGCTACCATTAACCTACTTTGTAATTTGTAGTTCCATTTATTTTTCCTTTCCATCCAAATTCTCACTTTTTAAAAAAATTTTACTACATGTATTTTTATGCTTTCAAATCTTGTTGAAAATATAGAGAATATAAAAATAAAAACAAGTAATTCTATTGTCTTGATCATTCTTTACCACTGAGATCTCATGAAGAGTAAAGTGCCTTACTATGAATAGAGTAGCTGCATAGAAAGAGTCAGTACATTTCATTAAACTGGTTATTCACTCATTATTCCTGGAAACTCATTTTCTTGAAGGTTAAGACAACTAAGTGTTGTTATAAATTCCAGATTATAAAAACTGAAATTCCAACATGTTGATTCCTTAGAAAGGTTTATTTTCAGACTTATACTTTCTGTTAGGACTTTTTGTTTACAAAGAATTGCAGGAAGCCAAGTAAAGCAGTCAGGCTACATAGAACAATTCTTGAAAATTAACAGAAACAATGCAAACATTGAATCTATTTCCAATAATAAGCTTGCAACTTAATTCATGATAAACTGCTACGTTGTTTCCTGTGTTTCTTCAAAACCAGGAAATATGTAACAGTGTAGATATTTGATTTATGTAAGTTTTCTTACAAATACAGGATAGAAATGGCCTGCAGAGTGGTACATTTGACTGTTACAGCAGCCTGTCTGTCAGTGCAGGCTGTGTCATCTGGGGTGTGGGGACCTTGAGCCTGCACCATGCAGGTTGCCAGGAGAAGAAAGAAGGAGGCACAAATATAATACTAGGGTACATGAAAATAGTGTTTCTCAGCATCACTGTAGTTTCCATAGGCCTGAACTTTTTATTTTTAAATTTTGGAATAATTTTAGATTTACAAAACAGTTACAGTGAGGGTGCAGAGAGTGCACTCTTCACTCACATTTCTACAAATCTTAAGGAGTTAACTTGGCCCAATCCCCTAGCCTGGGGCCTGGAACATGAGAGCGTCCAACAGATGTTATCACAGGAACAGACAGACTGGGGAGCATGTCAGGTCCTCTGAAGAGTTCTTAGTGGCTCACTTGCATTGATGGTTAACATTAAGCAGGCTTACCTACTCTTCATTTTGGAACTTCCACCCTTATTTAGGAGAATTTGACAAAATTAACTTGCATCATTCTTTCTCAAGGAAAATGCAGAGCTTTGTCATTATCTTCCCCAAAAGGCTTTTAAAATATCAGGCAGCAAAGGGGAAATGGGCCTGGTGGTGGTCACAGGCTGAGAGTAGGAAGAAGGTCCTTCTTCAGCAAGTTCAGGACATGTGGGACAGAGATGTGCCCAGCAAGAAGAGGTGTAGAGTGACCACAGAGAAAGGATGAATGCCTTAGGATGAGAATCTTTGAGGTCTAAAGTTAGGATTCTCCTCATGTCCCACTGCATTCTACTATGTAACAGGACGTATCAAGTCTCAGTACACGTCTTTAAAGATCTGAATTTTTTTAAGTTAGACATTAATATTTACAAAGTTATTTTAACTGCTAAAATAATGTAGCCTTTTGTTGTTGTTGTTGCTGTTTTGTTCACAGGTGAACTTTGGCATGTACCTAATGCACACATCACTGGATTTATCCTCCTCATGTTTCCTGTCTGTAGGATCTCAGGTGCTCCCTGTATTGAAAGAGAACGTGGAAGGCCACAATTTACCTGCATCTGAGAAACACCAGGATGTTACCTCCTAAAAAAATTTTTTTTAGCATACATTAAAGTTTCTCTTTTACAGTGATCTCTATGATTGTTAAGATCTGCAACTTGGTTTAGTAGAACGTGGTGTTTTGAATAAGGGGAGCCCTTTTCCTTTAGAGGCAGGGAATGCTCTTACCTGCTTCCTTCTGCCTTTGACTTCTCACCCTGCACATCTGCACTGGCTATGCTCAGGAGAACAGTTATGAGACCTCAGGAATGAATGCTGCACCCACATCCAGTGAGACTCCCATAGGTATTTGAAGTATAATCATTTGTAATCAGATGAAATTTTTAATGAAGTTCACTGGGAAGATTGAACTTAAAACTCCAGTCCCTAGTTTGGCATTTTCTCACAGTTACTTTGTCTTTAGAGAGCATCTTTGATCTCTCCAACCCCTTTGTAGTGAGGAAGGGAGTCCATGCCCAGTGATCCTGGGTATGAGAAGATGCTCCTCTCCTCCCATGTACGTGATGGTGTGGGTGTGTGCTCAGGGTCCCAGAGGGTGACCACATTCCTTGTGGGGAGTTTCTTCCAGGATATTTATGTTCTGAGCAAAGGCACAGGCCAGCAATTTCTTTCCTCTTTCTTCCCATTCCTGGCTGCCATCTTCATCCCCCACTGAGTTGATGTACTTTTTTTTTTTTTTTTTTTTCTCAGCAGAGGACTTTATTGGTGGTCACCTGTGGCACAGGTTGGAGGAGCCAGAGTGCTATCTGTGGTGGGGGGACCACAAGCCCTGGCTCCGCCCTCTTGCTTACACATGAGCCTGAAGATACACTCAGTGATGGTGGTGCTTATGCAGGTGGTCGTCCTCTTCGCCACAAGCCCACAGGATGGTGTTGGTCCATCCACCTGAGAGCCTCCAAATCCCATCGAGGGAGAAACTTTGGCATTCAGAAATCCTGCCTGTACCATCTTTGACCACTGTTCCTGCAGCCTCCAGATGAAAATGTTCAGTGAGGAAAACTCATTCTCTAATGAAGTTACTAATCCCACTGAGTTTCTAAGAAGTTTCTCCCTGTGCTGAGCTTGTGTGTGTCTTATCTGCTTCCCCATGACCTCCAGCCTTAGGTCTTACCCTGTCCTCTGGAGCAGTGCAGCAAAAGTACATCCACTCCACATCCATTCTGCCAGTGTCCTTCTGAAGCTTGCTGTCCATGTGTGAACCCAGAGCCTTCAGTATCTTCCACTGGATTGTGTATTTTTCCAGTCACTTTTCCCCCAAATGCCTGCCCACCACAGCCCACTGCATCTTCTGAAAGCCTGTGCCAGCCCATCTCTTCTGCTGCTCAGTTGGAGAGCAGGCATCAGGCTCAGGCTTCCCTACCTCATCTTTTCAGAGCCATTGGGACTCTGGGTCAGTTTGTTTCATTATCATTTGGGAGAGTTTGTGTTGTTTTCAGCACTAGGTGGGATTTGAAAGATGAGTTGTGCTCTGTTCTCAAGGATGCTTGAGATGGAGCCTAATGATTGCACACTCACATGTTGTACAGAGTTAAGGGTAAAAAGTACAACTCTGACTCAGTGATTCCTGAGATCAGTGAAAGAAGAAGCAAATGAAGTTAGGTGGGCGGTGAGGTGAGGTTTATTGTTTTGGACTGTTTATTAAAAACACAACCTCTTTGAAGACTCAGCAGTACCGCATCATGCAAGTGGTCTTGTCCTCATCAGCTAACAGATAGGAAAACAGTGCCCTAAAGTAATGGATTTATCCACCTGCTCAGGCCAGTTTCATGCAGGAGTAAACTTCCCAGATGGCACATTGCAGCATTTCCAAGACCTTCTGTTGACAAATGTGTCATATTAATTATGATGGAAAACAAGTCAGAAGACATGTTCTACAGAAATTGGCCAGGCATGGTGGCTCATGCCTGTAATCCCAGCACTTTGGGAGGCAGAGGTTGGAGTGAACTGAGATCCTGTCACTGCACTCCAGCCTGGGCGACAGAGTGCGATTCCATCTAAAATAATAATAATTAAATAAAAAAATTAAAAGTAAACATTGAACAAGAGAAAGTGCCAGCCTGGTAAGGTACCATTTCTGTCCTTGTCACTAAGCCAAAGGCAGGTGGTTAAGAGAAGGGACCCACACTTAGGCTAAGAGATTTGTTATGTTGGTAGCAGGGTGGTGTTGTCTGGAACTTATGAATTGCATTTTCCTTTTAGCTTTTTCAGAAAGCAAGCTATTTCTTCTCTTATTACAACTACTAAATTTTGAGTTATTCTCATCTTTATTCAATATTTTAAAAAATTTATTACACTTTAAGTTCTGGGGTACGCGTGCAGAACGTGCAGGTTTGTTACATAGGTATACACGTGCCATGGTGGTTTGCTGCATCCATCACCCTGTCATCTACTGTAGATATTTCTCCTAATGCTATCCTTCCCCAATCCTCTCACCCCCTTCTATCCCTCCCCTAGTCCCCCACCCCCAAACAGGGCCCAGTGTGTGATGTTCCCCTCCCTATGTCCCTGTGTTCTCATTGATCAATACCCACTTATGAGTGAGAACATGTGGTGCTAGTTTTCTGTTCTTGTGTCAGTTTGCTGAGAATGATGGCTTCCATTTTTATCCATCTTCCTGCAAAAGACATGAACTCATCCTTTCTTATGGCTGCATAGTATTCCATGGTGTATATGTGCCGTATTTTCTTTATCCAGTCTATCTTTGATGGGCATTTGGGTTGGTTCCAAGTCTTTCCTATTGTGAACAGTGCCACAATAAACATACGTATGCATGTGTCTTTACAATAGAATGATTTATAATCCTTTGGGTATATACCCAGTAATGGGATTGCTGGGTCAAATGGTATTTCTCTTTCTAGATCCTTGAAGAAATCACACCGCTCTGTCTTCCACAATGGTTGAACTACTTTAAACTCCCATCAACAGTGTAAAAGTGTTCCTATTTCTCCACATCCTCTCCAGTGTCTGCTGTCTCTTGATTTTTTAATATCATCATTCTAACTCACAGGAGATGGTATCTCAATGTGGTTTTGATTTGTACTTCTCTAATGACCAGTGATGGTGAGCTTTTCTTCATATGTTTGTTGGCTGCATAAATGTCTTCTTTTGAGAAGGGTCTGTTCATATCCTTTACCACTTTTTTTTAAATTCTTTACCACTTTTTGATGGAGTTGTATTTTCTTATAAATATGTTTAAGATCTTTGTAGATTCTAGATATGAGCCCTTTGTCAGATGTGTAGATTGCAATTTTTTTTCCCATTCTGTTGGTTGCTGCTTCACTCTAATGATAGTTTCCTTTGCTGTGCAGAAGCTTTCAAGTTTGATTGTATACCATTTGTCTATTTTGGCTTTTGTTGCCATTGCTTTTGGTGTTTTGGTCATGAAGTCCTTGCCTATGCCTATGTCCTGAATGGTAGTGCCTAGGTTTTCTTCTAGGGTTTTATGGTGTTAGGTCTTATGTTTAAGTCTTTAATCCATCTTGAGTTAATTTTTGTATAAGGTGTAAGGAAGTGATCCCGTTTCAGCTTTCTGCATATGGCTAGCCAGTTTTCCCAACACCAATTACTAAATAAGGAATCCTTTCCCCATTGCTTGTTTTTGTTAGGGTTGTCAAAATCAGATGGTTGTAGATGTGTGGTGTCATTTCTGAGGCCTCTGTTCTGTTCTATTGGTCTATATCTCTGTTTTGGTACCAGTGCCATGCTGTTTTGATTACTGTAGCCTTGTGGGATAGTTTGAAGTCAGGTAGTGTGATGCCTCCAGCTTTGCTTGTGTGTGTGTGTGTGTGTGTGTGTGTGTGTGTGTGTGTTTTGTTTTGTTTTGTTTTATGCTCAGGATTGTCTTGGCTATGCGGGCTCTTTTTTGGTTCCATATGAAATTTAAGGTGTTTTTTTCCAATTCTGTGAAGAAAGTCAATGGTAGCTTGATGGGCATAGTATTGAATCTATAAATTACTTTGGGCAGTATGGCCATTTTCACAATATTGATTCTTTCTAACCATGAGTGTGGAATGTTTTTCCATCTGTTTGTGTCCTCTCTTATTTTGTTGAGCAGCAGTTTGTAGTTCTCCTTGAAGAGGTCCTTCACATCCCTTGTTGGTTGTATTTCCAGGTATTTTATTCTCTTTGTAGCAATTGTGAATGGGAGTTCACTCATGATTTGGCTCTCTGTTTGTCTGTTATTGGTGTATAGGAATGCTTGTCATTTTTGCACATTGATTTTGTTGATTTTGTTGCACATGTGATTTTGTACATTGAGACTTTGCTGAAGCTGCTTATCAGCTTAAGCAGATTTTGGGCTGAGACAATGGAGTTTTCTAAATATACAATCATGTTGTCTACAAATAAAGACAATTTGACTTCCTCTTTACCTATTTGAATACCCTTTATTTCTTTCTCAGTCTCAGAGGGAAAAAACACAGAAAACAGGGCAAAGATAGTGTTTGAATTTTTAAGAATTAAGGAAAATCATGAATCCTCAACTTTAGAAAGCACAGTCCTGAGCATGATACATAAAAATAAATCCATGAGAGGCACAGCATAATACAACCATAGAATCCCCAAAGACAAAGGCGAATCTTAAGCTGCAGCCACAGCAGATATAAATTCCTACAAAGCAACAATAGACCAGAAGACAGAATGTAGACTCTGTCCAAAGTGCTGAGAGAAAAATCACAGTCCTTCTAGGATCTCTGCTCAGTGAAGCTAAGCTATCAATCAGGCAAGAACAAAGGGAAAACACAGATTTTTCTTTTCTTTCTTTTTTTTTCTTTTCTTTCTTTCTTTCTTTTTTTTTTTTTTTTTTTTTTTTGAGAGAGAGGTTCTCACTCTCTTACCCAGGCTGGAGTGCAGTCATGCAATCTCAGCTCACTGCAACTTTCACCTCCAGGGTTCAAGCACTTCTTCCACCTCATCCTCCCAAGTAGCTGGGATTACAGGCGTGCACCAAGACTGCCAGCTAATTTTTGTATTTTTTGGTAGAGATAGGATTTCACCATGTTGGTCAGGCTGGTCTTGAACTTCTGACATCAAGCAATCTGCCTGCCTCGGCATCCCAAAGTGCTGGGATTACAGGCATGAGCCACTGAGCCCGGCCAAGATTTTTGAAAACTTAGATAGCTTACCCACGGTAGATCTTCTCTGAAAGAACTTCTAAAGTTTGTAATTCAGGGAGAAGAAAGTTGTATTCAGAATCAAGAACTGATAAGGAAAGAGGAATAATGAATAAAGAAACAAATAAAAGAATAATTAATTATAGAAATACAGAATGAAACAATAATAGTAACACTAATGAATAAAGAGTAAAGAAAAGGAATCAAATTGCCAAAAAGTAATGCTTTGGCATTGGTCATGCTAAAGAATTCTAAAATCCTTGTATTGGAAGGAGGGTAAGAGTAATAAAGCAGCAACAGCAATAACAATAACAACAGGTAATTTAAAAGCTTGCTCTACACATGGCATGGTCTTAAGCCTTTTCTTTTTTTAATGTAATTAACTTATTTCTCAGAAAACCCCTTCGAGTTTGATATTATTATTGTTACCATTTTATCAAAGGGGAAAACTGACCCTCAGGAGCAGGCATCCCCAAACTATGGCCCGCGGGCTGCATGCGGCCCCCTGAGGCCATTTATCCAGCCCCCCGCCGCACTTCAGGAAGGGGCACCTCTTTCATTGGTGGTCAGTGAGAGGAGCACAGTATGTGGCGGCCCTCCAAGGGTCTGAGGGACAGTGAACTGGCCCCCTGTGTAAAAAGTTTGGGGACGCCTGCTCAGGAGGCTAAAAGTGACTTCCCAAGGGACACAGTGGGGTGTGGCTGAGTTGTGATTCAAACTGGCAGAGCCAGGTTCTGAGCAGGTTTTCTTAACCATGGCAATATTAAATTGACACTTGGCTAAGAAGTGTGTTAGCATTTAAGGCGAACCATTAAAAGAACAGAAATAGGGTTTATGGCTTCTAAATCAATTGAGCAAAAATGAAATTAAAAATATTTGATCATGTCAAAAGAAGACAGGAAGATAAAAAAATCATAGAAAAAGCACAATAAATAAAAAAGAATCATATGGAAGATATAAATCTAAGTATAAGTAATATCAACAAATGTAAGCAACTAATGGTATGTTTTGGGGAGAGTAAAGCAAATTGGTTAAATTGAATTTTTTAAAAAATCCATATGCTGCAGAAAGGAGATAAACCAAGGAAACAAAAAAGATGAAAGTAAAAGAATGAAAAAAGATACACCAGGCAAATATAACCAAAAGAAAGCTGGTATCAGGACATTAGAACAGGTGATATTTTAATTATTATCTATTTAATATTTGACTTTAAGGCAAAAATCATGTTTAGCAATAAAGAAAGTCACCAAATAATAATAAAGGGTTAAATTCTCCAGGAACATACAACAGTTTAAACCAATTGGAACATAATACTAGAGTCTTAAGGCCCATGAAACAATAAAACAAAACATGACTGAATTACAAGAAGAAATTGAGAAATCCACGATTGTAATGGGAAAGTTCTCTCAGTGAACAATAAATAAAGCAGACAAAATTTAGTAAGGCCATAATAGATCTGAAGAACACAAATGATAAAGAAATCTTCATCTAGTGAATATACACAGAATCCTTAACCAAACAATAAGCAAATACATATTTTTACATGGAATATTTTTGAAAATTGACTATGTGTTACCTAGACTAGGGCAAATTTCAAAGAATAAGTATCATACCGACCACATTCTCTGACTACAACAAAATCGAATTATAAATTAAAAACAAAAATAACAACTAGGACACACACACACACACACATATAAATAATATTTTTTAAATACTTCTGAATAGCTCATAAATGTAAGAAAATTGTAATGGAGTTAGAAAACATTTAGGACATATCAATATTAAAATATAGATAAAAATTTGCAAATTCAGCTAAAATAATACAAAGAACAAGTGTTATATCCTAAAATGCTTATATAAGAAGAAACCTAAAAACTTCATTTAAAAAAGTTAGAGAAATTATAGCAAAATAAATTGTGAGAAAATGGAAGAAACTAACAGAACACAAACACAGAACAAAAGGGCAACAAACATAAAATAATAAAAAAACTAAAATATATGACAAATGTCTGGCAAGAAAAACCACAAACATTACTAGGACTTGAAAAAAAACATAAAACAAATTCAGCCTACATTTGTAAAAATTGTAAGAAAGACTTCTAAATTTTTATGTTCCTCAAAACGAACTCTTGAGATATAAAGCAAAATGGGAGGAATATTCTAGTCCAACTAGGAACTAAGGTTAAAAAAATAAAAATAGGAAGAAATAAAAGAAATAAAAACATCTATAATCACAAGAGGGAAATTTGAATACATTTTTCTCTGTTATTGCCTCAGAAATAGCCTTCAAAATAGTAAAATTATGTAAGATTTGAGCAATGTCAGCAAATGTGGCTTAGTAAACGTCTACAGAATAGAATGACAAAGTCAATGAGAGTACAATACAAATTCTTTTCAAACACACAGAGTATCTATAAAAATTGACCATTTTTATGATTACCATAAATGAACCATTTTTTTTTGGACAAGGCCATAAAGCAAGTTTCAACAAATTTCCACGATTGAAATCATGCAAAGTGTGTATTCTGACTATAATGTCACTGAGCTAGAAATCAACCAAAAAGAAACTGGAGAAACCCCACATGTTTGGAAATGAACAAAAACACACTTCTAAATAACCTGTGTATAAAAGACAAAATCACAATGAAATATTGGAAAAGAATATTATCAGAATGATAACAACACTACATATCAAAATCTGCGGGATATACCAAAATGGTACTTAAAAGAAAATATGTAACCTTGTAAGGATATATTAGGGAAAAAAGGAAAAGAAATTAATAATTAAGCATTCATTCCAATAAGTTAGACAACAACAGTAAACTAAATCCAAATGTATTAAGAGGGAGCCGGTGCTGAGGAGAGAGCCCCTTACCAGCTGCCATCATATGCTCCAGCTGGATACTACACATCTCTGTCCCTCAGAGAACCCTGACCAGCCTCTGAGGCAGTGTGCCCCTAAGTGAACTTGCTCTTTTGGAGGCTGTTGTAATCCTCAGGATCACTTGATTGCTCTCTATCAGCCTGCCAGGCAGATATCTGGAGCTGGACCTAGGGACTGGGGTTCTGTGGGCTAGTGTGGGCTAAGTCTATTCCAAGGATATGGACAAAAGATTGAAAGAGGTGTCAGGGGCAAGTCAGCATTTGCTATCCACTTCATTTAGTCCTATTTTGTCCCAAAGTGTGATCCAACCACTGAAGATTTATACATAGAGCCATGTGTAATTGCTAGCAGAGCAGCAATGTGTGATTCATCAAGAGCAGCTTGGGTACACGAGGATAAGAAGAGTTTGGAGTCATGAAAGAATAGTATATGAAGAGCAAAGCAGGTTTCCCATCAGCCTTCTTGGTTTCTCATGGAGGTGGTTTTGAAGAACCGTCTTTTTGAGAATGACATATAAATAAAATCAACGATAAATTCTCAGAGTAAAGCACTGAGCAAATTTCCAATAATTTTGGTTGGAAAAAAAGCCAATGTGGACTTTGTAGATAGATAACTCTGAATAAAGACCACAGCTACTATGACATCTAAGGTAGGACTAACTATATAATTTGTGGAATTCAATGTGAAATAAAAATGTGAAGCCCCTTGTTCAAAACTTATTCAGAATTTCAAGATGGCAGCAGCAAAATATAAAACTCAGCAGTGCTGATCTTACACTCTGTGACTTTACTAATCTCACTTATATTAGTTCTAGTAGATTTTCCCTTTTAAAAAGATATTTGGATATTCTACGTAGACAATCATGTTATCTGTGATGAGAGAGAGTTTTATTTCTTCCTGTCTAATCTCTATGACTTTTATTACTTTTTCTTGCCTATTGCCTTGGGTAGAATTTCTAGAACTATGTTGAATAAGAGTTTTAAGTCCAGATATCATTGCTTTCTTCCTGATTTTAGCAATATAGCTTTTGATCTTTGACCATTTTGTATGATTTAGCTATAAGGTTTTTGTAGATGCACTTTATGAGATTGAGAAAGTTGCTTCTTATCCCTAGGCTGCTGATAAGTTTTGTTATGGGTGGATTTGAATTTTGATAAATGCTTTTACTGTATTAATTATATGATCATGTGATTTTTCTTCTGCGGTTACTATAGTGGACTGCATTGATTGGTTTACAAATACTGAAATAAGTCTTGGTATTCCTGGATAAACTCCATTAATTCTGATATTTTATTTTTATTTTTCATGTATTCCTGGGTCTGATTGCTAATATTTTGTTGAGAATCTAAGCTCATGAGGGATACTGGTCTGTAATTTTCTTTTCTTACACTGACTTTGTCTGGTTGCTAAAATCTCTAAATACAATGTGTATTTGTTTTGTCTGTTTGTTTTGTTTTGTTTTTCTTTTTCTTTTTTCCCTTTTTTTTTCAAATTGAATTTTAGGTTTCGGGGTACATGTGAAGAACATGCAAGATTGTTGCATAGGTACACATGTGGCAGTGTGATTTGTTGCCTTCATCCCCTTCATCTATATCTGGCATTTTTCCCCATGCTATCCTCCCCAACTCCCCACCCCCCGCTGTCCGTCTCCTGTTTCCCCCTAACAGACCCCAGTGTGTAGTGCTCCCCTCCCTGTGTCCACATGTTCTCGTTGTTCAACACCTGCCTAGGAATGAGAACATGCGGCGTTTGATTTTCTGTTCTTGTGTCAGTTTGCCGAGAATGATGGTTTCCAGGTTCATCCATGTCCCTACAAAGGACACGAACTCATTGTTTTTGATGGCTGCATAATATTCCATGGTGTATAGGTGCCACATTTTCCCTGTCCAGTCTTTCATCGATGGGCATTTGGGTTGGTTCCAGGTCTTTAATATTGTAAACGGTGCTGCAGTGAACATTTGTGTGCATGTGTCCTTATAGTAGAACGATTTATAATCCTTTGGATATATACCCAGTAATGGGATTGCTGTGTAAATGGAATTTCTATTTCTAGGTCCTTGAGGATTCGCTACACTGTCTTCCACAATGGTTGAACTAATTTACACTCCCACCAACAGTGTAAAAGTGTTCCTATTTCTCCACATCCTCTCCAGCGTCTGTTGTCTCCATATTTTTTAATGATCGCCATTCTAACTGGCGTGAAGTGGTATCTCAATGTAGTTTTGATTTGCAGTTCTCTAATGACCAGTGATGATGAGCATTTTTTCATATGTTTGTTGGCCTCATGTATATCTTCTTTTGTAAAGTGTCTGTTCATATCTTTTGCCCAATTTTGAATGGGCTTGTTTGTTTTTTTTTTTCTTGTAAATCTGGTTTAGTTCTTTGTAAGTTCTGGATATCAGCCCTTTGTCAGCTGGGTAAACTGCAAAAATTTTTTCCCATTCTGTTGGTAGCTGATTCACTCTAATGACTTTTGCCGTGCAGAAGCTGCGGAGTTTGATGATGTCCCATTTGTCTATTTTGGCTTTTGTTGCCAATGCTTTTGGTGTTTTGGTCATAAAGTCCTTGCCTACGCCTGTGTCCTGAATGGTTTTGCCTAAGTTTTCTTCTAGGGTTTTTATGGTGTTAGGTCTTATGTTTAAGTCTTTAATCCATCTGAAGTTAATTTTAGTGTAAGGTATCAGGAAGGGATCCAGTTTCTGCTTTTTGCACATGGCTAGCCAGTTTTCCCAACACCATTTATTAAACAGGGAATCCTTTCCCCATTGCTTGTTTTTGTCAGGTTCGTCAAAGATAGGATGGTTGTAGATATGTTGTATTGCCTCTGAGGCCTCTGTTCTGTTCCATTGGTCTATATCTCTGTTTTGACTGTTTTAATTACTGTAGCCTTGTAGTATAGTCTGAAGTCCGGTAGTGTGATGCCTCCTGCTTTGTACTTTTTGCTTAGAATTGACTTGGCTATGCGGGCTGTCTTTTGGTTCTCTATGAAATTTAAGGTGTTTTTTCCAGTTCTGTGAAGAAGGTCACTGGTAGCTTGATGGGGATAGCACTGAATCTGTAAATTACTTTGGGCAGTATGGCCCTTTTCACGATATTGATTCTTCCTAACCATGAACATGGAAAGTTTCTCCAACTGTTTGTGTCCTCTCTTATTTTGTTGAGCAGTGGTTTGTGGTTCTCCTTGAAGAGGTCCTTTACGTTCCTTGTTAGTTGTATTCCTAGGTATTTTATTCTCTTTGTAGCAATTGTGAATGGCAGTTCATTCTTGATTTGGCTCTCTTTAAGTCTGTTATTGGTGTATAGGAATGTTTGTGATTTTTGCACATTGATTTTATATCCTGAGACTTTACTGAAGTTTCTTATCAGTTTCAGGAGATTTTGGGCTGAGATGATGGGGTCTTCTAGATATACAATCATGTCATCTGCAAATAGAGACAATTTGACTTCCTCCTTTCCTAATCGAATACCCTTTATATCTTTTTCTTGCCTGATTGCTCTGGTTAGAACTTCCAATACTATGTTGAATAGGAGTGGTGAGAGAGAGCATCCTTGTTGAGTGCCAGATTTCAAAGGGAATGCTTCCAGTTTTTGCCCATTTAGTATGATATTGGCTGTTGGTTTGTTGTAAATAGCTTTTATTATTTTGAGATACGTTCCATCAATACCTAGTTTATTGACGGTTTTTAGCATAAAGAGCTGTTGAATTTTGTCAAAGGCCTTCTCTGCATCAATTGAGATAATCATGTGGTTTTTATCTTTGGTTCTGTTTATGTGGTGAATTACACTTATAGACTTGCGTATGTTGAACCAGCCTTGCATCCCCGGGATGAATCCTACTTGATCATGGTGGATGAGCTTTTTGATGTGCTGTTGCAATCGGCTTGCCAGTATTTTATGGAAGATTTTTGCATCTATGTTCATCATGGATATTGGCCTGAAGTATTTTTTTTTTTTTTTTTGAGTCTCTGTTGGGTTTTGGTATCAGGATGATGTTGGTCTCATAAAATGATTTGGGAAGGATTCCCTCTTTTTCTATTATTTGGAATAGTTTCAGAAGGAATGGTACCAGCTCCTCTTTGTATGTCTGGTAGAATTCAGCTGTGAATCCGTCTGGACCTGGGCTTTTTTTGGGTGGTAGATTGCTATGCCTTCTTGATGGACTTATTCCTTTATTGGTGTATAATGTTCTTTGTCCCTATAAATTTTCTTTGCTCTGCAGTCCAATTTATCTAATATTCATATACCCATTTCTGAGGATTATAAGCTCCTCTCACTTATGAGCATAAACTCAGAAATTATTTAAAAAGTCAAAAAGTTAGTTCAGTAATATCTGTAAAGATGATATATTAGGATCATGTTGTATTAATTTCAAGGATGCCAACGTTTACTTTTAGAAAATAAGAGATTAAAGGAGAAAGTCAAATTGTCTCAGTAAATGAAGAGAACAATTTTGATAAAAACTCAACATTTACTTGTAATTAAACACACCTTTTAGCAAGTAGAAAGAATATTCATATAAATAATACTAACTGCTCTTACAAGCAAAGCACAAATCTTCATGGCTTACTGGTGGTAGTGATGGAGGCAGTGAGCATGGTGGTACGATCTGTAGTGTGATTCCTGGCAGAGCCTTCAGTGGTATCTACCTTGCAATAGCTATGCAGTCTCCAAAGCTGATTCTTTGGCTCTCTGGGGAGTCTGCAAGCTATACAATATCCTTTATTACACTTATTTTCTGCTTAGTCTTGTGAGAATTAATTTCTATTGTTTCCAACTAAGAATTTTGACTGATAGAAAATGTGGTGCCTGATGTGTACCTTGCTAAATACAAAAAAAGAGAAACTGGCTTGAATGGAGGAGGTAGCTAGTGAATAGTAAGAACCCAAATATTTCAAATTGGAAGGTTGATAACCTTTCTTATGTTGTAGCAAAATGTTTGTCAACCTGTTGCCTGTTGTCTTTTAGACATTGATCATATGCCAACCATATGGCGTATGTTAGAAGAAATAGAGAAACAAAAAACGCAGCACTGGGCTTCTTCTTGCAGTCAGCAAAGTTTAAAGATGAGAAAGAAACTCAGGTTAGGAGAGGACCAGATCAGGGTTATGGCCATCACATAATTAGTTAAGATCTCTGAAATAATTAAGGTACACTTTTGGGCTTCTAGAAAGCTTTAAATGTGTAGTACCTTAAAAGCCAGATGTGCCCAATTCTTGTCAATAATTCCTCATCACAATTGTGTGATTTTTAATACATAGAGTTGACCAAAAGAACCATTTGTTTTTGAGAGATCTGTGTTAGCAAAAGCACTACCAGTCTGGACTAAAAGAGACTGACTATTCAAGATATAGGAATACTTCAAAGCTTCCAACTTCATATGGAAAGAAAGAAAAAAGATAAGGCTATGCAGCCATCAAGAAGTGTACCTTCTCCAAAATGCCCTTTTCAGAAGAGCACTTCTGAAGGACATAACCCAAGGAGTGTTATGGAAAAGAAAAGACCTTCCAGAGGATGGATCCAAGAGTCACCAAGAGCAATGAATTGATGCAGAAATATAAGCTTATTGTGGGAAAAGTAAAAATAGAGATGAGCGAAAAGAAATAACCTCTCATCCTACCACCCTATCAGAGACACAATTAACCTTGAATGGTTTGGTGTATAGAATTCCAGACTTTTCCTGGTGCCCCCAATAACTTGTGCCCTTCTGTGTAGCCTCTCTTAATGCTCCTGTAACTCTGTTCTTTGCATGGATGGAAAAGCCACATGTGGTGCCCCTCTTCAGGATTCTTGAAAAAAGCTCAACCCTGGGCTTTCTGGACAGCTCATTAGGAGTTTAGAACACCTTTTGTCGTGTCTTTGAGATCTTCGCTGGATGCCACCCTGGGATCCTCTCTGGCTCACTACCCTCCTCTCCGGGCCTTCTTCACCAGCTCTGTTCAATGAAACTTGATTGATCATAGGGCTGAGCACTGTGCTTGGTGCTAGGGGCAAAAAGATGCATTTTACGTAGTTCCTGCTCTTAAGAAGCTGACTGAGGATC
The DNA here is from genome assembly GCF_048565385.1 of Saimiri boliviensis. Lineage (NCBI taxonomy): Eukaryota > Metazoa > Chordata > Mammalia > Primates > Cebidae > Saimiri > Saimiri boliviensis. The sequence goes on along the minus strand of NC_133461.1, from coordinate 41,940,907 downwards.
TAGTGGGTGGAACCAGTGTAAGAGCCGAAACTGCTAAAATAATCTAGTCACTAATTTTAACATTGTTCCCATGAGGGAAGCATTTAAAAATGATTTCACATGCAGAGTTTGGTCCCTAATTTAAGAAAAAATGTGTAAATCCTGTTAAAACATGGCTTCAGCTAAGAAGTCCCAATGAATTTTAAATGTTTATGTTGAATTTATAGTAGCTTTACTCTTTCTACACATTTTGCTTATCGTTCAAATTAGCCTTTTTAAAGAGTACGGTTGCTTAATGATGCTGAATTAATAATTTGCTCAGCAATAATTAGTTCTTACCAGTGGAAGGACAATGACTTTTATCATAAAACATGGAGAAAAACAACTCATTTAGTGACTTAGTGGCAAAGTAGTATGTTGGAATTTTGACTGCAGTAACTGAAGATGAGTAGGGTTATTGAGATCATGCCTTTTTTTTTTGCACATTAAAAGCTATTTCTTATTAAAGAAATTTATTATTTTCTTAATAAAAATAACATTTGTTTTCTACTTGCAAATGCATATAGAATCATGTACTTTTATTCTCACAGAAACCCTAAGGGTATCTATTTATACCTACATTTTCCAAATGAGGAAACTGAGGCTTAGAGGGATTAAATGATGCAATCAATATCAGAGGACTTATACAGAGCAGAGATGAGATTTGAATCTAGGTCTGCCTCTTCACCACTGTGATAAACTGCTGAGTAATGGTAACTGTGGGCCCCATTCTAAGCACTTCACAAGTATTACATTACTTAATCCTCTTTAACAATTTCATGAGAAACCTATGACTATTAACTGTCTATTTTAGAAATGAGGGAACAGAGGCACTGGAAGTCACTTGCCCTAGGTCCCTGAACCAGTAAGTAGTGGGGCTAGGTTTAGAAGCCAGGCATCTAACTCAAGCATCCATTTTCTGCTCACCTCACTCAAGGAAAGCCATTGTTTATTAAACAAATTGCTTTGCTTTTGCTACACATGAAAATATTATAAAAATAAGCATTAGCAAGTGATTTGCTCATGAGCTGTGATAGCCACTGTGTGCCTCCCATTGCACTGGATGATGATTGTGAGGAAAGAAAAGACCAGAGTTTTTTTTTTTTTATAGAACAGCATCTCACTCTATTACCCAGGTTGGACTGCAGTGGCATGATCATAGCTCACTGTAACCTCAAATTCCTAGCTCAAGTCATCCTCCTGCCCCAGGCTCCCAAAACACTGGCATTACAAGCTTAAGCCATGGGCATGCCCCCAAAGATTTTGTGTTCTGTGAGCTTGATGCCTCTTATCAGATAATCACAAGAACCGTGGTGTTTTCATGGAGGTTCAGGAGCCAGGTGTACATCTAGCAGGGACCAGGTTGGCCTGTGGGATTGAAAGGGAAGTCCCACAGGTGGTCAGAGCAGTGCCATCTCCTTATGGTGACAGACAGTTGTCCCTGCAGAAGCTGCCATGTCCGTTTCCACCAATAACTACCTCTAGCCTCCAGGGCCTTCAGCAAGGGAAGAGAGGAAAAGGCATTTGGAATCATGCTGCAACCTTTCAGCTGTGATGAGAGATGCTAGGCACTGGAAGGCTGGCTCCAGTGAGTGGCATTGGTTCTTTGGAGTGACCGCCTGATCAGAAGAAGCCATCGGGACCAATTGTGTCTCATCCTTCTCAGCTCTCATTTATCCAGGAGGGACGGGTGAGCTGCTGCGGACAGCACAGGCCACAGGGATCCAGCAGATCCAGAGATCCACTGCTAGGGCTGAACACTGCCTCGCACTTGAAGAGGGTCCTGATACAAAGAGCCATCCGAGGACTCTGAAAGCAGCAGAAACTTTCACTGGGCAGGCAGTGTTCTCAGCACCTCGTGTCTCCAAGGAAGACCAAGGCTCTTCTTGCCAAGGGAAGAGCTCAGGAAGCCCTTGGTAGCAGAAAGCAAGCTAGGATCCATCCACCTGGCAGGATCCATCCACTTTCAGCCTGTCTTTCCTTTTTGTTTTTATTCTTTTTCCAGTTCTCATGTTTATGCTGACAGAATTAACTTACAAAACTCACCTTGCACATCTCCAAACAAAAATCATGGAAAACATCATACTATATGAGCAAGTTATTGAACATCTCTAAGTGTTACCAAGTCTCACCTGAAAAGTGAGGAAAACCACAAGCTCTATCTTACAAAATTGAGATCAGATGAGACAGTTTTTAGCTCAGTGCCTCAAAATAACTATGCCTGAGTAATCCAAGTCTACCACCTGCTGGCAGCATTAGGTAAGTGCAGATTTTGTTTCTTCAAGAGACTGCAAATGGGTGCCAATTGGGTCAGCAAATCCTGGAGAAGAATGGCAAACATGATCACACTTCTGACCCTCTGCTTGGCTTCCTGAATGGACCAGATTTGAGATGATTTTCCATATTGATGTTGAGGTCCTTTAAAAGTTAGTTTCTGAATTATTTCTTGGTCAGATTACTTAAGCCTACTTTGCATCCACCATTCTTTTGGGGTTTCCTATTTTTCTTAGAATTTTTTAAGGTCACTGCTTTGAATTGGTGATTTCATCAGGTAGAGTCTCTCTCTCTCTCTCTCTCTCTCTCTCTCTCTCTCTCTCTCTCTCTGAGTGGGTGTGTGACTGTATACAAAAATGCATAAATATATGTACATATAGGAAATGTTTTAATATGTTTAGAGATGTGTGTATATAAATATATATATACATAGAGTATTTTAATATATCTATAGTGTGTGTGTGGGTGTGTGTGCATGCGTGTGCACTGAGAGAGAGAGAGAGCTTTAATATATAGTATCCTCCCAGCACTTTGGAAGGCCGAGGTGGGCAGATCATAAGGTCAAGAGATCGAGACCATCGTGGCCAACATGGTGAAACCCCATCTCTACTACTAAAAATACAAAATATTAGCTGGGTGTGGTGATGCTCTCCTGTAATCCCAGCTACTTGGGAGACTGAGGCAAGAGAATTGCTTGAACCCAGGAGGCGGAGGTGGCAGTGAGCTGCGATTGCACTGCTGCACTCCAGCCCGAGTGACAGGGCAAGACTCTGGTTTTTTATATATATATATACATATATATATATGTATATATATATATATGAAATGCATAAATATATGTACATATAGGAATATATGTATATATGTATATGTGTATATACACATATACATATATAACCCATCCTCAGCAGATCTAGGTCTTGGGAGACTAAAATTTATACAATTCTAAAGTCATCTTTAAAGAAAAGAATACAAAATCAGACAGGCCAGGTGCTGTGGCTCATACCTGTAATCCTAGAATTTTGGAAGCCTGAGGCAGGAGCATCACTTAAGGCAAGGAGTTTGAGACCAGCCTGGGCAATATGGTGAGACTTCATCTCTACAAAAAATTTAAAAATTATCTGAGTGTGGCGACATAAACCTGTGGTTTTAGCTACTCTGGAGGCTGAGATGAGAGGATTGCTTGAGCCAGGGAGGTGGAGGTTGCAGTGAGCCAGCCTGAGCGACACAGCAACACCCTGCCTCAAACAAAAACAAAAACAAAAACAAAAAAACACACAAAACCAAAACTCAAAAACCAATTTAAAACCCCACCCCAAACAGAAACAAACAGAGAATATAAAACTGCAAATTAAGAATTAGATCCAAAAAGACTGACTTGCATGAGAAGACAAGAGGCTTTGGAAGAAGTCTGCGTGGGAAACAGCAATGAGCTGAAGCCTTGTTACTTTTGTAATGAATCTGCCTCTGCCTGGCTTCCTGCTGCCTCCTTTCCTGGTCCATCTAAGTGCTGCCCAACCTCTCCACGGTTACGTTTATTGTGTTTTTTTTTTTTTGTTTTTTTTGTTTTTGTTTTTGTTTTTTGTTTTTTGTTTTTTTTTTTGCAGTTTACAGAGTGAAACACTTTTTGTTAACTTTCTAAATGGTCCAATGAAGACCTGTCCGGGTGTTTTCTCTTCAACTTATGGGTGGAAACAAATTGTTTTGACATCAGTCTGAGACTCTACTTGCTGCAGTCAGGACAGAGTCCTCCATTGAGACCTGCGGATTTCCTTTCCACCTGGGTCCTGAAGCAGGAAGCATGTCTGGTTATCAAAAATTATTATCCTCGGCCAGGTGTGGTGGCTCATGCCAGTAATCTCAGCACTTTGGGAGGCTGAGGCAAGTCGATCACCTGAGGTCGGGAGTTCGAGACTAGCCTGCCCAACATGATGAAACCCTGTCTGTACTAAAAATACAAAAATTAGCTGGGCATGGTGGCAGGTGCCTGTAATCCCAGCTACTTGGGAGGCTGAGGCAGGAGAATTGCTTGAACCCAGGAGGCAGAGGTTGCAGTGAGCTGAGATCACACCATTGCACTCCAACCTGGGCAACAAGAGCGAAACTCCTCAAAAAAAAAAAAAAATTATTTTCCTATTTCCTGCTGGGACACAGGAAATATTATATCATGTTTATCCACCTTTTCTGGTTAAAAAAAAACTAGTTTTAGCTAGTTATATATTTAGCTAAAAAAAAAAAGCAAGGATATTTTCCCAAACTGGATAAATGTGACAATAACCTATAGGTCTGCAATCAGCTGCCATTTAGCCCCTTTTCAGGCTTAGGGGTGCACGCTTACAGTTACTCTGGAGAAGACACACAAATATAGGCCTTGGGAACATGTTGAGAGCCATGTGGGCAGGGAATTCTGAGGTCCCAGTGCCTGGAGAATAGTCTAGAGAGAGCAGCTTGGATTCCAGGTGGGCATAACATCTTGGTCCTATGGACTTGCTCTATAGGGAGGGATGGCAGGAGCAGGGCCAGGGTGAGGTCTTCTAAAGCATGGAGGCCAAGGCAGGGGCCTCTCTCGTTCTGGGCTAAGGGCAGTTTTGTTAAAATTTTTTCTGGAGAAAGTAAACTACCCCAGAGGAAAGACCTAAAGGTAGTCAAGAAATGAGCCATTTGTCCACTGGTTGGGTCTGCAATGAAGACCACAGGCAAAGTGCCTATATTATACTCTAGAGCTTCCAAACAGCTTTCTTTCTTTTTTTTGAGTCAGAGTCTTGCAAAGTTTCACAGGCTGTAGTGCAATGGTGCAATCTTGTCACACTGTAACCTTGGCTCACTGCAACCTCTGCCTCCCAGGTTAAAGCAATTCTCCTGCCTCAGCCTACCAAGTAGCTGGGATTACAGGTGCCTGCCATCATACCTGGCTATTTTTTTTTTTTTTTTAGCAGAGACAGGGTTTCACCATGTTGGTCAGGCTGGTCTCAAACTCCTGACCTCAAGTGATCTGCCCACCTTGGCCTCCCAAATTGCTGGGATTACAGATGTGAGCCACAGCACCTGTCCTCCCAATTAGCTTTCAAGGTGATGAGCAGCCAAGGATCATGCCGTTTGAGGAAAATATCTACTATGAAAGAAAAAAACTGAAAAAGAAGAAAGGAAGAACCCAAAGTGCACAGAAACAGTGCAGCACAAAGAAGAAAACTTCAAAGAAAATGTCGTTAGTAATATCAGGGAAATCCTGGAAATAAGAACAAGATATTTTAAAAAGAAAAATCAAAGAACAAGACAGAGTTCTTGAAAAGTAAAGAACATGAATGCTGCAATACAACATTCATTAGATAAAAAGGAAATACAGTGTAGGAAATCTCCCAAAAAGTAGAAGAAAATATTCAGAGAGACTAACAGGGCAGAACAGTTAAGAAAATTAGAGACTCTGCTTAGTGGTCCAACATCTGAATAACAGGAGTTCTAGGAAGAGCAAGCAGAGAACACTGAGGAGAGGAAATGATTGAAAACAAGATATAAGACCATTTCTACATCAAAGGGCAGGATCTCTGGATTAAATAATATCCATACAACGGCAACAGGATGAATGAAAAAAAAAGCCACAGCAGGACTCATCATGGAATTTCAGTATATTGGGACTAATCAGAAGGTTCAAAAAGCTTCCAAAGGGAGAGGGGTGGTTTCTTGTACAGTTGTCCCTTGATATTCATGGTTGTTTTGTTACAGGACTTCCCTTGGATACCAAAATCCATGGGTGCCCAAGTCCTTCACATAAAATGGTGTAGTATTTGCATATAACCTATGCACATCCTTCTGTATACTTTAAATCATCTCTAGATTACTTATAATATCTAATACCATGCAAAGGCTATGTAAATAGCTGTTGTATTGTTTAGGAAATAATGACGAGAAAAAATCTGTACATGTTTAGTATAGATGTAAGCATCAATTCTTTTTTTTGAATATTTTCAATCTGCAGTTGGTTGAATCCATGGAAGCAGAACCCACAGATACAGAGGACCAGCTATACCACCCCACTAATAGTCTCAATAGCAACAAGAAAAATTAGAAGACAATGAAGCAATGCCTCAAAATTCTGAGTAAAAATCAATTTAACCTAGAGTTATATAACATATGTGTTATATTGTTGCAGTGATGACTACAACATTCCTTCATATCTGGGTACTTGGACCTCTTTGCAATGTGATTTTGCTTCTCCCATTAGGGAGTGGAATCGATTTCCCCATTCCTTGAATCTATGCTGGCCTTGACTTACTTCAACCAAAAATAAAAGTAGTGAAACTGATACAGCATAATTTCCAAGCCCAGGGCTCAAGAGATCTTGCAGCTTCCACTCTTGACCTCTTGGAATGCTATTCAAAGTCTACCAGTGTGAAGAAGCCAGGTCTAACCTACTAGATGAGAAACCTGAGGAACAGAGATAAATCATTCTAACTGAAGCTCCCCTCCACCCCCAGACCAACCAGCTGACAACCAGAATACATTACCAGGTATGAAAGGAGGCGATTTTAGTCCAATCAGCCCCAGTCAACCTTCTAGATGACTGTGACTATATGAGCAATCCCAGCTAGACCAGCTCAAATTGCTGACTCACAGAATCAAAAAAAAAATAAAATAAATAAATAAATAAATAAAATGGTTGTTATTTTAAGCGACTACATTTTGGGGTGGTTTCTTGTACAACAAAGATGAAATAAAACATAAATTGGTACCTAGAAGTAGGTACCAATAAAACATGTATTGGTACCATAACAAACCCCTAAATTGTGTGACATTGCTATTAGAACTGGGCAGGGGGCAGAGGCTGGGATAGTGGTAAAGAAACAATTATTTGAATCCGCACGCAGATGAGGACTTTCTTTTCAGATACAACTGCTCTGATGCAGAGACCTGTTACCTAAAAAGACAGTGCGTGGCCCTTTCACACTCAATATACAGTGGTGAAATTGGGACAGAATAACTTCCAGAGGCACTCTCATTTAAAAATAGACAGACTGGGGCCAGGTGTGGTGGCTTATGCCTATAATCCTACACTTTAGGAGGCTGAGGTGGGTGGATTGTTTGAGCCCAGGAGTTTGAGACCAGCCTGGCCAACATGGGGAAACCTCATCTCTACTAAAAATACAAAAATTACATGGTTGTAGTGGTATGCACCTGTAATCCCAGCTACTTGGAAGCTGAGGCATGAGAATCTCCAGGTGGTGGAGGTGGCTGTGAGCCAGGATTGTGCCACTGCACTCCAACCTGGGCAACAGAGTGAGACCCCCATCTAAATAACAATAATAATAAAGTAAAAATAGGCAGACTGGAAGACACACAGCAGTTATTGGTTCATAGCAATGCTGAACTCCAGCTAGACACATGTTGCCAGCTTCTCCTACTCCAGGAGAGTATGGCCCAGTTCTGCTTCCTGGGATGGTTTCCAAATGCTTTTTGTTCTCCATGACCCTTAGTTCCATGCTCTAATAGAGCCTTCCTTTTCCCAAAGAAATGGCTGTTTGCAGCTGAGAAGCTTTCTTAGCTTTTTTTTTTTTTTTTTTTTTAAATTTTTTTTTTGGTTCTATTTTATTACAGATTTGGGTACAGGTCTGTTACATGGGTATATTGATAATGCTAGGGTTTGGGATTCTAGTGAAATCATCACTCGTATAGTGAATATAGTATTGACGTGGTATTTAGTAAACATAATAGGCAGTTTTTCAACCCTTGCCTACTTCCTCTTCCCCTTTTAGAGTCCCCAGTGCCTATTATTTCCATCTTTATGCCCATGAGTGCCCGTTGTTTAGCTCCCACTTATGAGTGAGAATATGTGGTATTTGATTTTCTGTGTCTGGGTTATTTCACTTAGGATAATGGCCTCCAGCTTGACCCAAGTTGCTGCAAAGGGCACGATTTAATTCTTTTTTATGTTTGTCTGCTTCTTATCCATTTCAGGTTGAAGTTCCAGAAGTTTCTTGTTATTTTGAACAATCTCAGTTCCTTTTAGCCTAAGCTGACAGTGTTTTCATAAATACAACTATTTGAAAAATGTTGTGGATTTTCTATGAATCTTATTAGGGTTTACCCCATGTGCCAAACACTACACCCATAATTCTTCCTCCTCTGGGCCTGTCATACTGCTGTGGAACACCACCCTTAAGATTCTTAGAAGCCCTTTTGTCCAAATGAGAAGATCTGCTAGGCACCACCTTAAATCTCTCTGAGACTCTAACAAAGTGTCTTACAACTACGTTTTAACTTTTTTTTTCCCTCCATAGCTGTAAGGTCTTGCTCTGTCTTCCAGGCTGGAGTGCAATGGTATGAGCATAACCCACTATAACCTTGACCTCTGTGTCTCAAGCAATTCTTCTGCCTCAAAAATGTGGTCTTAGGCCAGCCGCAATGATACTGAGAATTACATTTACAATGTAACATTGAATGTAACTTTTCATGTTACATTATAAGTAATGTAACTTTTCTTAGTTACATTACAATTTACATTGTAAGTAATGTAACTTTTACATTGTAAATAATTCCCAGTGTGGGAATTACAGATGTTAGCCACCACATCCAGCCTACAACCACATTTTTAAACTGATCTTTACCAAGGTTATTTCTTACTTTAAAGGTATTTGCTAACTGGACAAACTAGGGATGAGAAATTGTTTCTTTTATAACCCAGAAAATCTTAACTACTCACTCTGCTTGCAAACAGAATTCCTTGTAATATGCAGCTACAAGTACCCAACAGACACTTCCACCATACTGTTTAAAGACCTCCTTAGCCAAGTTTATAAGCTCATTAGATACATTTTCTATGTTACAAATACTCTAGGCAATAGTCTTGTCAATTGTTTCATTGCTGCATAACACAGGTAACCAGTTTTTTCAGTCTTCAGTAGCAATTTCCTTACCAGGTTTCCTAGGCTAGACCTGGCGTCTTCACATGGTAGTCTCAGGCCAGCATTCAAAGAGGGTGAAAGCAGATGCTGTAATGTCCCTTGAGGCCTAGTTTCAGAAGCCACACAATGTCACTTTCACCATATTGGTCAAATCAAGTCACAAAGCCTCCCCAACTTAGGGAGTGGAGAGATAGACTTCACTTGGTGGCAGGAGAAGTGGCGAAGTCATATTGGAAAACTGTGGAAATACAAGGGGCGGGAGGAATTATTGTAGCCATCTTTGGCAACAAAACTGGCACACCGAGGCAAATTCTAGGACGATGAATTAAGATTGTTTGAAACATTCAATTTTTCAAAACCTTATCCTTTCTCAGAAAGCTAGTAGAGTATTTGCTTACAAAAAATGGGAGTGTAAAACTAATAAAGAATAAGATAAGTGAGCTGGGAACCAGGGGTTCCTGCACAAGAGAAAAGCCAAGAAAATATGCAGGAGGATAGTCCTGAGACAGCCACATTTCAAACTGGAACAGAAGCATGGAACTGAAAGCTTATTTGACAATATTAAGACAGGCATTTGTAGGGCTGTTGCAGGATATGAGACGATTTAGCCGGCTGTTCAAGAAAAACATAATCAAATTTAAAAAACTGAGGCAAACATTAACTTGAGGAAAAACAAAAAGTTGTACAAGAAAGGGCATGTAATCATGTGTACCACTTGACACAGATGTGAACAATATTAATATCATAAATTTTAAAACCACTGAATAAGAATTTGACTAAAATTGTGATAAACAATACTGGAAAAGGAAATAGACTATAAAGAAGCTAAAACCCTCACATAGTGTGATGGAAGCTCACTGTATTATCTTAAATGGATAGATGAAAACACAGCAGTATACTCACATTATTTAGAAACAGGTGGTTCTGGATAGTGTGTATATTAAGGCGGGTGTTGTAAACTGGGATCAAATGTCTGTTCTGATATCTTCTTTTAACTTTTTATTACTCTTGGCCTTTTAAATTAAGATAAATCATTACATTAATACCATGAAATAATTTCAAAAGTAGGCTGAGAAAAGAATTGGCTGTTAGAGGAAAAGATTATTAGCAATGGCAGTTTTCAGGGAGTTGCCAAAGCAAAAATACATAAAAGAATTAAGGATAGCCTATATAATTAAAAAATCTGAAGGTTTTATTTTAGGTGCAAGTCACTGAAGTTCTAAGATTAAAATTGAGGATGGCAAATTCCAATCCTGAAAGTCTTATAGTTAGTGGAGTAGGCATATGCAAGCATGAATTTACAATGCAACATGAAAAGTGCTACAATAAGGGCATATATAATTTGAGACCACAGAAGAAAGACAGGCAATCCTTGTTCGAGGTGGAGTTGGAGATGGCTCTCCAGAGGAGTTGACATTAGAAATGAGAACTGAAGGATAAGTGGATTCAGCTGACTAACTAGATAGGGAAGAGGAATCTAGGTTGAGATGCTCACCATGAAAAGGCTCAGCATGTCTGGGAAAGAGCAATAAGTTTGGCATGGCTTGAAGCAGGCTGTGAAGCTGGGAATGACCAGGCATGAGCCTGGAGTGGTAGACTGAGGCAGGTCTTAGAGGGCCTTGTGATTTGTGCTAAGGGGTTTGGAATGTAAGGATTTTACCCTGTGGTGTGACATGTCAAATACACATCTTTGAATGATCACTGGCTCTGGGAAAGCCAGCGGAAGACCAAATGCAGGATGCACGTCTGGGGAAGTCATTAGAAGACTAGCATAGACAGTGAGGGCTAGAGAGAAGGGAAGAATTGAGAAATATTTTAGTGGGGCCCAGTGTACAGCAAAATGCTGGGACTCCTTAAAAAGCATTAAAAAATTCAAGACAGCAACGGCTAAATATTAAACCACTTTAGGATCCTTTAAAGTGCAGGGCCCTGTGTGGCTTCATGAGTTGCACATCAGGAAGCAGGCCTGGGGCCTCAGGGTAAGGAGCAGGGTAGCAAGGTAGAAGTGGGCAGATCAGTGGTAGAGCCCCGACCAAGAGCAAGTGGGAAGGGAGGGACCCAGGGTCCAGGTGGGGGCAGAGCCTTGAATGGGAGGAAAAGTAGGACTTTGATCACCTTCTGAGAAGTGGGAGATGGAGGATGGAGAGGAGATGAAAAATAAGATGAAAGTTGAAGAGGAGAGCGTGCTAGAAGTCATTCTGGAGAAACTACTTTCCTTACTGACTAATTTCTGGGTGGAGGAAAGTGGCAGAAGCTTGCAGCAGCATCAGTGGAGTAAGGCTGAGGGGCTTTGCGGTGGAAGTGGGGGGCACTGCGTAATCTCACTAGTAGCAGGCACTTGGTAGGTGGGGCAGGAGGAGCAAGCCAGGTACCCAAAGGGGTTCCTGAGAGGATGGGCTAGGATCCGGGTTGGGAATGTGACAAGAAATGGGGTGGCCGGGACTGGAGTGCTCGCTCAGTGAAGAGGGAGGTGGAAGTGCAGGTGGCCCATCTCAGACGGGAAGAATTTGTGCGTTCAGTATTCTGTCCCTGAGGAGATGGTAAAGTTGATGTAGGTCCAGTCTAGAGCAGAGGTCCCTAACCCCGCGGCTACAGACTGGTACTGGTCCATGGACTGTTAGGAACCGGGCCACACAGCAGGAGGTGAGCAGCAGGTGAGCAGAGGCAGGAGTCTCAAGGGAGCAAGAGCCCTATTGTGAACTGTGCCTGCGAGAGATCTAGGTAGCGCGCTCTTATGAGAATCTAATTCTTGATGATCTGAGATGGAAGAGTTTCATTCTGAAACCATCTGCCCTCCCCCCACCAACATCTCCCCCCACCCCCCGCCCCCACGACTGTCCGTTTTGAAATCATCTTCCACAACTGGTCCTTGGTGCCAAAAAATTGAGGATGGCTAGTCCAGAGGACTCATTTAAAGAGTTAAATAACAAAACAATTAAAGCTAGAAGTTCGGCTAGAAGGAGCAGAAGTGTCGTGGAATTACTTTAAGACCAGACATAACTGTGTATGTGTGGCAGGGAAAGAGATCACGGAGAGGGAGAGGTTAAAGATGTGGGTGAGGCTGCTAAGTAGGAACAAGGGTTCCTTTTTCCTTGAAACCAGAGGAAAGGGAGAGAGACGCGTTAGAGTCGCGTTGAAAAGACTCGGATGTTAAGAGAGATTGGGTGTTATGAGGGTGATCGGCGGGGAGGAACCCGGAACTTGGCCGTGGCCTGGGAATGGGGAGAAACGTGAATGCTCCTTGGAAACGAAGGGGGTCGCCCGTGAGCGGCGAAGAGAGGGGTGGGAGGCAGCGCCGAGTCTCGCTGCTCCCGCCAGTCAGGGGCCGGGAGGACGCAAGCCTCCCCTCCCAGTCCCTCGGTTACCAGGGCATCCCCAGCTCGCCGCAATTCGGGGACCTTGCCAGAAGCGCTCCCACCTTCCAAGCCCCCGCGGCCCCACAAGGTCCAATTAGGACTTTCGGAGGCCTAACTGGGGAGAGGCCGTGGTGATACAGAAGTTTAAGCAGCACCCACCAAGCACCCCCGGGGCCCATGCCCGGTGCTGGGGTCCCTCAGCGAAGCCTCGCAGCCCCCACGCCTCTCGCCTCTAGGCTTGTGCCTAAGAGCGGCCTGGGTTCCCTGGCGCACCCTCGTCTTTCTTAGCTTCTTTGTCCCCAAGGGAAACCTCCCCATACCCTTAGCTGGGGCTCCGGGTCGCTGCCACTGCCCCTCTTGCTGCTGGAGCCGACTCCGTGGCCTCCAGGTGCCCCTGCCTGGGTATTCCAAATCCGGGCAGCAGGAGCCGGCCGCCGCCGCCTTCATCTGGAAGGGCTTAAGCCCTCTCCGGGTGGGGAAGAAGTCAGAGGGCCGCCAGTCTCCCCGCCGTCCCTCGCCCCCCAATCGCCCCCTACAAGTTGGTCCTACAAGGCTTGGAGGGGTGCAGCTCGGCCCAGGGCCGCGGGGCGCACGTGCAGCCAAGTGAGCCCGCTGGGCCCTCCGCCCCGCCGCCGCAGCCTCCGGCCTTTGGCGCAGGGCTGCGGATGCTGTGCGGGCCATCTCCCTTGCACTTTCCCGGCGGCGGTCCAGTGGGTCCGGGCGGCCGGGGGCAGGGGACCAGGAGGAGGGGAGGAGCCGGAGGAAGAGGGGAAGGAGGGGGGCGCAGGCCCCGCCCCCGCCCCGCCCCCCGCGGCCGGAGCCCGGGCTGAAGCCCGGCGCGCCTGAGCCTGCGAGCCCGCGAGCCAGCGAGCGGCGGCTGCGGCCTCCCCTGCGCGCAGCTACCCGGGCGTCCCGGCCCGCGGCCCCGCTAACCCCGGGGCCCGCGCCCCCGCGGCAGGGATGCATCATGGCCACGCTGGCTTGCCGGGTGCAGTTCTTGGACGACACGGACCCTTTCAACAGCACCAACTTCCCCGAGCCCAGCCGGCCGCCGCTGTTCACGTTCCGCGAGGACCTCGCGCTCGGCACCCAGCTGGCGGGGGTCCATCGGCTGCTGCGGGCACCGCACAAGGTACGGCCGGCGGGGTGGGCTGGGCTCCCTGGACGCAGCCCCTGCCGCGGTGCGCGCCGGGGTGGGAGCGCCAAGGGCCAGGGCTTCGCGGGCTCCCTGGGCTGGCTTGGGCTGGGCGCGGCCCCGGGTGACCGTCGCTCGAGGCAGACCCCCCTCCCGGTTAGACAGAGGAGCCCGGGGTACTCGCTGGCTGGCGCAGGACCCTCCGGGGCGGGCGGGAAGGACAGCCAGAGCCGGGGGCGGGCGTGGCAGAGCAGGTGCCGAGCCGGCTCGAGGCGGGATGGAGAAAGCTCCCGGGCGCGGCGCCGTTAGCTCTGTCGGGTGGGCGGGGTGGGGCTCGGACGCGGGCAGTCGGCCCCCGCACTCGGGCGGGCACCAAGCGGGGCGCGGGAAGAAGCGGGGTCCCACGGGACTCACGCCCCTTGGAGGAGAGCCCTGAGCAATGGCCGGGACAAAACCTCTCTCAGGCTTCTGGGGCCGCGGCGGGCGGCCACGCGACCTTCGCGACAAAGCACGCTTCCCGGGGACACCGCCTCCTCCTTCCCCCCGGGGCGCCGCCGAGGACGCCGGCCACGCACTGCGATATCGCTCAGGGTATCCCCCTTTTCTTCCGAGAAGCAGGTGGCCTTGGGAACCTTGGAGGAGCAGTCGCTGTGGGAGGAGGGGCGGGGGCGCGGAGGGGCGGCACGCTCACAAAGCCTCAGCCTGGCAGCCCGAAATGAGTGTCCCCTGGGAAGAAAGACTTCTTAGTCTGCCAGTTAGAGAGGTTTCTTTAAAAAAAAAAAAAAAAAAGCTTTTGCAGGACAGGCCTCTTGCAAAGCATTTGTTGCAAAGAGCTGGGTATTGAAAGCTAATCATTTAGTTACCAGGAAAACCCTTCCTCCCACTGAAAACAGATTGAATGCAGCTTGCAGAATTACCTTCCCAGTATGTTTTCTGCCTAAGATTCATATCAAAGCTTGGAGATGATTTATTTTTTGATGATCAACATTGACACATATTTGAAAGAGATAAGCGTTGATGCCCAAAATAACAAAATTGATTTTTAAAAAATTCCTCGGATTTCTGTATGATGTTGACCTGCTTTGCAAGTAGAGGAGGAGCTTGTGTGAAGGAGCTGGTGGACTTTGGCAGTGGTGGTTTCCTCTCTATTAGTGTACCAGCGCTTCCTTCCTCTACATAATTAGTAACGTTTTTAGGAATAAGGAATGGGACATTTCCATCTCATTCTCTCCTGCTTGGTTCAGGATGGATACAGTCATGGAAACCTCTCTGGCCACAAAAGCACATTTGATTGAGAGACACAGGGTCATCATCATCCAGAGTGATGTATTCTGGATTTAGCTGATCAGAATCACTTGTAAATTATTTGGTTCTCCTCAATTAGTTGATTCAGTGAAAAGTTTTCAAAGACCTTCTTCTACATCGTGATTATTCGGGCCATTACAGCCTCTGATTACAGTGATCTTTTGTTGAAACCACCGAAGGTTCAGAATTGTGGTCCTGTCTGACCTTGAAGTGGTTTCCTTGGATTTCAAGCCTTGTATACATGGTTGACCTTTCAAGCCCGGAGCTGCAGTATGTTTTCATGTTTCGGTGGAACAGCCCCACAGTCTTGATCCTGGTTTGATAGGAGGAAATCCTGATGCTTCCCCACTGCCCGCTCCTCCTCACCCACAACTGGAAGCCCCAGCAGAGCAGTTGCACTGGCTTGCAGAACTTTCTAAGGTGTCCTTGTGGGATGAAAAGAACCACACAAGGTTCTACAGAGACCCTTGACCTTTGTTTTGGGGGCCAGCCAACCTCAGTCTCAGAATCTTTTGCCCAGAGACAACTCCCCACCCCCACCCAGTGTATTTAGATGTCTGGCAGTTTTTCCCATCTACAGTGGAGTGAGCAACTGACTTTATTGATGAGGGTTCTGTAACGCAGAAGTCAGGGCATTTATGTGCCTAGGTATACATTCATATTGTTAAGATGATAATAATTTCCATCAGAGAATCTTAAAATTGGATGATCCACCTGTGATAGAAACAGCTGAAGAGTTTCAAGCACTTGGCATAGTGTATTCCCCACCCAGACTCTCAATGCATGCTTTCCTTTAATACCACACAGCTCCTTGAAGTAGGGACTTTGATTGTCCCTATTTTAGAGATGAGGAAAGTGAGGCTGAGTGACTAAATAAGCCAGTTTTTGTGCTGGAAGTGGAGAACCGAGATTCAGACCAGCCCTGTGTGACTCAGGGCATCAGTGCTGTTCTGTTCTGGCAACCAGGTATATGGCTGTGGACAGAAACCAGGCCTCCTGAGCTTCTGTTCCATTAACTGGAGGGGTTCACCCCACCACCTTCAAGGGCCAAACACATTTAGACCTGGGGACAGGTGAATGTTATAAGTGACTAAGAGCCTTGAAGCAGAATTCCTGACCTGACAAAATTCAGAGTCAGGGGTGGAAATGAGTAAGTTATCAACTGTCCTTTGAATTAGCTATTGGGGGGTTTGTTGGGGGAGTGGGTGAACTATAAACCTAGGACCCTGCCACTGGTGAGGCTTTTTGGACCACAAGGCATGCTTCTTCTAGGTCCCACAGAGCCTGGTCTTTACAAGAAGTGGAGTTCTATGCAGGGAGCACATTCTCAGTGGTACAAAGAGGGCAGAAGCATAAGTGTAGGACAGGCAGACACTCTGCGTGGTCTCAGCTTCCCTGCACATTCAAGACCCTGACAGAGTCAACTTTTTTTTTTTCTTTTCTTGAGACAGGGTCTCACTCTGTCACCCAGGCTGGAGAGCAGTGGTGAGATCATGGCTCACTGTAGCCTTGACCTCCCTGGGCTCAGGTGATCCTCCCACCTCAACCTCCCTTGTTGCTGGGACTATAGGCATGCATCACCACACGTGGCTAATTTTTGTATTTTTTGTAGACATGCGGTTTTACTGTATTACCCAGACTGATCTTGAATTCCTGAGTTCAAAGTAATCTGCCTGCCTCTGCCTCCCAAAGTGCTGGGATTACAGGTGTGAGCCTTGGTGCCCGGCTGGGAGTAAACTTTTGACTGAAGTAGGTCACACATACAAAAAGTGTACAGGGTGAGAGTGTGCAGTTGGGTGAATTTTCTTAAAGTAAATGTACCTGTGTAAGCAGTGCTGAGAAGGCCCCCTCAGAGGGTCCTAATTTTTAAAACTCTTCCTAAGGATTCTCCTGTGCTGTCAGCCTTTGAACTGGACAAGCTGTCAGGCCTTTTCTGGCTGAAACTTGAGTGTGGACATCTTTTCTGAACCTCAAGATATATTAATTTAGTTCATGTCTGCGGACTCCATTAGAAGTTGGAGTTGTTCATTTAGGAAAATTGTCATCTCACTCAAAAATAAGAGATTGTGCTTATTATGCTTTATCATTTTTTATTTCTTAAACTGACACATTATTAAAAAAAACAACCCTCATTCCAGGGAATATGATTAAATAAACATTAGTTTTGTAACAAAAGGTTCAAAACAGGTGCTGTATTCTCATTGGGGAGATGTTCATTTTGGTGGTTATATTTTCTACATTGGGGTAAGTAAGGCATTTAGTTTTTGTTTTCAAATGCTGCAACAGTAGGTGTTTATTTCTGGCTTAATATTTTTAAAGAAAAATGGTAATTATAGGAGTTCTAATTAAAAAAAAATACCTCTGCAGTAGCATTCATAGAATGATAGACCTTTTAAAGCTTAAAATGTGTTTGGATTGATTTATGCCACTGTCATTTAATGATATAAGGATTCTTTTTTCTTTTTTCACTTTGATAGACAGCACTGGAACTGTAGAATACTTTTACGCTTTTTTAGTGTACATGTTAAGATGACAACTATTACTTAATGATTTAATTTGGGAAATGTTTTGTTGCCCACAGTGAGCTGGACAGAGTGGGGTTATAGTAGCTGTCATGTCCTAGGCATTTGCCTGAGCTGGGAACCATGCTAGAGGGATATCATCTCACCAAGCATGGCTACCCCAGGGCCAATTACTAATACTGTTGCAACTCATAGAAGGAGAGACCAAGATTGGAAGGAAGTCACCGGGTCACACAAGTGAGAAGTTCTAAGTTGGCATTTGACAGCAGGTCTAAGCTCTTAAAGACTTCACTTTTGTGTCCTGAATGTTCTCCTTCCGGGCAGGCTGTCCACATTTCAGCATGTCTCCTCTCACTGGATTAGCCTTGAGTGTACTGTGTTCATTCCTTTCTCACTGCCTTTGTCTTTGTGGTTGCCTTGCTGCCTCAGCTATTCCATCTGTAAACAGCCGATTGCAGTGAGGATTAGAATCTAGCTACTCCAGGTGTGAGCTGTGTGTCACCTGGGCTCTATTAGAAATGCACACACTCAGGCCTCTCCTGACCTGCTGAATCAGAACGTGCATTTCACCAAGATGCCCTGGTGATTTTTGTGCACACTATAGTCTGAAGAGCATAGATTACACGTGATTTAGGTCAGGGTCTCAGTACATAGAGTTTCTCACTGTCTCTCCTGTTCTCAGATAAATTCCCTGAGGAAGAAGACCTAGCTGTTCAGTTCTCTGGTGTTTCCCTCAAAGCTGAGAAGTGCTAAGATAGAATGTGCACTAAGTTGATTGATTGGTGTTAGTTTTAGAACACAAATCCACTGGTATTATTGCACTAATGAATTTCCACCTTAATCCTCTTAAGGGATGCATCTGTTTGCTACATTACATTAAGATTTTTAAAATATGAGATCATTAGTAAACTTGGCAAATGTGTTGTGTCATAGCATCTTAGGACAACACTGTTTAAGAATGTTGTATGAACTGCTAAGAGTGTCTCGTGTAAGCAGAGTTGAATCTGACTCCACTGTAATTAGCTCAGTTGGTTGGAGCCTCGCTATTGAGATCAGGATCATAGGATTGAACCCTTCATGGGTCAGTTGGCTTTGTTTCATGCATGGCCACAGACCACATTGGTAACCTAGCCAGACATCCAGCAGGTGCTGTCATGGCCCCTTGCAAGGATCTGGGTGGAATAGACTGGCGTCAATCTTTGGGGAGGAAGGGGTTGCTATGTATCCCTTATGCTAATGCTGGAGCTTATTCTGGAGGCTACACTGTAGGCCTCAATGTATAGCTTTATTTATCCTCACAACAACTCTAGCAGGCAGGCAGATGAGGAATCCCCAATTAATAGATGGGGAAACTAAGGCACAGGTGGTTAAGCAGGTTGCCTAAGGCTATACTGTGTTTAAGTGAAAGAGCTAAGATTTAAGGTCATCTTTTTTTTTCCCCCTCCAAATCCTGTTGCTAACTGTGTCCCATTATTAGAAAACCAGCAGAGCACATGCTCTCTGTGTGGGTGGGGGTGGGGTAGGGTTGACTGCGTTGCCCTTGCGTGCGGCTGCCTGTCACAGTGCTGTGATTTAAGTGGTTGTACTCTGGTAAGTCCTCCCAGGGTTGATGCTCTGTGCGTATGCCTTTTGTCCTGTGTACAACCTGAGTTCCTCTGGAAAACCACAGGACTGCCATTGCCCTCCCACTCTGGACTCTGAAATGTTAGTTCTTAATAGTGTCTACTTGAAAACTGATTAACATGCTGAGGCCACCTCAGGAACAGCACTCCCCCGCCCTCCTTTTCTCTCCATAGTTTTTTTCTCTCTGAAGATGATACTTTTGAACACTTGGAAACTTTTCTATCTTCAGAGGACAGCAATCACCTGCTCCAGGCAATCACTTCATCTCTCAATGACACTGCTGTTGCCTATGGCTGGTTTAGAGGCATAGCTGGGTCCTCCTTTGCCGGCCATTTTCAGAATCTTGGGTTTGTCAGCATCTGCTCCATTACAGAGAAAATTAGAAGTTTTTCGGAGGTAGAAGGGGAGCTGGGGGACCATTTCTGAACTTTGTTCAGAACTAAGTTAGAAAGAATGGGGAAAATTAAGTTACAGTGAATGTTAAGCTTTGCCACAGGGATGCAATCAGCAAAATCCTGATTGCAAGAAATTACAGTTTCTCCAACAGATAAATTGCAAAAGAAAGAAAAAGATGGAAGGAAACCTTAGATAAAAAGAGACTGAAGAGATACAATCAAGGGGAATATGTGGCTGTGATTGAATGCTGATTCAAATACACCGTAAATAAATATTTGAGATTACTTGAGCATTTCAGCAGTGATATTTAATATTAAAATTATTAATTTTAGGGTGTGATAATAGTATTGTGGTTAGGTTTAAATAAGAGTTTAAATCTTTCAGAAGGACATACTGAAATTATATGATGTCTAGAATTCGCTTCACAGTAATTCAGGATAAGAGACAAGTAGGTGAGTCAGCATATAGGTGGAACAGGATAGACTGAGTTAAAGCTGGATTATAGGCATGTGGGGAGGGTCATGATAGTGCTTTCTATGCTTGTTCATATGCTGACATATTTTTATAAAAGAGCTAAAAAAAATTGGGTTGCAATTCCAAGAGTCCCTTTGGGATCAGAGCTCTTTCATTAAGCATTACTGTTTGATCTGAGTGCGTTTTCTATGGCTGAGATGGCTAACCATCAGTGGATTCTTTTTTTCATACTTCCATT
Source organism: Saimiri boliviensis (assembly GCF_048565385.1). Lineage (NCBI taxonomy): Eukaryota > Metazoa > Chordata > Mammalia > Primates > Cebidae > Saimiri > Saimiri boliviensis. The sequence continues at coordinate 41,920,670 of NC_133461.1, read as the reverse complement.
GATACTTTGCTTCCTACTCTGATTGTTGTGTTCTTCTTAGGATCTTAGAAAAACAAGTGTAGGTCGTCTGTCTTTTAATGTTCAGGGTGTCTTTCTAGGCTCAATCAATTCCCATGATGAAGTAAACAATTGTCAGTTACATAAAGTATTAGCTTAGTAAGGGAAATGCTGAGATAGAGATATTGTACCTATGGTTTCTGTATAGGCTCCTAAATTTTTATCACTGAACTATGAAGTTACTAAGGCTATAATAAATGATACTGGTATATAAAAGGCACTCAGCTTCCCAGTGGCTGTTGATGCCCATGACATGCTTGCATAGCCACACTGGGGTGTTGCCCAGATCCCAGTGAGCCAGCTCTGCCTCTACCTTCAGTATGCCTCAGAAGGGTATCTCAGTTTACAGTGAATGGCAGTGATGCTGTAATGTACCTGAAAATGTAAGTTGATTGAATACCTTTGTACCCGTATAATTACAGTAAATGTTGATTTCCTATGGTCAGATAAACTTATTTATGGATCAACTATTGAGGAGGGAGGAAGAACAATTATTTTTTAAAAAATTACCACCAATCAGCAAAAATATGTTTCTGTTTTTAGAAACACATAGTAAAAAATGGAATCTACATTGTATCTATTTACAAACTAGAAACACCCAACTCCTCTTCACCAGTTAGTTTTGTAATCTAAAAATTAAAATGTTAGACTCCAAGGAAAAACATTGAGAGTTTAATGTTAGAAAAGAAAATCTTAAAGTTTTTGATCAAGTTGAAAAAAGAGAAAATGTTAAACAACTCGCAGTTCAATATAGAACGCTATTCCTAGACTTGGCAAAATTGAAACAAATTAGTTTGTCATTGAATATCTTTAACATTCTTGAAAAAGAGAAAACAAAGAAGGAAACTCCTTTGGTGCTGAGATGCCTCGTCATGCACTGATTTTTATAGCAGAGAATGAAATGCCAGCGCTGTAACCACAGTGTGTGGGACAAGCCCAAGATTTTTTTAAGTTCTCAGAATAGAAGATAACCAAAGCATCTTCTGACTGCTTGATCAGAGCCAAAGAGTGGCTTGGGGTGTATAGCAAATGAGTTGATGGGCAAATGCTACCAATTTGCGTGGCTGGTCACTGACAGGCTGGAGACTCTGAGTGGGGTTCCTTGGGGGAGAGAATGAGGAGGAGGATCCCTATTGCTAAACCAGAGTCACACAAAGCCTGCAGCCAATCACTGGCCACAATTTTGACCAAAGAGGTTTATACCAAATGCATTTTATATAACGTTCACACCTGTTTGGTTTTATTTATGATTTGAGGTCACCTTCCTCAACCCTCCCAGAGTCAGTGAAAATGAGCATGTGGTTGGTGACACTGGGACTGAGATAATTGGTTGACAGAATGCTGTCCCCATCCTATGTCTGTATGTGACTAAATGAAAGCAAAACGAAATATTGTTAAGTGCGCTACACCCTAGAAACCTAGCTTTTAACCCTTCTGAACAATAAGGAGGAAACTTATCTCTGGGAGACTTAGTGGCTGTGGTCCTCTGATTTCATGACATATGTGCTTGCAGCTGGAAGGGCATGGGTGCTGGAGCCCTTGGGAGAACAGCCGACAGAGGGGGCATTTGCAGTGTCCAAGTGGTGGGGATTGTGGAGGGCTTGGAGCACAGTCTACACTGACGCCTCTGAGATGCATCACTTCCCCAGCCTTGAGTGTGTTTCTGGGCTCTGGGATCCATTGTCTGTCTAGGGGTTTGTGTGCTGACATTGCACTGCTTTGGTTACTGTAGTTTACAGTAAGTCTTGATGATGTCTGGTGAGGTGGAGGCTTCCTGCTTGCCTTAGAACATAGCCATTAATAGAAAGAGAGGAAAAGTTAAAACCAGTTGTGGTCCATTCAGTGATCTTAATGTAGAAGAACAGGCTAGCCAACCAGCCAAATAGGAAAGAGACATTTAAAAAATGAGAGTCAGGTCATATCACTGCTCTAAACCTCCCTTAGCCCTACTGCCATTCAGAGCAAACTCCAATTGGTCCACTTCTCCATGAGGGCAGAATTTTTCGTTTTGTTTTTGCTTTTTTGTAAATCTGTTTTGTTTACTGGTGTAGCTCAAGACCCTAGAACAGTGTCTGGCACATAGTAATTGTATAGTAAATATTTGCTGAGTGAGTGGATAACCATGCTTTAAAGCTAGAATGGAGAAAGAATAGTCTGCTCATCTCAGCCATCTCCTTGCAGAAGTCCCTTGTGTAAAGCCTCTGCCAGAAGCGCCTTCTAGCTTCTTCTTGTATCATAGTGACCAGTTTCTCCCCAGCCTTCAAGTGTAGCCTTTCCCATTTTTGAGATTTGTGTGTATGTATATCTATATATCTATATCTATATCTATATCTATATCTATATCTATCTATCTATATATATATATACATGTATGTATGTATTTTTGAGACAGAATCTTGCTCTGTCACCCAGGCGGGAGTGCAGTGGCACAAACTCTGCTAACTGCAACTTCTGCCTCCCAGGTTCAAGCAATTCCCCTGCCTCAGCCTCCCAACTAGCTGGGATTACAGGCACGCACCACCATGGTTGGCTAGTTTTTATATTTTTAGTAGAGACAGGGTTTTACCATATTGGCCAGGTTGGTCTTGAACTCCTGACCTTGTGATCTGCCCGCCTCTGCCTCCCAAAGTGCTGGGATTACAAGTGTGAGCCACTGCGCCCGGCCTGAGCTTTGTTTTTTAGAAGACCAATTCTCCCTAATTTGTACTTGGAAAGATGGGTCCTCATATCCCCACTTATGGGGATGGACATGGCCCTTGAAAATTAACTGGTTATGTTCAAAAGGATGGAAATAGGGTAGATAAGCCACAAGAACCATAACCCCAGGGTTTGGTCATGGAGTGATCGGTGACCTACAATCTGCAGAAAGTGTCTAGAGGGGCCTGCTGGAAGTGCCATACCTGTTACCTTCCCCTGTGGTGGCAGAAGTAAAGAGCTGGTTTATGCCCATGAGAAAGATGTGTAATATGGACTGTTTTTACTACTCAGATCAGCATGTGTTTATTGATGTGCATTTGCCTTGTACTCTAAAGCATCTTCGCACTGTAGCTCCATGCAGCTGTCCACTTAGTGTGTGTGGAATCAGGATGACGCTGCTGGAGAGAGGTTACTACTGACAAAGCTAGATTCAGGGAAGGAAAGACTGACAAACAAGGATTCCTCCCTTATGCAACAAAGCATCTGTTCCCATCACAGAATGAACACATGGATACATTTGGAGACTGCAGAAAAGCACATTGAAGAAATACAAATCACTTTTCTCCTACCCAAAGGGAACCACTCTTAACACTTTTGTGTCTTTACAGAATTTTAAAATCTATTCATAATAATATCGGAATACTTTCCCAAGTCATTAAATATTCTTGGAGCACATCATCTTTAATGACAGTTTGGTAATCCAGTCTATGTATGTACCACGATCCATGTAGCCGTTGTTCCCAGGTTCCATGAGGGAAAGTGCTCTTTCTTCTTGAATATTAAATTTTTTCATGCTTGGTACTTCATACATATTCATTAAATGAGTGCATGAAAGATTAAACTATTGGAAATTTAGGTAGTTGCCAGTAAGGAAAATACAGATAGTGTTGTAATACATACTTGCAGAAAAATAATTTTTTTCCCATATTTGATTGCTTCGTTAAGATGAGTTCTCAATGTTTAGTTGCTGAGTTAAACAATGAAGATTTCCTCTTGGATGGGAGCAGTTTCCCTCACTTTAAGCATTGGAGTTAGCTGGAAAGATGGTCTCTAAATCTGTGTGGGTCAGGTGAAGAACCAGGTCAAGTTATGAAGCCCAGCTCCAACCTGACTTCTTCCTTTCTCTCTACAGCTGGTGTCACCTCCAAGAGTGACACTTGAACTTGGAATACCACCAGGTGCCATTCAGAGATGATTGTTTATAGATGTTTAACCCTGAATAAATTACGTGTATGTATCCCATTGCCTCAACTATTTTGAAGAACAAAACCCATTCTAGGCTTTCCTGGCCATCCTCCAGACATATGCAGGCTGTGCACTGAGCACCTTTGGACCCAGGACACTGTGGGCCTCACTTTATCCTGTGGCTGCGTCCCTCCATCAGATGTAAAGCCCCAGTAGCAGGAAGCACATTAACTTATCTTTCATTTCAGAGTTCCTAGGTCAGAGTCTGATACATAGTAAGCCCCAACAAATATATTTTTTTGAATATTTGAAAGAATATTAAGTGGAAAAAGTGCAGTATATGTTAATATACATGATGATTGCAACAACAGGAAAGAGTCTGCAGGGTAGACCTTCAGCCTTCAGATCCCTAATCCATCGCCATGATTTGTGGATGTTATAACCCCGCCTCCGACACACACACACCCACACACATGCTTCAGGTGAGTGTGGAAGAACCAACTCTTCAATGTGTCAAAAACTTGTTTCCAGCCTTCTTCCCACTGAGTCCACGCTGGGTCCTCCAAAGGAAAGTCCAGCTTGCAAGGAAGCCTCATGTTGGCAAGAGAAGGCAGACTGTCCTGGATGGTGTGGACATGCCTGGGGGCTCTCATGGGTGGGGTGGGTATCAGGGTCTCCTCTTATGGAGGGAGACCATGTCGGACTTAATGACTGCAGTCCATGACAGGGAAGAACCAGCTTGTGAGCCATGTGCTCTCACCTGCACTGTTCCCAAGCCTTGTTTTCTGTTTCTGCCCATGTGAGCCAAGGGGAAGAGCATTGTGAGCTTGTGTGAGGGGCAGGGTCCCCGAGGCAAGTGTGGCCACAGTGGCTGCAGCAGCTCTGATTGGTGAGAAATTCCAAGAAGGTGGTTCTCAGGAGAAAGGAATGGTGGCCGCAGAGTCCAACTGCCCTTCTTCCCACACCTGGAAATTCTGCCTTTTGCCAACTATGGAGGCTCTAAGTAGGAGATTTTATTTCAGGTGATGGCACTCACCTTGGAGGGATCTGTGACTCATTCCTGTATCACTTTGTAGCTTCAGGCTGCAGGAGGGCTCAGGCAGGCTTCTGACCGCAGCTTCCATGAATCACCCGGGCCCAGCAGTCCTGGAGCGGCTAACGTCTGAGCTGCCAGTGCCCGGAAGTGGGAGAGGTTATCCAGTCTTCCTGTGGCTCCTCCATCCAAGCTCAGCAGCACCATGTGTCTGGGAGCAGGGAAAGGGGAGCCGTTGGGCAGTCCTGTCCAGAACAATAGTCAAGGATACGAGTGGTTTTTTTGTTCCCAGAACTGAGTGCATTTTTGTGGACAGTGATTCATTACAGAATACGCCAGTCCTAGAACCACAGCACGTCTGTGCAGTTTACCAGGCACTGGGACATAGGTTAGCCCAGCTGGTCCTCATGCAACCCGGAAAGAGGGTGAGTGGGGCATTGGGGCCTCCATCTCAAAGGTAAGAAAACGAAAATCAGGATGGTTCATAACAAATGCACAGTAACCACCCCTCACAGGGTGAAAAAAAGAACTCAGCACACAGCTTCCGTTGTTCAGGCCGAGCTCCCTGTCTCCATCTGTCAGAGATAAGCCTGAAGGATGTGTGTTGACACCCAGAGAAGTGTGCAGAGTGAACACAATCAGAGAAAAATGTAAGCAGAGTTGACGTGACATTAAATGGTACAAGTTGGTGCTTAGTTTTACACAGGCTGGGGAGTAGAGCTTGGCTAAACGGGAACCTTTGCTTCTATCAATGCTACTGATCCCAGGAATGTGAAAATGATCTCTTTTATTACGATGATGGAGAAATAAGGCATACACATGATGCAAAGCGAAGAAACAACTGAAGGCAGCATATGACTCATGTCAAAGTGTGACACAGGCCTGTGGGGCTATGGAAGTGTCAACTTGGGAAAAATCCACGTGCACTACATGGCCTGGAAGGCCTTGTGGAGAAGGAGGGTGGGGTTTGAGTAGGTGAAAGGGAGGCAAAGGGCACCTGGTGCAGGTGAGACACAGATAGGATGTGGGAGTCAGGATCAGGCTCGAAGGCTCTGGGTGGGCGAGGATCGCTCCCCGGAGGGAGGTGACCCACAGCAGTGGGCCCGAGGGCTAAGCTGACGTGGACTTGACTGGGGAGCTGGGGCTGTTGTCAATGACTACAAACTGAATCAAAAATTACTTTCATCTCACGTCATAGAAACATGACAGAAAAGGAAAGGAACAGGAAAGACAGATGGGAAGAAAATAATTACAAAAAAGGTGAGAAAAAGAGAAATGGGGCAAAGAAGAAAGGAGATGGATGGATGGGCCATCACTGAAAGGCTACTATGTAGATAGCATGTGAGGAGGAAAGGAGACAGGGACAAGCCACAGGCACAGGATGAGTCTGGGCAGGGAGGGTGGGAACCCTGCTGGTCACAGTCCCAGCCACTGCTAATTCCTGGTGAGCTGATTATCAAGTGTTAGCCAGCGAGGGCTTTCAATGTGACCCTTTCTGGGAGCTTTTCCTTCTTCCTCCCTTTCACAGATGTTCATGGGTGTCTGCTTGATGTCAGACTCTATTGGTTCACAGAGTAACACAAATCAATGACACTAAGGGCTGGCTCTACGTCAGACAGACCTGAGCTCCACATTTTTTCTGACATCTTCAGACAGTAGCACCTCCCTCATGGGCTGTTGTGGAGGACACAAAGTCCTCATGTTTTTTGTATGTCACAGGAGCATGCATGGCCTCCAGCCCCAGCTGCGAAATGGTGGGCCGTGTTCCTTTCCCAGCATCGTAGTCCCTTCCCTGCAGCTGTGTTATGAGATCTCCTCTCACCATCCCCATAGGATGTGGGAGTCAGGATCAGGCTCCCCAGAGGGAGGTGATCCACAGCGGTGGGCCCGAGGGCTAAGCTGACATGTGGGCTTGACTGGGGAGCTGGGGCTGTTGTCAATGACCACAAACTGAATCAAAAATTACTTTCATCTCACGTCATAGAAACACCTACACCCCCACCACAGTGTCCCCACTCCCAGTGTGGGTCCTCATCTTTGACTACAAAGACAATGCAGATCACTCAGAGGCAGCCCTGGACCCTGCCTGCCTGAACCTCCACCTGCATCCACATGTCCTGCCCTGCCCTTCTTGCTGATGGGGGGAGGGGACAGGTATGCCCCTTCTCTTGGCCATGCCCAGCCCTTTTCCATGGTGTCTTCACCTTCTCCTCCCCTCTGGGGTCCTCGTATTACCATTTAGGTGGTCTAAGACCTGTTTTTTTCCAGAAAATCCCTCCTCCCTAGCCCTGGGCCCAGCTGTCTTTCTTCTGCTCTTCATCCCTCAAGCCTCCCAGAGCCATTTAAGTGTGCCCCCTGTCTTACCGTCCCTTTCCATTCCCTCCCAGCTCTTGTCCCTGCTGCAATTAAACTACTCTTGCTGAGGTACTTGTCCTTAAATCTAGCAGACACTTTTCCATCCTTGACTGATATCATCTCCTAGCCGCAGTCGCTGTTTCTGATGGTTCCCTCTGAGGAGCGCCTGCTGCTCTGCTTGTTGGTGTGATAGGCACCTGCCCTTGCTAGTCCTTCTCAATCTTTCTGTTCCCTCTGGCATTTTGAATGTTGGCCTTTCTCAGGTTTCTGTCTGAAGAATATACTTCCTCCTCAGAGTCACCCTCTTTTTCCTGGGTGGCTTTGAGAGGGCTTTCTGATGACCCCCTAGTTCATAGCTGTGGCTCAGCTCTCTCTCTGGGCTCTGAGGCCAAATACCCAGCTGCCCTTTGGACAGCATCTCCCAGGTGTCCCACAGATGCTGAATCTGCCCCACATCTAAATCAGATCTTGTCATCTTCCCACAGACCCACACAGCCTCAGTGAGGAGCATTGCCAGCCAGTGGCCCACTCCTGCCTCTGTCAGAACCACATTCTGTTGATTATCCTGCCTCTTGGAGTCTACCTGTTTCTCCCTGTGGTCCGTGTATAGGCCATGGCATGTAGAAAGTGCTCAATAATATTTATTGAATGAATGGAAAATAAGATAATGTTTGGGAAAGTATCAGTCACATGAGGATTGCTCAGAAAATGTGGGTGCCTATGTTAGTTGTCTGTGGCTGTGAATAAATCACCCCAAATGTAGTGGCTTCAAACAGTCATGTTTGTTGTCTCTCAGGGTTTCCTTGGGCCAGGAATTTGGAAGCAGTTCCTTGGGTGGTTCTGGCTCAGGGTCTGTCATTAGGCTGCAGCTGGATTGTGCCTGGGCCTGGTATCATCTCAGAGACGTCTTCAGTCATGTGGCCAGTGCCTGGACTGGGAAGTGCCAATAGCTAGGAGCTCTCTGGGCAGCTCTCTTCATCTCTCAGTGGTCTTTCCCCAAGGCCTCTCTAGCATGGTGTCCTCAGGGTAGGTGGACTTCTTACATGGCAGCTCCAGGCTCCAAAGAGAGAGGGCCAGGCAGGTGCCTGCTCACCTTTTCTAGCCACATGTTCTCACTGTAGTCCACTCGTTAGAAGTGAGTCACCAGGACTGGCCCTCATTCAAGGGCAGGGGGAATTAGACATCATTGTTTTATGGGAGAATTGCCAAAGAATTTGTGAACCTAAAAAAAACATTGTATTTGGTAAAATTCACTTTTATTTTTGGTGTACAGTCCTATGAGTTTTCATATACGCGTAAGTTTTTGTAACTGCCACCACTACCAGGACACAGAACAATTCCAGCAACCTAAAGAATTCTCTTGGGCCACCCTTTTGTAGTCATGCATCCTCAGAGGCCACTGATCTGTTTTCTCTCCATATATTTTTCTTTCTCCAGAATGCTATATAAATAGAATCATTTTGTATGCAGCCTTTTGAGACGCTTCTTCACTCTGCACAGTGCCCTTGAGACCCAGGTTGCTGGGTGCTTGAGTAGTTCCTTCCCCTTTATTGTGGAGCAGTTTCCCACAGTATGGGTGTCCCACAGTTTGTTCATTCATTCACGCACTGAAGGACACCTGGGTTGTTTCTGGTTTTTGGTGATTAGGAATAAAGCTGCTCTAAACATTTGCATAGAGATTTTGTGTGAACATAAGTTTTCATTTTTCTCTGGTAAATACCTAGATTCCTTATTCAGCAGGTAATTACCTGGTTCTCTCCTTAGCAGGACAGTCAGGAGGTTTCTTTTTTGGCCAGTTATTCTTTGTCAGAAAAATTTGTCTCTCTTTTTTTTTTTTTGAGGCAGAGTCTCACTCTTTTGTCCAGGCTGGAGTGCAGTGGCATGATTATGGCTCACTGCAGCCTGGACCTCCTGGGCTAAAAAAATCCTCCTGTCTTAGCCTCCCAAGTAGCCGGGACTACAGGCATGAGCCACTGAACTTGGGCTGTCAGAAGAATTTGTTATTTGGGTCTCTGAATTTCAGATGATAAGCACCTTTTAAAACATTGCCCACAAAAAGGTCATTCATTGAGGCATCCTTGTTTGTGGCCGTTTGACTGTTCTTAATTCTTACGCCCCCCAAAGCCCTGTTGTGGATGAATTGTGAAGTAAAGTACTGGCATTCCCTACCTCATGGCCTCATCATTCTGGGCTCTGATGTCACCTAGCCCTGGCTCAAAACCCTCATTTCACAACTTTACACAGGGACAAAGCCTATGATAGGGCTGTGTGGAACCACTTCTCAAACCCCATGGAGCACAAATCACCAGCCATTTTATCAATTAGCAAAATGGTGTAAACAGGCAAAGCAGAAAGTGGCACTGGAGAAATTAGAGTGTGAAAGGTGCCCTGTGATCCCTGCACACAGAGGTGATGTGAGCAGTAATGGAGAAACGTGGCCATGTGTGTGGCTTTCTCTGTCACATCAGAAAATAGAGCTTTGAAGGAAGAGGTAGTGGGAACGATGGGAGGAGCCCAGATATTTAAGCAGTTCAGAGGGTAGAGCATTAGATATGTGGTTTTTGAATGAACTTTGTCTTCTCTTTGCTGAGGGAAAGTAAGGATTCCAAGGTTGCCAAGGCCTCCAGGTGGCCTTCCAAGGAGTTCCCTCATCAGGGCGTCTTGTACTTTCAATGTGTGCAGCCTGGGGACCTCGCTGAAATGCAAAACTAGAGCCCACTTTTCAGTTCTGTTTCTATTCTGCCTCCCTGTCTAGGGATCCTGACTTTCCTTAGGATATTAGAGTACATTAGGTCAAGGCCTGAATGGGGGAGATCTCTGTGCTCCAAGTGCCTTTAAGAATTGTGGATGTTAGCACTTGCATTCTCGAGGAACACACAAGGAAGTTAAATGTGCAGTCATGCTTGATCTCTGAGGAAGTCTTTCACTGACTCACAGAGCAGAACTAAGTCAGGTTCTCTGCAGAGCACTTGGAAATCGGAGAAGAATAAAGCACGGGCCTTGTCTTCAGGAACTGATAGGTCATGATGGTTCAGGCTGGCCTGGTCTCTTAACCTACTCTCCTAATAGGCATCACTTTATTTCTATGAAAACTGCATTCAGAGTTCCAAATAGTCGAATCATATTGAACTTTTGAAAGACACCTGTGGGTAAGGTGGGGACTGTGTTTTTGCAGGAAATTGTGACTGGCTTATGTTTAGTGAGTTTCACTAGAAACTAGTTTACATAGAGATGCTGAGGACATTGTCCTCAGTCTCTCTCCATTTCTAGGCCTTTCCTTTTCTCAGCTTGCCTCCTTGGCCACCCAAGAGCTCTGGATCCCAGATCTGCTCCCTGTAACCAAAGTCTTTCCCCTCTGATATGATACCCTCACCCCAAGACTCTCGATTCTCTTATCCCACACACTGTGCAGAAGCGTTTATCAGGTTCCCTTTTGGATGAAAGTGGGGGCTTCTGCAGAGGACATGTGGGGATTAAGGGGACCTGTGGGGCTCTGGAACATCCTGAGATTTTGAACATGGCTTGTAATGTTAAAGTTTGTGAACAGTGCTTTGGTTAAAGGCCTGGCCTCATAGCAGCAATGAGGGAGGACTTAGATCAAAGCCCAGAACCTGTGTGCTCACTGCTCACACACACACCCTATCGCTTCTTCCAGCAGCCTGCCTTGCACCAGGCCTGGAGAGAGGAACCCAGATCTGTGATGTTCCAGTGAACCCTGGCAGTGCTGAGTACTCAGGCAGAATATCCCATCATGTCTGCTCATAGCCCCGACTTTTGAAAATATAATTTTGGTTTCTTGATTGGTGTCTGTGACTCCTGCTTGGTGAGCCCTCATGAGTGCTGCCATCTGCTAGGCCCTGAAGTGGCAGCTCTCTGCCCACTGCTGCCACTGCATGCACCGTTCTGTGGCTGAGACAGCCATGAGTAAGACCAGAGCTAATCCTCAGGGAGCAGGAGTGGAGAAGGAGGGGCGGCCCCAGGCCTGAGATTTCTTTGTCTCAGGGCTCTGGTATCTTTAAGCCTCTTTTCTTCCCTCCCTCTTTTGGAGAGCCATTACTCTCATTAAAAAAAAGAAAAATTCCTTGACTGGCCTGGTCCCTAAAGCAGAGCACACCAGCTCCATTAAATTAACATATGTAGTTCTGCGAAGTCTAAACAGTTTAAATTTCATCATTCTAGGCAGTATTTGTTGGCTTGCCAAAGCAGGGAAAATCTGTTCAGGAACAAGAAGTTTAGTCCCCTGCGTGCCTAGAGTGGTGCTTTGCTTCTGCCTCCTGGGGTGTGTAGGGAGCAAACTGGAACTCCTCAAGAGGGTGTACCGCATTTCACCAGCATTTGTTCACCAGCAAAAAGGGCATTGCCTAAATTCTATTGCATGAGTCACTGGGGTTAAAAGTCCATCAGATGGATAGCAGAGTCACCTCTTGTCCTTTTGAGCTGTCTATATATATTCCAAAATATATCTTGGTCATTTTGATTGGTCATTATTGATAGAAGGATCTTTGGTATTATTAGTGTTTTAGTTCTATTACAAAGATGTATGCACATGTATATTCATTGCAGCACTGTTTACAATAGCAAAAACCTGGAACCAACCCAAATGCCCATCGATGATAGACTGGACAAGGAAAATGTGGCACATATACACCTGGAATACTATGCAAGCATAAAAAACGATGAGTTTGTGTCCTTTGTAGGGACATGGATGAATCTGAAAACCATCATTCTCAGCAAACTGGCACAAAACAGAAAATCAAACACTGCATGATCTCACTCACAGTTCTCCATGAGAACACGTGGACACAGGGAAGGGAGCATCACACACTGGGGTCTGTTGAGGGGGTAGGGGATAGACAGTGGGGGGTGGGTAGGGATGCTGGGGAGGAATAACATGGGAAGAAATGCCAGATATAGGTGATGGGGGATGTAGGCAGCAAACCACATTGCCATGCATGTACATATGCAAGAGTCCTGAATGATCTGCACATGTATCCTAGAACCTAAAGTACAATTTAAAAAAAGTTTATGATCAGTTTACATAGGGCTCACAGTAATCAGTAGCTTGAAGATGGACCCAATCAGACAAACTATATAAGGCCACCCCAGTGCCCCTTGTTCTGCAGCTCTGTTCCTTTTAGCGGTGGCCTTCACTTTTTAAGACTGAGTTCCTGGTTTATCTTTCTGGAATCAATAGCTGTCAAAAAGCTGGGTGATACCCTCAAAGTCCATTGCTCCTGAACCTGAGTAATTAGCTGGGGTGTTCATTCTTTTGTTCACTCAACACGTTTTCATTGAGTACCTGCTAAGCACTGGATTCTCTTAAGCATTGGAGAAATAATAGTGAACAAAACAGGCAGAAATCCTGATCTTCAGGGAGCTTAGATTCCAGTGGGAGAGATGCAAGAGAGATTGTAAAATGAATTGGCAAGGTATGTGCTATGTTGGAAGGTGACCAGTGCCCGTCTCCCTTGGCCTAAGTTTCCTCATCTGCAAAATGAGAAAATGGGACCACACCTCCAGTGTTCCTTCCTTCCTTCCAGCTCTTCTCGAGATTTCCTATAATTTTTTTGCATCACTTCATAAGGAAATCCAGTGGTCTCTCTTACCTGCAGATATTACCTCCAGATGTTCTTTTTTTTTTTTTTTGAGATGGAGTTTTGATCTTGTTTCCCAAGCTGGAGTGCAACGGCACTGTGTCAGCTCACTGCAACCTCTGTCTCCTGGATTCAGGTGATTCTCCTGCCTCAGCCTCCCAAGTAGCTAGGATTACAGGTGCCTGCCACCATGCTTGGCTAATTTTTGTATTTTTAGTAGAGATGGGGTTTCATCATGTTGGCCAGGCTGGTCTCGAACTCCTGATTTCAGGTGATCTGCCTACCTCGGCCTCCCAAAGTGCTGGGATTACAGGCATGAGCCACTGCCCCTGGCCTCCTGCAGATATTCTTAATGAGAATACAGAAATGTTTTCAACAGTTTGGTTCTGCGTCTTTCTTCTGGTGACAGTGATTGTGTCTCCCTAGGTGCACAGTGGGATGTAGTGTCATCCAGTCTATTTAGGATGAGGCCAGGGTCCATCTGTGCTAATGTGGACTTACTGAGCCCAGTGCTCCCATGTGTGGGCTATAGGAAGATGGGAAGGTAAATAATGAGATGGAGGCCTCCTCTCTGTAGTGTATATGAGGGTTGACAGGATTGGGGAGATGGGAGGGACCCAGTTCTTCTCAGGACACAGCTCAGCTTGCACAACTTCTGGATAATGGGGCTGTGGAGTGATTTCTGCTTTTTTTCTCTCCTGGCTCAGAGCTTTCTGCAAGTGGGATTACTGCTGCTCTTTAGTAATATGCATTGCACTTTTGGAGTATATAGAATGTTGCTTTGCCCTGGGTTTAAATCAATTAATGAGCACCCACCAAATGCCAGTCACTGGGCCAGGTGCACGGGATGTGAGGAAGAAGGAGTAGCAGACAGTTCTTTGGGGCCCTTGCAGTTGGCTGGTTGGGGGACTGGCTGGTGCTTGAGAGCAGTGACCAGGGCCATGAGCCCTGTGCGTGGTGCTGTTTGTAGCAACTGGAGAAACAAGTGGAGAATATGCCAGGATTGGGGGTGGGGGGACACTTCCCATCCACAGAGGAGAGGACTTGCTTTCTGTTTCCTGCATTCACTCTGCTCAGTCCCATGAGTCATGAGGAGGGCATGGGGCAGGTGATGTCCTGTGCTCTCAGATGCCTCCTCTGTTGGAATGCTGAGAGACAGGGAAGGCTTGCTGTCCATGTGACAACAACCAGAGGCAGGGCCACCAGCCTCTAGGACACTATCTCTTGGTGGCTTTGGAGTATGAATTTGTGTGGTTGGTAGCTGGGATGGGGTGTGAATGTGACTTCTCTCACCTCCCTCTCTGGCTGAGCAACCAGCAGAGCCATTGAGGTTGAGGGTGGGTGGAAGAGTGGGAGAAATTGGGGTAGAGGATCACTGTGAGCAGGTGCCAGGTCCTGAGGTGAGGTGTGAGGAGGAGTGGGAGAGCTGGATGGCACAGCCCTAGAATGTGGAAGAGCAACAGGAGGCTTGGAGATGGCCCCTTTGGCCCTATGGTGCACTGAACCAGGAGATCAGGCCAGAGGACAGTCGCCTCCTCTCAAGAGGGTTATGGGGGAGGAATGTTCTTGGGCATCTCCAGAAGAGCAGTAAGTCGCCCATTTTCTTTGCTGTTGAATCTCAGGTAAGACCCCTCCTGTTGTTGGAATGGGTGAAGGGGTAAGGCGGGAGTAGGTGGCACCAGTAGGCAGCTGGGGCAATCCTGTAGCCTGTGGACCCAAAAGAAAGAGCAGGTTTGGGGGCTGGGGATGGTAGGTTCCATGGGAGATTGGGGCATAGTGGGTTGGAGCTGCAGGGTCCAGCCAGTTATTCCTTCTGCTGCTGCTCATCCTCCTGCACCTGGAAACTAGTGCCCCTTCATAAAGCATGAAACATTCTTAGCTGCTAGTGACCTGGTGATATCCCTTCTGTCTGGTCTTGCCCCCGCCAGCTGTCCACCTTAGCTCCTCACATTCCTGGCTGCTTCATGCCTGCTAGCTTTGTCATCCCTCTACCTCCTCCTCCCCACTTCCCCTCGCAGGATCATCCTCATCTTAACAGATCTGGCATTGATTAACTCATTTGTTCATTCCACTGACACTTATTGCTGCCTGTTGAGTGCCAGGAGTGGCTGCTGGGCACTGCCACCTGCCAACCCCCAGGCTGGAGGGTGATCTCATGGATACCCCTTTGGCTGTTTGTTCTGTGCAGTGTAGCAGCATGGGCTTCGGATCTTATGGACACACTTGCGATCTCTCTGAGCTTCAGTTTCTGCATCTGTAAGGTGGGGATGATAACGCCTGCTAGAGAGGGTGGCTGCAAGCCTGACATGCTCTGACTCGGGAATCATCTAGCCCAGGACTTGGCCCACTCAGAAAGGAGGCACCGGCTGCCACCGCTCCTCCTGTGTGTGGGAGTCTGACAGGGGAAATTGGAAACACAAAGGCCAGCAATGGGGAACACTGTCGAATTCCTCCATGTAACACCAGGGCAAAGAAGACATTTGCTTTTCTGGTTTTTTTTTTTTTTTGTTTGTTTTTTTGTTGTTGTTGTTTTTTAAGGCTGTGCTAGATGGGAATATCTGTAAGGCAAGAGTGCAGATCTTGAGGAGAGACTTCAAATAGCATCTTTTACTCACCAAACGCAGCACATATTCTGGAATGCTGTGGCCCTTGCTAGTTCGGGGGTCATTGCCCCAGGCACATCAGGCATCAGGATGCCTTTCCCCATCCCTTCCCATATTCCCAGGGTTTCCTTGTGGTTGGATGATGTGAAGCACTTCATCCCAGAGACAGAGGGCTTCTCACCAGACTACCTTTCAGTTCTCAGCTCAGCTCAACACTGTTCTCTCCAGGGCACAAATTGCCAAGGCCACAGAAGGTAGGGAGTCAGCAGCAGGAATTAAAGCTCTCTCTCCTTGTTCCCACCCATCTAATCTTACCTCTTTTCCTCAGGCTTCACTCAATCCTACCTCTTTCTCAAGGCCACCCTCAACTGCTTCAGTGTGATGCCCACAGGGGCACAAAGCCCCATCAGCTTTTTGCTGTAAAGTACTAGTTTATGGTAGACCAGTACTTCTGAAAACCACTAGAAGAAGCTGAGTAGACTCTAAATAATATGTAAGAAGACATTTAAACAGCTAGCCAGAACTTATGGGGTCAAGACCCTGAAAAAAAGAAAAATTATTTGAAATGATCCCAGCATTCTTTGATGATTTCCCCTTTGAGGAATGTGTTGATTCATAAGTAGCAAAGACTGCTTTAAAGTTACAGTATTCCCACAAGGATAGACAAATAGATCAGTGGAACAGCATAGAATCCCAAAGCATACTCAGACACATGCAGTGGGACAAGATTTGTCCTTTCAGTAAATGGTACTAGGCCAGTTGGGTATCCACATGGAAATAAATGAATCTTGACCCTTATCCTGCAGTAGGTACAAAACTCAATTCCAGATGATTCATCAAATTAAAGGTGAAAGGTAAAACAATAAAGCCCCTAGAAGATAACAAAGGAAAACATATTTACAACTTTGAGAAGGCAAAGATTTCAATACAGGATAGGAAAATGCTAGCCATAAGGGAATAAATAAGATAATTTGGAGTACATTAAAATTAAGATTTTCTGTTCATCAAAATATGTAAGTGAAAGGCAAGTTACAAAATGGGAGAAAATATTTACATGTTCTCTCTCTTTGTATATGTAAATATTCAACGAAGGACTCATATTCAAAATATATAAAAGGCTTCTTAAATAAGAATAAGACAGTCCAATAGAAAAATGTGGAAGGGACTTGAATAGGTACTGTATTCAAGATGGTACCCAAATGACCAGTAACCTTTATTCATCAGGGAAATGCAAATTAAAACTATAGTGATACTGCTGCATACCCACCAGAATAGTTAAAATGTGAAACCATGACAATTTTAAGGGTTGGAAAAGCTGTGGAACAAAAAGAATACTCATATACCCAATTTTCAACAACTCTTAGGAATTTATGAAGCTGAACATATGCATGTGACCTAGCAATTTCACACCTACATAAAAACTCAACAGATATGTGTATATATGTGCCCAAGAAGGAATCTACAAAAAAAGAGCAGTCTGTGTGATAGCAAAATGATGGAAACAACACAATGTTCATCAACGGTAGAATTGATACTTATAAAATATTCATATAATAGAATACTGTACAGTCCTGAAAATGAATGTACGGTTACATCCTGCAACATCATGGATGAATCTCACAGACATACAGCTGCATGAAAGAATCTAGACACAGGAGAATACCTAATGCACGTTGATAGATCAAGTTTTAGTATAGGGAAAACTAATTTATAATTTTCT
Source organism: Saimiri boliviensis (assembly GCF_048565385.1). Lineage (NCBI taxonomy): Eukaryota > Metazoa > Chordata > Mammalia > Primates > Cebidae > Saimiri > Saimiri boliviensis. Next base: position 41,903,426 of record NC_133461.1, on the reverse strand, counting down.
AAGTCAAGATAGCCGTTTACCTCTGGAGAGAAGGGGTTTTTGACTGGCTGGGAGTGGTGGGGGCCTCCAAGTGCTAGTAATGCAAGCGGAACATTTCCTCATCTGAGTGGCTGTTATATGAGTGTGTTCACTGTGAAATTCATTGATTTATTTAGCTTCCTAAATATGTTATACTAAAATAATAAAGTTTCCTTAAAAAATAGACGAAGCTGTTGATATAGAATACGTTGGCTTCTGTCATTTGGGAATTTGCTACCTGGAAGAGGAGAAGTGATGAGAAAGTCCCCAAATTTTTTTTCAGATACTTTAACTTGAAGATTATACAGTGGCAGGTTTGTCCTTATCCCTGAGTGCATTCAGTGCCTTAGCACTGTGGTCTCTAAGGAGCATAAGGACCAGGAAGCACCAAAATAGCCATTTCTGTGGCCCTTTGTTTCCTTCAGAGACACTAGAGCTCCACCATCTTGCTTTATCCATAATAGATGCTGCTGGCAGTGGGCAGGGTGTTGCGGGCTGAAGGAAGGAATCCAAAAGCTTCTTTTCTTCTCTCTTTCTCCTTCTCTTTCTTCCCTCTCTTCTTACTCTGTTGCAAAGAGTAAGAATTTTTGCTAGGCAGCCTACACCCACAGATTAAAAGACAAAGGGACATTTACTTAAAGGACAGATGTAAATTAATGTACTGGGACACAAATGCTAAGACTTCAGAATGTTGTAGAACCTAGACCCCGTGGGCAGTGCAGAAAGCTGCACTGAGCAGGCAAGAATTCCATTGTCAGAATCTGAACAAGAAGTGTAAGAAACTTTATTCAGGGAAAGAAAACCTCATTTGGTTTAACAGCACTGATTCCTACATGCCAGGGCCTAGCTGGCTCCTCCATGAGGGTGTTTATCTTTGCAGTGGTATTGGCTTGGATTACTCAGCTGTCAAGCCATGTCTAGCTTTCGTGAGCATGGTGGTCAAGTCAAAATAAAAAAATGTTTTTGTGAGCCCTGGGGTTTTTGGTCTGGCCCCTTCTTGGTAATGGGAAAGTCAAGGAAAGAAATAACAAGAAATCATTGAGTTTGTGGGAATAGAAAGATTCAAATATGCCTGCCAGTGGCATAATTAGATTGACTTCTAAGTAAAATTTTTTCTTTGTATTTTCCTTGTTTTCAAGCTAACCAGATAAGTCAAAAACTTATTTATTCTTAAAAACGGCCTAATAGAACTTGCTCTTGATTCTTTCTTAGTGCTGCTTCTCATGTATGAAGTCAGAACTGAAAAATTCTATTCACTGATTTAACAGACAATAGTTTAAACGGTATAGACTTTTCTCCACGTATTTCACACGTATAAAGTACTTCAGACCAGGAGCGGGTGCTCACGTCTTGTAATCCCAGCACTTGGGGAGGCTGAAGCAGGAAGACCTTTTGAGTCCAGAAGTTTGACACTAGCCTAGGCGACAGAGTGAGACCCCGTCCCTACACAAAAATAATTTAAAAATATTAGTAGTCGCAGGTACTCAGAGGCCAAGGAGGGAGGATCCCTCGAGCCCAGGAGTTTGAGGCTGCAGTGAGCTATGATCACGCCACTGCACTCCAGCCTGGGCAATAGAGTGAGACCTTGTCTCTTTTATTTTTAGAATATAAAAAATATAAAATGTCCTTCAAATGGCTATACTTCTTGAGAAAATAATACTGAATTACTTGGTTTGTGAAAAAGTCCAAAGAAGGTCGCTGGCTTAGGAAAGAGAGACTCAGTCCAGTGTCTGTGTTGCACTCTGCGTTTTCTCAGCTCGGACTATGGCATTTTACCTCTGGTGATTCAAGAGGTTTGCCCTTGCCAGGACCAGTTATCTTGGAACCAGACAAAAATAGGCACAAAATCAGTGGCTTTCAGTGATATCTCTGTCAAGTACATCATGAGGTTTCTTTGAATTGGGAGATTTTCCTGTTAATTTAGGAGGTAGCTGAGGAGGCTCTCCAAGGCAGCTCAGATGTTTCCCCAATTCCCCTCAACAATGAATCCTTCCCCTCAACAATGCTGAAATCATTGACTTCATAACCTTTGTTTTGATTTTTAAAAACTGTATTCAGATGTTTCCCCAATTCCCCTCAACAATGAATCCTTCCCCTCAACAATGCTGAAATCATTGACTTCATAACCTTTGTTTTGATTTTTAAAAACTGTATTCATCAAAGATAAAGAAACCCACTGGAGTGCTGGCAGAGCCCCATTTGAGTTTTTGTGAAGATTAAATGAGTTAATCCAGGAGTGGCGTCTAGACTGATGCTTGGAATGCAGTAAATTCTCAAACAATGGCTTGTGTATAGGTATTAGCTTCGTGCAAATGTAATTGTGGTCTTTGCCCTTACTTTCAATGGCAAAAACCGCAATGACCTTTGCACCCACCTAATATATTGTGAGCCACTGCCAGATGTTTTACCTACAAAATCTCAGCTCCTCACAATGACTCTGCAAGGTGGTTGGTATAGTATTTCTCATTTCATGGATAAAGAAGAGCATCAGAGAAGTTAAGTAATTTGGGTGAGGTCACACAGCTGGTGAACAGCAGTGCTGGGGACTGAACCCAAGTCTTTCCTCTCCACTGCTATCATCTCTCTTTGTTTCTCAAATTGGAGTTTGAGCCTCCTGTAAGGTTTGTAGCAGTTTTCTTGTGGGATGGAGTTGGGAGTATGACTTTTACACTTTGAAAAATACTTCTTTGTGCTGGAGGTTGACAGATATTTTCTGCTAAGAGCCACAAAGTAAGTATTTTAGGCTTTGTGGGCTATACAGTCTCTGTTCCAATGACTCAACTCTTTCATTGTAGTGTGAAGCACCACAGGCAATGCTTAAACAAATGTGTATGCCTGTGTTCCAATAAAGCTTTATTTATAGAATTAGGCTATGGGTCGTATCTGGCCCATGGGTTGTAGTTCTGTTCTCTTCAAGCCCCCAACATCCTTAAGTGCTTCTGCTTTTCTGTTAACACCATCACTGTCTGTCTTCCTGGAAGCTTTCCACATTTTCTGTTCATATGTCAAAGTCGCACCCTTTACTAATGTTTGAGAGCTGCCATGTGCTGGGCACTGGGGAGAGGGCAGTGGCCAGGACAAAGTTTCTGACCTCATGGACCTGGTATCTGGTGGGAGACAGGTGTTTGGCAGGTGGTGAAGATAAAAAGAGTAGCTGAAAGGGATAGAGAGTGACAGGGATCCTTTTTCATGTGGAGTAGTCCAGGAAGGACTCTGAAGATAGGGCAATAGGGAGAGAGGAAACCACATAGCTCTGAGTGAGGAGCATTCTGGGTGGTGGGCATGGCAAGTGCAAGGGTCCTGGGGTGGGATTGTGCCTAGGCACAGCTGGGAATCCAGAGTGGCTGGAGTGCAGCAAGCGGAAAGAGGAGCTATGTGAGGGAGTCAGACCAGGAAGAGGAAATCTGTAGGGCCTGTGTGTCATTTTAGGGCTTATAGGGGGCAGCCACAGGGGAGTTTTGAGCAGCAGAGTGTTCTGATATGACTCATACCACAAGGGATCCCTTTGGCTTCTGGGTGGAGAGAACCTGCAGGGTGATTAGGGGTGGCTGCCAGGAACCTCACTAGGTGGATGATGTTGGGAGAAGCACAGAGATTCCTGAATATATTATGAAGACAGAGCCATGTGCTTTCCCAATGGATTGCAGTAGAAAGTGGGAGGAAGAGAGGGGTCAAGGATGACTTGAGGTTTTGACTAAAGCAGCTAGAGGGACAGAGTTGCCCTGTATGAGTTGGGAGACTGTGAGAGAGCAGGGGACAACGAGGCACTCATTTTGAGTGTTTAAAGTGGGGCTGTCAGTTGGACTTCCAAGTGCAGATGGCCATGGATTTTCAAGTTGGGAGTTCAGGCTGGAGCCATACAGTAGGGAGTGAGCAAGGCATAGATGGTCTTGGTCTTTAAAGTCAGTGCTGGCTGGCGTTGCCCAGGGAGTGAGTACAGAGAAAGGGTGGGCAAGATTGGGGGCCACTGCTTCTTGCCCTGAATCCCCCACCTCTGCTGACTTCATGGCTCAATGCTCTTACCTAAAAGCCACTTCCATTGCTTCCTTTCAAGTGTGTTATCCACAGAGCTACAAGGTAACCCTGGAGCACACCACCAGCTGTGTCCCTCCCTGCTGAGACCTCTGGTAGGTCTGCGCCACCCGCAGAAGAGTACACAAGTACCTTTGTCTCATGCGATTTGCCCCAGTCCGTCCTGCCAACCACTCTTGCAGCCTCACCCCCTAATTCTGCCTTTGAGCAAAACAAAGTGAAGAACTATTGTTCTTGCTGCCTGATCTGGTGTTCATGGCTCTTCCCACCTGGAACCCACTCCCTTACCCAACAGTATGTAATGGCATATAGCCACTGTGCCAAAGACTTCAAAGATCCTAGAGTGGAGTCATTGACATGGACACTTACATCTTTTAAAAAGATTCTCTCAAGATGATGAAGAAGGTGTAGTCACAGACCTGCTATGGCCCTCTCAGTCTAGGGGCTGCAGTGATGGGGTTGGGTGGTGTGGTGATGCAGGATGCTACTGGGGGATGCAGAAAGAGGAGTACATGAGTTTCAGCTGTGAAGAACTGGATTAAAGAAAGGATGAGGCCAGCTGGTACTGTAGCCCTGCCTAGTAGAAAGCAGGTTCCCAGCAATGCAACAGATGTCTTGAGGATGCCTGCATGGACCCAAAAGCCACATCCCAACAGAAGAGGAAATTCCAAGAAAGAACTAAGGCAGGGTGCCCAAGGCACCATTGGGCCCATTGCCATCAACCTGAGACCTAGAAAGGGCAAATAGCTTTTACTTGCATATGCCAAGTCAAATCAATTGATAATGCCTGTCTGGGGTGCCATCTGGGGATGAGGTCTCTGAAGAAAGAATGCAGTGATTGATGAGTCACATCTACCAGGGAAGGTGTGGGGCCAAGTGTTGGCCATTGTGAACTGACTGAGAGCTGTCCCTACTGAGTTTCGGAAGGCTGAGCATTCCCCTTTATACTTGGGAGGGAATCATGTTGTGTGAATTGCACACCTAGCTTGAAATTAACCAACTCAACTTCAAACTAACCAAATCTATTAGTTTTTCTAAAATGGAGTAGGGCAAAAGTCACAAGTTTTCTCCTCATTCTTTGGCAGTGACCCCTAACATTATGTCTATGTCTTACATCATGGAATGAATCACATGTAAGCTTCTCAATATGTGAAAACAAAGCATCTGAGAGAAAAGATATCCAAAGTAGCAGATGTCACCAAAAGGAAATAACATTTGTGAAAGCATTCTGAGCACTGTCAAGTGCTCTGTAAATGTAAGGACTTATCATTGTGTATTGCCTAAGGAGAACCAGCTCAATCATAATGCTCACAATTACAGGACAGACTTGCCTTGTTACTTTTCCTTCTGATAATTAAATTCCTCCTCTTGGAATACAAAGAATGCCTCTGAGGATGGGCTTTGCCCGAATGGGTAGGTCCTTGCTGGTGAGGGTAGACTGAGGGCAGGGGACTGTTGTGTGCAGGGCTGAGCATCCATTGTTTTGCTAGCTGGTGTATCTGGGAGGGACCCAGCCTGTGAAAAGATGGCTGCTGCCTCCCAAGGTAGGCCTGGTGACTTGGCTTCATGCAGGGATCCCAAGGTAGACACTTTCCTGCTGTGCACCCTGCTCTTTATGGGCATAGTCTTTTCCCAGGAAGAACTTCTTGGGATACCACATCGAGGTTAGGGGGTCTTGGTGAATGCAGCATCAGGGCTGGTATTGTTTTCTGATGAATGAGTGAGTGAGTGAGAGAGCATGGAATCCGATGAGTGGGAAGCTCTGTGGTCCAGAGTGAGCGCTCATTTGGGAGCTGGCCTGCCCTGCCCCTGCCTTTAGAGGAGACATTCCTTGCTGCTCCCCAGGCTCCTCTCTTGACGTTCCTGTTCCGATGACAGCCAGTTCCCACCTGCTTCTGTGCGTGAATCTCTTTGTAAGATTTCGCTTGTTCCGATTTCCTCCAAAGAGGTGTGTATCCAAATCTTTCTCATTTTCTTTTGTAAGTGAGTGAAACTCTAAACAATAAGGTACAAATACTTTTCTCTGCTGGTGTTTGAAACAGGCTACAAAATACTCTGTTAGTAAGCATTCAAAAAATGTTTGATTGACTAATAATTTAAGAATATTCAAGAGGAGGGTTTTAGTCACTGTCTCAGCCTCTGTATATACTTAATTGACAAAAGAACTGCATTGATTGTCCGAAAGTGAGCTAGAAGTGAGTCTGTCTGCTTTATATGGGGCCTCTTGCTCCTTTGAGAATATTGATGTCAGTAGATAAATGTGGCAGAGTTTGCTGGCCTGAGCTCCCTGCTGTAACTAGGGCTTCTGTCAGGGTGGTGTTAGGGGCAGTTCTCCTGCTATGGCAGTCTGGGGCCAGTTGGGAGTGAGAAACCACACAGTGATCTAAACAGGGAAGTTTAATAAGAAGAATCACTAACCTATGCTAGAAGAGTAACAATAGGATCAAATAAAACTCTATGGTCCCCTAGGGCTGAGGGTACCAAAGGAAGGACAAACTTGCAACAGTTCTTGTTGGAGAAGGTGTGGTTGGGTGAGGATGACAGGGAAGTTTATTGATTTAGTTGGTCATGGGGCAAACAGGAAGCAACTTCCGGAGCTCAGAAGGGGTGGGGGAGCTGCAGCTAGTGCTGGTGTATGGCCATGTCGGGGAGTGAGGGCACTGGTGTAGGCAGGACCCTGGAGTGCACATGAATAGAAGGACCATGGGAGACAAACCTGGGGGCAGGGGATGAGCGGGCAGAGGCGATCAGTGTGTTGGCGGGCAGGAGGACTGGAGCACCAGTTGTACATACTGAGAGGTGATCGCTGGGTTGTTCTGGGGCCATGAGGTTGCTGGAAGAGGGCACCTTCTGGGTGTGGGGCTGAGGCATAGCCCTGCTGGATGCCCTCCTCTCCTCTCCACCAGTCCCTTCCTCCTGCAGCATTCCCTCCAGCCAGAGCCCTCTTTTGAGAAAGCTTAACATTGTGCTCACAGTAAATGAGAAATGCTTGAAGGAATTCCTTCCACTATTGCAGAGCATGTATTGAAGGGTGAATTTGGAGCTGAGAGGCAATACCTTGTTAACTGGCATACCTGGGTCATCCTTCCCTGCAGAACCTGTGGACCCAGTATGTCTGTGGGGATGTAGGCTGCCCCTTCTTCCACATTGCACTGTTAATTTCAGAGTGTGGCTCACCAAGGGGCTGGCTCTCCTTGCAAGGCTTCTCTTTAAGGCTTTGCCTTAAAAGAAGAAGGAGACATGGTTCTCTCTCACAGGCCCGCTAACAGCTCAAGGTGAGAGGAACTGAGCTGGAGCAGGCAGGTGCTCCTGCTAGAAATGTTTGTGACTGAGGAGCTTAACTTGACCCGTTTTGGTTGTGGCAGTGTCAACTCTGGCTCACAGAGGGCAGCCCCTCCCCACTCTCTGCATTCTCTTCAGGCCAATGCAGGTGTGAAACACTTGACAGATGTGTGTTTCTGCATCCTAGACAACTGGCCCCATCACAGCTTGAGGAGTTCCTGGAAGGAATGCTTCTTTATTGGTGCACCTGCTGGACAGGTTCTGTGCCTGTCTCTGTGAACTCCCTGGCTCAGGTTGGGGTGGGTGGGCATGCTAATAAAGCGGCTGCCAGGGTTAGATTTGCTTAGTCTCCCTATGTGTGGGCCCCAGCCATAAAGATTCTGACTTAGTTGATGAGAATTAGGTTGTGGCATCATCTCCCCAACCCTTTACCCCCTGCCATGTGGTTTTAACGTGCAGCCAAGGTTGGAGCCCTGATTTGAGCCAGACTCTGCCCCCTGGGGTGGGCCACCTCTTGGTTCTTGCACTCTTCTGACTTGTATGCCTCATTCATGTTGGCTTTGAATATTTTGAGAGCAAAGATTGTTTTCATTCTCTTTTTTTTTTTTTTTTCTTTTTTTTTTTTATTGCATTTTAGGTTTTGGGGTACATGTGATGAACATGCAAGATTGTTGCATAGGTACACACATGGCAGTGTGCTTTGCTGCCTTCCGTCCCCTCACCTGTATCTGTCATTTCTCCCCATGCTGTCTCTTCCCACCTCCCCACCCCCCGCCCCTCCCCCATTTCCCCCCAACGGACCCCAGTGTGTAGTGCTCCCCTCCCTGTGTCCATGTGTTCTCATTGTTCAACACCCGCCTATGAGCGAGAATATACAGTGTTTGATTTTCTGCTCTTGTGTCAGTTTGCTGAGAATGATGGTTTCCAGGTTCATCCATGTCCCTATAAAGGACGTGAACTCATCGTTTTTGATGGCTGCATAATATTCCATGGTGTATATGTACCACATTTTCCCTATCCAGTCTATCATCGTTGGGCATTTGGGTTGGTTCCAGGTCTTTGCTATTGTAAACAGTGCTGCAATGAACATTCGTGTGCACGTGTCCTTGTAGTAGAATGATTTATAATCCTTTGGATATATACCCAGTAATGGGATTGCTGGGTCAAATGGGATTTCTATTTTTAGGTCCTTGAGGAATCGCCACACTGTCTTCCACATTGGTTGAATTAATTTACATTCCCACCAACAGTGTAAAAGTGTTCCTATTTCTCCACATCCTCTCCAGCATCTGTTGTTTCCCGATTTTTTAATGATCGCCATTCTAACTGGTGTGAGATGGTATCTCAATGTGGTTTTGATTTGCATTTCTCTGATGACCAGTGATGATGAGCATTTTTTCATATGTTTGTTGGCCTCCTGTATGTCTTCTTTTGTAAAGTATCTGTTCATATCCTTTGCCCATTTTTGAATGGGCTTGTTTGTTTTTTTCTTGTAGATCTGCTTTAGTTCTTTGTAAATTCTGGATATCAGCCCCTTGTCAGATGGGTAGACTGCAAAAATTTTTTCCCATTCTGTTGGTTGCCGATTCACTCTACTGACTGTTTCTTTTGCCGTGCAGAAGCTGTGGAGTTTGATTAGGTCCCGTTTGTCTATTTTGGCTTTTGTTGCCATTGCTTTTGGCGTTTTGGTCATGAAGTCCTTGCCTACACCTATGTCCTGAATGGTTTTGCCTAGATTTTCTTCTAAGGTTTTTATGGTATTAGGTCTGATGTTTAAGTCTTTAATCCATCTGGAGTTAATTTTGGTGTAAGGTGTCAGGAAGGGGTCCTGTTTCTGCTTTCTGCACATGGCTAGCCAGTTTTCCCAACACCATTTATTAAACAGGGAGTCCTTTCCCCATTGCTTGTTTTTGTCAGGTTTGTCGAAGATCAGATGGTTGTGGGTATGTTGTATTTCCTGTGAGGCCTCTGTTCTGTTCCATTGGTCTATATCTCTGTTTTGGTACCAGTACCATGCTGTTTTGATTACTGTAGCCTTGTAGTATAGTTTGAAGTCCGGTAGTGTGATGCCTCCCGCTTTGTTCTTTTTGCTTAGAATTGACTTGGCTATGCGGGCTCTCTTTTGGTTCCATATGAAGTTTAAGGTGTTTTTTTCCAGTTCTGTGAAGAAGGTCATTGGTAGCTTGATGGGAATAGCGTTGAATCTGTAAATTACTTTGGGCAGTGTTTTCATTCTCTTTGCACCTCTGTGTCCCACACTGCCCTTGGCAAATGGCAGCCTGGAACCTACGCTGCACCCACCAGCCTCAGTTCCCTGGAGCAGTGGAGCTGATGGAGCCTCCAGGTTTATACCATAATTGACATAGAAACTCACTGTCTCCACTGGGAGATATGACTTTCTGACTTCATCAGGTTCTGATTTTTACTTGCTGAAGGAGGGAAGGAGGAAATTTAGTCTCGGAGAGGATGGCTGTCTGGCAAAGACAGCTGCTGCTGGCTACCTTTGTCTTGGAACACTTGACCTGCTGACAGGGTGGGGCGGTTGTTTGTCAACTGGATTTCTTCTTGAGGAGTTTATTTACAAACTGCAAAAATTCCATGTAGTCTTCACGTGATTTGGTGGATAGGATCCAAACCATTTTAAAGCTAATCCAAAGAAATGTACAGTTCTGCCCTTTTGGGTTTATAACAATTTTTGCTTTGGCAGGATCTAACATGAGCTATCATGGCCATTTCCAGATGTGAAGTCCACCATGTTTAGACAATAGAGTTGTCCTCCCTGCAGTGGAGCGTGAGTGGAGTAGAGTCCTCAGTCTTCATTTAACCACAGCTCTCAAAGTGTGGTCCCTGGACCAGCAGCTTCAGTGGCACCTGGGTACTTATTAGAAGTGCAGACTTTTGACCCCACTCCCTCCCCTCCCAACCTATTAATCCTGAAACTCTGGGGGTGGGAACCAGCTGTTCTAAGAAGCTCTCCAGTAACTTATCCATGCTTAAGTTTGAGAACTGCTTCCTTATCTAGTAGTCAACCTGGATGGACACCTTAACACATCATAGTCCCGCTTGTACTTTTACTTTTCTTTTTTTTAACCCCCAAGGCTTTATCTATATTCAGCCCTCTATTCTCCACATGTACCTTTTGAATCAGATCCGTATTCCTGGCCAAGGTCAGATGTGCTGCCTTTGTGAGGCCTTGACTGACCCCCTTCCTGCAGCAGGTTTGCTTGAGCTCTTGTATTCTTGCTCTCTGACCTCTGTGGCATGTGGTCCCCACATTAGCAGCACTGGGCTCTTATTAGAAACATAAAATCCTGGCCCTGCGTCAGCTCTGTAGGTAGTTTCTATCCACTTTTAAGGTTAGGAAGCACTGATGAAACCACTCTGAGAGTGTTAAAATAAGTCATTTTTTTATGGATTACATTTTTAATAATACTCATTCATTAGGAAAAAAATGGGACTCGCAGAAGAGCCCAAGAAGCAAAGGCACCCAAGTTAAGGAGAGGCAGCTCGTTCCACAGACGCTGACATGAGCAGGGTCTCTGGGCATTATCATTAAGTGCCTGTTTCACTTTTGTTCTAGGAGTGCTGTTCAGATGACGTGTTCTTGAGACAGAAGCTATCCTTACAACAACAGCTAACACACCATGTCTTATACAGAACAGGTGTTCAATAACTATTTAAGGACACAGAGAGGGGGTTTGAAGCATTTGCTGCTTCTGTAAGTGTATTGTCTCTTTCTGGAGGTTGGAGTCTGCAGAATATTAATGAGGTAGGTCAAGGCTGTTTTTGGCTGAGCTTTTCACGGCTGCTCAATCTTGATTCAGTGATCAGAATGTCTCATCCAGAGTCTCTGTGGTTGGCTTTCCTGTGGGACAACGAAGCTTGATGAAAAACTATCGCATGTAGCTCTCATTCCTGTCCAAGACCGCTCTGTACCAGGAAACCCACTTTCTGACTTACTGGAAAAATGAACTGATAATCTGATTTAGGTTTTAGTGGAATGAGAGTGTGAATGAGAGAGGGCAGGGGGAGAGAGGGAATCATCCTGTCTGCTCCTCTGGCTCAAAGATAAGGGACTAATTTATTCCTGTAAGGAGGCCTGGACACTGGTGAGAGGTGTTCTGAAGTGCTCCAGGGACCACTTTCAGCCCAGCACCCTGGCTGCATGCCCCTTTCTTTTAGCAGGGATGCCTGAGGCCTGTCCCTACCCCTCTTGGCCTTGGGAGCAGCTACAAATCTCCAGGGCCTGGGCTAGGCTCACGGATGCACATGGCAGTTGCCTAGTACAGGGGCATCTAATCTTTTGGCTTCCCTGGGCCTCATTGGAAAAATAATTGTCTTGGGCTACACATAAAATACACTAATACTAAGGATAGCTGATAAGCTGAAAAAAAATGCAAAAAAATTTATAATGTTAAGAAAGTTTATGAATTTATGTTGGGCTGCATTCGAAGCTGTCCTGGGAGGGTGGCATGCAGCCCATGGGTTGTGGGTTGGACAAGCTTGGCCTATAGTAGAAATCACCATGACCTTGGAGTCACAAACTTCTAGACCTGTCCAGCATTCCCCATTGACCAGCTTTGCTGCCTGGAGGAAGTGTCCAGCTTGCCCCATGTGGATGCTGCTGCCACGGCTCTGTTCCTGGCCTCCAGGTGTGCAGAAACTTGGGTGCCCTGTGCTCCTCACATACCTCTGTTGCTAGATAGGGGTGGCTCTGAACAGTAGGCACAGATGTACTGAAGTGTGAATGGCTCCTGCCTGTTCAGCCATTACCTTCCATGAGGGTACATGAGGTGGTGTGAGAACCAGCTTGCACTCGTGCACATGATGGCACGGGCATCTCACTGGGAGAACAGCAAGAATGTTGTGGCAACCTTTTAGGAATACGACATGTTCTTACACCACACACATCTGGTGCTTCAGCATCTGCTTGGCCAGAGTATTTCTCGTCAACATCTGGGAAGGATTACTCTCTGCCTCAAACCAAACTGTGCGGTGGCCATAAGAAACTGCATGTTCAGGCAGATTGTAAAAGTAAGCAGGCAGTGGTGCTCATGTGGGCACCTCCTTGAGGATGAGGGGTATGAATTGTTTTCCAGAAAATCCCAAGTCCCTTCACCTTGAGTGCTGAACCAGAAAGGAACCTGAGTTGAGTCCTGTCACAAACGTGTCACTGCACTTGGACCATTTCTGGGACCTGAAGAAAATTTTGTTTTTGACGTTTTAAAGGCCATCATTATAGTCTGCTTTTTGGCTGTACAGTATCTCTAGATCTCAATAAGATGGTGACTGATGACAGATCTGAATCTCACAGATGATAATCTATAAATTTAGATTTCACAGTGGCTTCTCACTAGAAAATAGACTATGTTTAAAATACTCATTGACCATCCTCAGCAACCTTAGATTGAAAATTAATTTCAGTGGAGCATGGTGGCTCACGTGTATAATCCCAGCACTTTGGAAGGCCAAGGTGGACAGATCACCTGAGGTCAGGAGTTCGAGACCAGCCTGGCCAACATGGCAAAACCCCGTCTCTACTAAAAATACAAAAAAAATTAGCCAGGCGTAATGGCATGCACCTATAATCCCAGCTACTTGGGAGGCTAAGGCAGGAAAATTGCTTGAACCCGGGACATAGAGGTTGCAGTGAGCTGAGATTGTGCCATGGCACTCCAGCCTGGTCAACAAGGGCAAAAACTCCATCTCAAAAAAAAAAAAGAAAATTAATTCTAGGCTGGGCACCGTGGTTCATGCCTGTAATCCCAGCCCTTTGGGAGGCCAAGGTACATGGATCCCCTGAGGCCAGGTGTTTGAGACCAGCCTGGCCAATATGGCAAACCCCCATCTCTACAAAAAATACAAAAATTAGCTGGGTGTGGTGGTGCACACCTGTAGTCCCAGCCACTCGGGAGGCTGAGGCAGAGAATTTCTTGAACCCAAGAGGTGAAGGCTGCAGTGAGCTGAGATTGCACCACTGCACTCCAGCCTGGGTGACAGAGTGAGATTCTGTCTCAAAAAGAAAAAGAAAAGAAAGCTAATTTCTATATCAAAGATCAGATTCTCCAGACTCTCAAATGAGCTAACTTGGAACATTCCCAGAGCCACGTACTGATGATTTGTATTTTCTGTTATAGAAATGCACTTCCTGCATGGTGAATGCAATCTCCAAACACACCTGACGTGGTCACAGTGATAGCCCTGCTCTGGGCTGGTGTATAGCGTGAATAATCCCGGAAGAGGGGCATGGACCCTTTCTCTCCAAACATTTCTCAAACACAAATTGAAGATGACAATATGTGTGAGGCTTTCAGGGAATATTTACTTGGGGCACATGACATTACAAATGGCAGTGTTTCACTTTTGCTGTCCCTTGCATATGGCTCTTTGGAAGGGCCATCCCTCAGTACCCTGGAGCTCCAGTGGGGAGGTAAGTCCCAAAGACGTGTGGTCTTCTGCTCATGAGCAAGGACCCTGCTTGTTTTTTTCTTTCTTTTTCTCTTCCAATTAAAAGTGTACAAGTTGTAATTTAGAAATACATGGATGCCTGTAGATTTTAAAATTGGATTTTAAAAGTTGTGGCAGGGAGTACAGGGATCAGCCTTTAATTACAGCTCACACCCACCCTATACTTTGTGATGCCAGGTGGGGGGAGACATTGCGGCAGAACAGGACTCCCGTAATCAGCATCTCAGGCATCTCACAGTGGGGCTTTAAATTTGTTCTGGAGACAGAACAGAGGAAACAGAAGGGAGGCAGTGGATGCTGACTTGGGTATCTGGGACTCTGAGGATCTTAAAGGCAGCACAGCCCTCAGCGAGTAGAGGTGTTTGGTTGAGGGGTTTCAGCTGACCACTAAACGAGGGCTGTCTGGTCACAGAGTTAATGAACTACTAACAGAATGGAGTACAGTCAATTATACTGCTGGTTTCACGCTGCTGACCTTGAAATCCTCTGGTTATTGAGAAGGTGGCAGGTAGAGAACATTAGTGTTATATATAGTCAAAATTAAATGAAGAAATTGCACACTCAGTCGTATAACATCTGAGAAAAGAAGACCTTTGAGTCACCTGAGCCAGGGTCCAGATATATAGTAGAAATGAGCCAGGCACACCAGGTGGCTCTGGGTACTTGGTAGCATGTGCTTGGAATGAAGGGTGGTACTGCTCAGCCTGGCCTCCCTGGGGCTGTAAAGGATGACCCAGGGTTTCTGGATGTTTCCAACCTTCCGGAGAAGCTGGAAACCCGGCTTTTTATGTACTGCACCTTTACTTTTAACTATTGGCAGCAAGCAAAAGTTTCTAAAATGCCATGCAGGCCACACTGAGTGTGGCAGTGTTTCACCAGTTGCACCCTGATGTCCTGCAGGCCCTGTTGTTTCACGGCTGTGATGGATGACAAGCTGGCCAAGATTCTGCTGTTGGCTTGGCTCAGAGGCTGGCTTTCTTTTATCCCTTAAGGGTTGTTTCCTGGGGATGCTATGGAATGACTTGGGAGTTCTGGGTTTTCCTGGCCAGCAGGCAGCTCAGCCTCTAGTATTCTTAAAAGCTTTTCCTAGAAGTCTGCAGTCACAACCAGCTGGAGTTCCCTGAGGTGTGGCTTCTGCTCCTGGGCCTTTGTGTCACAGATGCCAGGTGAAGCTAGATTCTTGGCCTGTTTATATGTTTTCCCTGGGTCTCAGTGGGCCTTCCCTTATACCCTGGGACATATCTGCTCAGCGTGAAGGGTGCCGTGTGGATAAATATGGCAAAGTAGGAAGGAGATCTGGACACTGGTTACAGAGGAGAAAGTTCTGAACATATTGGGACTCCCGAGTTTCTGCTCTTGGTTTTCAGTCCAACCTGAGACTTCTGCCTTACCCCCCGGGGAAGCTGAAGTGGTGGTGTCTCTAACACCTTTTCTCAGGGTTCCTGCATCAGATCACCTGTGGGTGGTGGGAAATGTGCCATGTCCCAGGCTCCTCCTACCCCACAGAATTAGTATATTGGGGTATGTTCCAAGAATCTGCATGTTAACTGCTCCCACAATGTTGATGGAGGGATGGCAAGGACACTGGGCAGTAGGGTCTTATGATTCTAAGTCATGTTCTGTGGGCCCCACCATGTAGGAATGCAAGCAGATGAGGACAGGCAGCAGTCAACTGGCTGGTTCCAGCTCATAGCCCAGAACCCAACAGGAAGTATTAAGGGGTGGCATGCCCCAGGACCAACTCCATGGGTGTGTAACGAGTGCAGCCGCAGAGGGTCCCATATGTAGAAGGGGGCTTGTCACTTGGAATTTAATGCTATGTGGCTATAGTCTTGAAATTCTTAATTTTATTTCTGAATATGTGTCTTTCAAGCAAAGGCTGACGGGACAGTGGAGCAGGTGCTGAGTGCTGGGCACCTCTGCCTTCCTCCTTCCCCATGATGAGTGGTCTGCTGCCCATTCCCCACACCGCCCAGGGGCTTCTGCTGCTCTTCACCCAGCAGGGGCCTGTGTGCAGGTGCAGAGAGGGTTGGGGTTGGGCATGTTCCTCGTGTGCAGAGTGGTGGGGCCATGGCTGTGGGCACCTGTGAAACCCTGCATATGTCCAGTGAGTATCCCTGTGCTTGAGGAAGTGGAATAGTAAATAGCAGATTTCAAAAAACACCATGGCAGGTCAAAAGAGACTGCTGATAGAAGGAGAATGATTCTTTTCCCTGCTTTTTGAACATTGGGCCCCACATTTTTGGTTTATGCTACAAATTGTGTAGCTGATCTGAATGACCCTATGCCTAAACCCTGTTCTTATTGAATCTACTTTGTTGGTGGCTCACATAAATGAAATAATGCACCTCTTCCCCTAAGTTTTCATTTTTTCCCCCTTTCACCAACTCTTCGTTCTGATCATTCTGAGTCTTTCATATGTTTGTAAGTTTCTTTATATGTTGTGATATTTTTGTTTGAATGAATGTGAACAACAGGGATTTTAAAATATAAAGCCTTAACATATCAAGAGTCGTTGTAAACTTTTTGCAAGAGCTTTGACAATTTAAAGAGAATCAGTAAGAGTTATCCTATTTACATGGTTTCTCCAATAATTGTTCAATTTTTAACTGCATGAATTTGGTTATGTAGTTTAGCCATCTAGGAGTGGTTGGCATTGCCTCACTTTGTTAGGTGAGATAATAATAAATAAGCAGGATATACTTGGGACCTGCTGTGTGCTCTGTGAGTGTTTGCAGAAGAATAGGAGGTGAGGATTGGAGCATACATATCTTGCCAAAGATTTTTATTGTTTGAAGGTTGAGCAGCTGGTAACACTAGACCTAATTATTCTAGATGTCATAGTCTGTGTCTCAAGTGACCTCTCATCAGCATTTTTTGGTTGACCATGTTCTGCTAGAAGCACTCTTCCCTTGGTTTGTATGACAATTTTCTGTAGTTCTTTTTCTCTGGTTCTCTATGGCTGCTGCTGCTTAGTTTCCTTTTCTTTGATGTAGCCTCTAAATGCTGTTTGCTGAGGACTTAGTCCTTTGCCTTCTTTTCTTCCTCATTCTTTATTCTTTTGCAAGTAGCTAAGAACAAGGTCTTATGAACCATGTCATTTGGGTTCAGTTGCTACTAGTTGTGTCAATCTTGGGCAAGTTATTTGGTCGAATTACAGTGTTCTGTGAGCTTGTGCTACAGTTTTATATCAATTAAAGATGAAACAATAGTGCCATCCTCATAGGCTTATGTGAAGATTAAATTATTCATGTTAACTTGTGTTAATTGAATAGGAAATATTTTTAGCTATTAAAAGTTAGATGTTTGGGTTCTGCTTTTACCTATAATGAACTAGCTTGTAACAGAACAATATTCTACCCAGAACAATGGAGAAGCTAGCCAGAGGACCAAAAACATTTGTTCGAAGGCTCTGGAGAGCTAACAACGTGGCCAAGACCCCAGAAAAAAAAGAGATTCAGTGACGTCAGACAAATTAAGTCTGATATTCTAAGTTGCTTTTCATCTTGATGTATTTATCTATTCATCAGCAGCAAGTGCAGTGTCAATGAAAGTTGCTGAGGAAGCTTGAGAAGTTAAGCAGAGATAATAGTAGTTTCATTCTGCTGGGGAGAAAAAAAATGAAGATGGGGGCTCACCAAGACAGACAGATTCTGTTAAACACTCCAGGCATTCAGTTGGGACCTCTAAAGATTACGCCATTGAAATAGGGGTAACCGAATACATAATAGGTCATACACACACTGAAACCCAGATTTGAGTGAGTTTACTCCTTGTTTGGATTAAAGAGATCTATTCCTATGGCTTGCAGGAAGCTAAGGAAAATCCTCTCTGAAGGAAAACATCCAGAGCCTCCAAATATTTTAATAAACATTCAATAAAGACTTATCTGATATATCCAGAGACACAATCAAGAATAAAAAAGACCACATTAACATCTATGTGACCCAGATACCAGATATGATCAGATGTGATCTCTAAAACAGTTGTGATAGACACATACTAGAAAATAGATTGAGATAAAGAATTTTAACAAAACAAAGTAGAGATATACAATATAGATAATCAAATGCAAATTTTAGAAATGAAAAATACAAAAATTAAGTATGGATAAATGGTTCAACAGAAAATTAGACACAGACGGAGGGAGAATTAATGATCTGGAATATAGATCAGTAGAAGATATTAAGACCAATTTATGAAGAGCAGAAAATGGAAAATGCAGAAAGGAGCATAAGAAGCGTATGAGTCATGGGTCTAAAATATATGTATTACAATAACAGAATGGGAAAAGAAGAAGAATGGACATCAGTAATATTTGAAGAGGTAATGGCCAGTTTTCTAAAATCAACAAATGACATCAAACCATAAGTGCTGTGTATACTAGATAGGATACTTACAAGGTAATATGCACACAAGCACTTTATATTAAAACCTATGGTAATTAAAGGCAATGAAAATATTAAATGCAGCTAGAGAAAAACAGATTATCTTAAAAAGAGATATATCAGACTTATGTGATGTTTAAATATCTAGCTTACAAAATGACCTAAGCTAGAAAGCAGTGGAATAACAGTTTTAGAATACTCCAAGAAAATAACTGCTAATCTAGCATTCTTTATCCAGCAAAAACATCCTTCAAAGCAAAGGTGATATGATACTAAAAGTACAAGGAACAAGAGAAAATAAATAAATTGTACTTCATCAAAGTTAAAAACTTCTGTGCCTCAAAGGGCATCATCAAGAAAGTGAAAAACAATCCATGCAATGGGAGATTTTTGCAAATCACATATCAGATAGAAGACTTGTATTAGAATATATAAGAAGCTCTTACAACTGAACAACAAAGAAAAATGACACAATTTTAAAATGGGCAAAGGATTTTAATATCTGTTTCTCCAGAAAAGATATACGCATGCCCAATAAATACATGACAAGATGCTCAAAATCGTTAGCCATCATGAAAATGCAAATTGAAACCATGGGATACCATTTCACATTTATTAGGATTGCCATAATAAAAAAAGGCAAATAACAACTAGTATTGGTGAGATTGTAGAGATACTGGAACCTTCAAATATTGCTTGTGGGAATGTAAAATGATACAGCCACTTTGGAAGATGGTCTGACATTTTCTTAAAATGTTAATGACACAGCAATTCTGCTCTTAGATATATACCCAAGAGAAATGAAAGCATATGTCTACATAAAAACTTGTACACAGACAAATGTTATAGTAGTTTTATTCATAATAGCCAAAAAGTAGAAACAATCCAAATGTCCATCAACTGATGAATGGATAAATAAAATGTGATATATCCATGCCATGAGATGTTATTCATCAATGAAGGGATTGAAATATGAACAAATGCTACAGCATAGATGAAGCTCATAAAACATTTTGCTAAGTGAAAGAAGCCAGTCACGAAAGACCACTGTTATAGTTTTGATGTTGTCCCCTCCAAATCTCATGTTGAAATTTGATCCCTAGTTTTGGGGGTGGGTATCATGGGCGGTGTTTGGGTTATGGGAGTACATCCCTCATGAACAGATTAATGCCCACATTTTGTGGGGAGAGTGATTTCTTATCCATATTTTTTCCCACGCAAGAGCCGGCTATTAAAAAAGAGCCTGGCATCTCCGTCCCACCTCTTGGCTTCCTCTCTTGCCATGTGATCTCTGCACTGCTGGCTTCCCTTTGCCTTTTGCCATGAATAGAAGGAGCCTAAGGCTTTCACCAGATGCCCAGTCTTCCAGCTAGCAGGATTGTGAGCCAGATAATCCTTTTAAAATTATAAATGACCCAGTCCCAGGTATTTCTTTGTAACAACACAAAACAGACTAAGACAACTACATGTTGTATGATTCGCTTACATGAAGTGTCTAGAATAGGCAAATGTGTAGAGACAGAAAGGAGATTAGTAGTTGTCAGGGGCTGGAAGGTGTATATGTGTGGGAATGAAGGATCAGTGCTAATGGGTTTGTGGTTTATTTTGGGGGTGTTTGAGAGTGTTGTGAAATTCATTGTGGGTGATGGATACACAACTTTGTGAATATACTATGAGCTAGAGAATTATGCACTCGAAATAGGTGAATTATGTGGTATAAATTATATCTCAATAAAGTTGTTACCCCCAAAGTGGGGCTGAAATAAAGATGCTTCTAGAAAACAGAAACTGAGCAGTTTTGTTGTCAGCAGATTCTCACTAAAGAAATACTAAGGAGAGTTCTTCAGGCAAAAGGAAATTATTATAGATAAAGCACAGAAATGCAGGGAGGAATGAAGTGCAATAAACAAGGTAACTATATGGGTAAATCTAAAGGAATATTGGCTGCCAAAAATGATACTATTTCATGGGATTTAAAATATATTTCTCAGTATCTAAAAAGGTATAGCTGGCATGGTGGCACACACCTGTACTTCCAGCTACTCAGGAGACTGAGGCAGGAGGATTGCTTGAGCCCAGGAGTTTAAGACCAGCTTGGGCAATGAAGTGTGACCTTGTCTTAAAAAAAAGAGAAAAGGTGTAAATCATATTGAAGTGGTCTAGTGCCCTTACATTGTCTGGGAAGTGATAGTAGTAATTTAGCATAGTTTTTGCTGAGTCAGAAAGGCATATTATCTATAGGATAAATTACCAAAAGGCTTAATAAAAGAATGTGTGCCTGGCAATAAATAGAATACTAGAAAGGAATATAGAAGAATAAAGAATAGTAGATTAAACCGAATATGGTAGGAAAAGAGGAAAAAGGAAACTGGAACATGCAGATTAAATACTAAGCATGCAGATTTTAACTCAAACATCAGCAATCATTTTAAATTAACAGACCTTGATGATATATTTTTATTAAAAATTATCAGAGTAGGGCTGGGCATGGTGGCTCACACCTATAATCCCAGCACTTTGGGAGGCCAAGGCGGGCGGATCACAAGGGCAAGAGATTGAGACCATCCTGGCCAACATAACGAAACCCTGTCTCTACTAAAAATACAAAAATTAGCTGGGCGCGGTGGTGGCCACATGTAATCCCAGCTACTCGGGAGGCTGAGGCAAGAGATTTGCTTGAACCCGGGAGGCGGAGGTTGCAGTGAGCTGAGGCCGCGCCACTGCACTCCAGCCTGGCGCCTCGTGATGGAGTGAGACTCTGTCTCAAAAATAAATAAATAAATAAATAAATAAATAAATAAATAATCAGAGTAGATTAAAAAGCTATATTTTGCTTACAAGAGATACATCTTAAATATATGGGTATCAAATACCGTAGGTAAAGGACTAAAAGAAGACTATGCATGCAACACACTAACCAAAAGAAAGTGGCATGCCTGTGTTAATAACGAATGTACTCTTTAGGCAAGACACATTACTAGAGATAAGGAGAAAATCTCATAGTGCTAAAAGAGTCCACTAGGAAGTATTTGTCTGTGCCTAATAACTGAAATAAATCCAATATTGACAGAATGAAAAGGAAAAATAGAAAAATTCACAGTTGTATGCCTCTCTGTAGAAGAAGCATATAAAGAGCAGTGTAGAGATTTAAGCATCTAATTTAGCAAAGACTGCAGCTGTTAAAATACATTATTTTTATGTAGTGGGCCATAAAATAAGTCTCAAGAAATTTCAAAGAATTGAAATCAACAGTGTGTTTGTTTGATCACAGTGAAATTAAGCTAGAAATCTACAATAAAAGAGGCTACTAGAAAATTCCTAAATATTTGGAAATTATTTGGTACACTTTTAAATAATTGTAGAGTCAAAGAAGAAATCCCAGTGAAATTTAGAAAATATTTTGAATTGAACATAATAAAAATGTAGCGTATCAGATCCTGTGGACTATAGCTAAAATTTACTTAGAGGAAAATGATAGTCTTTTTAAAATTTATCTATTTATTTATTGAGACAGCATCTTGCTCTGTTGCCCAGGCTAGAGTGCAGTGGCATGATCATAGCTCATTGTAACCTTGAACTTCTGGACTGAAGCGATCCTCCCACCTTCACCTTCTGAGTAGCTGGGACTACAGGTGTGCACCACCACACCCAGCTAAGTTTTGAAATTTCTATTAGAGATGAGGTCTTGTGAAAATTCTAGCCTTAAATGCACATAATTGAAAAGAAGAAAGTCTGAAAATCTTAAGATTTTAGAGGTTAGAAAAAAAAATACAATGTGTCAAACACAAAAAACATAGAAGAAAATAATAAAGATAAGAATAGCAATTAGTGAGCTAGAAAACAAACTTACAGAGGAAAAGCAATATAATCGATAGTTGTTTAAAAAGACATTAATAAAGAACTTCTCCAAAATCATTAGAGAAATAATTCAGACAGCACAGTTAGCAATATCAGGAATTTAAAAATGGAATACTACTATCAATTCTCAAGACACATGAAGTTAGCAGTTATCTGTAGGCAGGCCAATGCACTGTGAGATTTCAACTGCCATGTTTTTATTCATGCCAAGTGCCCTGAATCTGTTTCTTTATTCACCATCCATCTCCACTAGTTTTAGACATACCATGTTAAAAACAAATCCCAATTTTGTCTGGGCACAGTGGTTCATGCAAGTAATGCCAGCACTTTGGGAGGCTGAGGAAGGAGGATTGCCTGAGCCCAGGAGTTCAAGACTAGCCTGAGCAGCATGGCGAGACTCCATTTATACAAAAAGTTAAAACATTAGCCAGGCATGGTGGCACACACCTATGGCCCCAGCTACTCAGGGGGCTGAAGCAGGAGGGTCACTTGAGCCTGGGAGGTCAAGGATGTGTTGAGCCATGTTCATACCACTGCATTCCAACCTAGGTGATAGAGTGAGACCCTGCCTCAAAACAAAAAACAAAACTGCAAAACCAAAAACCAAATCCTCATTTTATCCTATTTTCCTGCCCCCAAAGATCTATTGGTCCAGTGTTTGCCATATTAATGCAAATGGGAAATGGTGTCACCACTTGTTAATTTGCTCAAGCAAGAAACTCAAGATTTTGCCTGTCTATGTTGGATACCACCACATCTGATCACTCAGTCCTCTGACTTTTCCTTCTTCCCTTTCATGCCCTCCTTCTCTGTACCACTCCTCTCCATTTCCTTCTCTCCGTTTCCACTGGATCCACCATTGTCCAAGCCATGTTCAAATTTCCCCTGATCCTGGTGGCGGCTTCTTCATTTGTCTTCTCTCGTCCATCCCCACACTGCAACGCTGGTCCTGCACACATCTGCTCACAGCCATTCCATTTTATGGCTTCTTGTTGCCCTAGAATCAAGTCTAGTCTACTTTGGCCAGTGAGGCTCCCCACCGTGGCCCGTGGCCTGCCTCGCTTCACCGCCTTTACTGCTCACACTCTTTGTGACAGGGCTTTTGCTTCCAGTGTTTCAGTGCCTGCATCCCACATCCCTTCCGAAAGAAAACAAGAACAGAAACAACACAGGCAACTAACTCATTGTGTGCCTCACTTCCTGAACTCCCACCAGCTGTTGGGTGATCAGTCCTGTCCGCAGCCCCGAGCGCTCCGTAGGGCCTGATCTGTCTTGCTCAGGGCTGTCTGTCTCCCCAGAATACAGTGTAGTGTGTGGCATGGAGAAGAACATTCATTCGTTCGTTAATCTGAACAAATGAACAAACCAGGGATAATAATCATCCTGAAGCATAGTGTTGATACGATTTTCAACTTGAATAAAGTGATACAGAAAATGACAAAAGGTGCCTATAGACTTATGTAAAAAATATATTCCAGCTTTTCAAAGGAAAGTTTAATGTATTTTTGGCTATGTAATGGTAGCAAAAAGTTTTAAAATAATTCAAATATTTACCTATTTACCAGACTATCGCTTTCTCTAAATTGAATCTCTGAATGGGAGAAAACTGGCTGTAGGGCACATTGGGAGCCAGATGTAAGGCTGAGTGCCCCACAGGGTCGTGGGGTGAGCTTTACGCTGTGCTGAGGCACAGGATCTGAGAAATAAAGAGGACACAGAAGTACAAAGAAAATGCAGCTGGGCTCGGGGGGCCACGCCACCTATAAGCAGAGTCAGGCGAGGCCGGTGAGGCAAGGCTGGCAAGGCGCCTGGCAAGGCCCCGAATGTCCAGAAGCATGAGTATTTATTGTGTATAGGTTATGGGGTAGGGCAGTGAGTGAAATCATCTTTAAGGATAGTGATAGGGTCGTGAGCAATAAAACATGGGGTCCACCCCCATTAGGTCACCTAGGCCAGGAGGTGGACAGCACACAGCAAGGGGCCCGTTCCCACGAAGGCAAGGGCCGTGTGCAGTAAGGGGTCCACCCCCATTAAGTCACCGAGGCTTGAAGGTGGGCCGTGCACAGTGAAGAGGGTGTAGTGTGCGATTCTTCTATCTATGGGCAAGCTACTTCTAAGAAGATTTATGGGAGAATGCTTTAAGTCACATAGCAGTGACAAAGCTGTCAAGGTTACCGCCACCTTCTGGCAGCTTCCAATGGGTTCTATGGGAAGATGCTTTTCAAACAGCACAGTAGCAAGAGCTGATGAAGTTCACAGTCACCAAGGTGGATTGCCATTCTGAGGGTAGCCTTCCACAAGAACTGGAGCAAGGTCCTACAACTCCTTTATCAGGAGGAGTGGCTCTCGCCCCAAGCCTGCCATAGAGCGGGTGTCTTTACGATACTGAACGCTGCTGCTTGGGCCATGGATTCTTGTCCTGGTATAACTGTCTTCCCTTAAACCATGCTCTGCACTGTGTCTGCTCTAGGCATTCCTCCAACCATAAGCTGCTTATCCCTTAATTCATGCTCTGTACTGTGTCCACTCTAGGCATTCCTCCGATTATGAACTAAGATATAATTATAGGTATATAGGTAGGGAAATACTCTTTAGGCACTCATACTGTCAACTATTAATGCTTATATATAGAGGATTATATAAAGGGAGCCTTCAAGCCCTATTTCTATAAACTAATATATGATTATGTAAAGGATATATAAAAGGAAATAGCTGAGTAGTAACACTGTAAAGTGAGATATTCCTCAAGTCCTAACTGTGCAAGGGTTCTGCTTAGCTCTCATTCCTCGGTGCCTATATGGGAGGTTACCCACACCTGGCCTTTGTCTTTCTTGCAGGATTTGACAGAGGCTCTTGCCTTTGGTTGGTGAGCTGGGCTCTTTTGTTGACTTAAATAGAAATCTGGGGCTTATTTGAAAAATGCCTAAGTCAGTTTTAAGACATTGCTTCTCTTGCTTGGTGGCCACAAAGAGCATAACTTAGTAAATGTTTCTGAGAAAGTAAAGTCCAACCACTTTCAGAGTAAATACATTCATGTTATTTCATAACCCATATATTCTGGATTGTCAAAAATATCTCTGTACTTCATCCTAAAGCATTTATTTAAGTACCTGTGATGTGCTCATTTAGAAAAGGCCAAATGGGCCGCTAAAAATGTAAAAGTTTAAAAATGATTTGTTGGGGTTAGCCAGCAGGAGCTACTTTCTTCTGGTATCATGTGAATTGATTTCATGTAGTCTTTCTCTTAAGAAAATCGACCAAGGCTTACTTGTATTTTTTAAAATATGTAAATGTAATTACAGCTTTTTATGTGAAATGCATTATACATATACAAAGGAATAACATGTGAGGCATATGTATAGTTTGAAGGTTAATGAAATGAATACCACATTCTCACTATCACCTTAGGAAGTAGCAGAGGACAACCCCAGAGTGTGTGTGCCCTGTATCCTGTCCCTTTGCAATGGTTGTTATGGATTATGGGGGAATCATAGTCTGTAAAACCTAGAATGACTGAGCCAAGTTTTGTGTTGGGTTTTTAAGACTTGTGAAAGGGACATGTGGCACTGCTTGTTGGAAAGCTCTCTTTCCTAACATTTTTTTCTTGGCCTTCAAGTCCAGTTCTTTGTCTCTGCTCCGTTTAGAAGGAACCACAAATTCTAAGGAATCGGCCAGCTTCATGGCTGCCTAGCAACAAAAGTAGCATTTGAGGGGGGTAACAGGCGTAGCCGTATTGCAGCTGACCAAATGTAACATGCTGACCGATTCTGGGCTGCTCTTAGAACTGTATGTGCCTGAAGTGGGGCACTCAGGGGAGAGAGATGGGGCCCACAGCAACACTTCATTTATGAGCCAGGACTGGGGTTGGCTTTGGGGGCATGTGACTGATATAGTCAGAAGGCCCCATGCTTGAGGTTGCTATCTTGAAATTCTTCCAAATTTTATCTTTCAATTTGCATTTTGAAAGTGAAGTTCCATGGGTCCCTGGAGCATGCTCTGGGGGTTTGGGGCTTTGTGTGGTCTTGCCTCCTGTTGTCTCCTCCTGTTCCTGGGAGGGTCCTTGGCTGACTGCTCCCACACTCCCCAGTGCTCCAGGCTCTGCTTGGGCTCCCCTTCCTTGCTTTTACCCAGCCAGTGCTACTGCCCTCTGCCCCAAGCAGGACTTTGGGCTCAGGTAAGGTCAGGGTTAGGTATATTCTTTCTCTGTGGCACCTCAGGGCTGGGCAGGTAGTGACCACCCCTGCCTTGAGCCTGCAGTGTCGTGGTGCATTCAGTGGGCAACTTGAAGGGGGAAAACCTCTCACTCACCACCCATCCAGGTGCAGAGCACGTGGAGTGTGAATGTTGCTCTCCCTGTCTGCTGTGGGTTGGGGTGGCAAGCTCATGGAAAGAAGAGCGTGACAAAGTCAGAACCCTAAAGTTGCTCTTGAGCCTATGTATCAACTGAAAGTTCTGGTTTGGGCCAGTTTGGCCAATTTCTGTCTCATGTGCCTGTCATGTATGTCACCTGGAGGCTTGACCATCCAGGTTGTCCTAATGTGACATGTGGCAGTTGGCAGGCTGTGAGTGGGGGTGGTAGGAACAGCCAGGCCCAAGTCTTTCATCCTCCAGTGGGTAACCCTGGCATCTTTAGGTGGGGGCAGAGCTCCAAGAGCAGCAAGAGAGGACAGCCCCAGTGAGCAGGTGCCTTCCAGGTCTCTGCCAGGTCACACATGACCCTGTCCTGTTGGCCAAAGCAAGACACAGGCCACCCGGATTCCAGGAGTAGAGGAAGAATCTGCCTCTTGAGGGAAGTTGCTGCAAAATCACATTGGGAGGATGTGGATGCAGGGATGGGGGAACCGATGACGTGCCCTAAGCTCTTGTGCTTTCCTTCAGGTTTACTTTCTTCTTTTTAAGATCAGATTATGTTTTCCCACTTCTGGCCTACAACCAAACCTGGTTTAAAGAGTAGCCCTAGTGTATATATTTATAGAACGGTTCTGTGCAAATCTATTTCAGGATTACACATAAATTTTATTGCCTGAGCTATGGATCACTGCGGACCTGCTGCCAAAACCTAGATAATCATTAAGCTACCCCAGTAACATGCTGCCTGTTTCCAGAGAATGAGATCCTGCTTTATTGGTGTGTTTTAACCCAGGCAGAGTGGCACAAAATCCTGGATATTCAAAAGCACACTTATTGTGGATCTGAGTCTAGCTGCCAGCTGAGCACCCTGCCTCCCACCAGAATCCTGGCCACAGGTTTACAGCCCTAACTGTGTGAGCCTGTGACCCAATCTGAAGTCTTCCAGCTGCACTGCTGTCACTGCCCCTAAATTTACTTAATCACCACACTTCTATAATAGCCCTGTAATGTTATCTTTCCCCGTGGCTCCTGGCTTTGTCTTATGTCCTGAAGTGCCCGGCAATGTCCTGGCCACCAAACCTAGAGCCAAGAAAGGACTGCAGGGGACATGCTGCCAGGGGATCAGGGTTGACATGAAAATCGTGAGAGTCAGGAAATTCCAGGTCCCTTAAGTCATTTGGGAAGACATTTGACAGGAAAGGCCAAGGAACGAGATCAGGTTGCCTCCGTGTAGGTAAGAACTGAGATTCCTCGGCAGGGACTGGTCTGGCTGGGAGGTGTCTGAGTTGTACACTCTGTAGGGGAAGGTTTGATATATCTGTCTAAATCTTTATAATAACCAGATTGGAATTAATTGCCATTCACTGTCTATTCATATTATTTTTGAATTCTTTGGAAAGTTAGTAACTGTTACTTAGTTACCACTGACAAGATTGAGGAATTCATTTAGTGTATCTGTGAATTTGCTTATGAAAATGATAGCTAAACATGACCCTATCCCCACGTATTTAGGAACTTTTACTGTTTTTGATGTATCGGTCCAGCCAAGCAGCACTGTATTCTTCCCCCTTGGCTCATGTGATGGTTTAAATATTAATCTCCTGTGTCTTGGGTGTAATGATGGAGTGGGGCTTGTGTAGTAGAGTGGCTCGAGTGGTGTGTGTTGACTCATTTGCTGTCTTCACAGCCCTCGTTTTGTTAGGATCCTCTTTGCACACACTTGTCCTGTCTCCCTAAGGGCAGCCCCTCTTCCTATAGCTGCACTGTGAGGACTCCACGTTCCTGAGAGATTAACAGACACAGATTCTTCTCTTTTTCAGTTGAGGGACTCACTAGCACAAATGGGATGGGCTTGCCCACCCAATCATTAGGGGATCAGGGTTGTGGCATCTGGCTTAGGAGGTAATGACACCCTCTAATCCTGGAGGGGGGACTCGGGCAGTTCTATGGAGGATGCTTAGGTCTCCGCTAATGACAGCAGAAAGAATATAACTGAGAATGAACGTCCACCCATTTTGACAGTTGATTTAGATGGTGTTTTATTCTCTTCTGTGTTTGATTTGTGTGTTATACTTACTCAATGAAACTATCTGTTTGAGGGAAGGAAGTGATTATGTGTTCCTTGGTGCCCTGCCTGTGCCTGACATATAATTTTGTTAAAATTGAACTGTGGAAATGGTAGCAGTTAATGCTGCCCAGAATATGAGAAGAGGAATGGCAAGAACAGACTGTTGTGCTAAGGTTTGAGGATTCTGTTGTCGGAGGCTGGGGAGATGATGGGGCTTCCTGTTACAATCTGGGGTTGGTGTGACGTACTTTGAGGCAGATACCTGGCAGGCCAGGGTGAGTGTCCAGGAAGGTAAGATGTTTGTCTTGGGCTACTAGGAATAAAATCTGAAGATGTGAGATGGAAATGACATGCAAAATAGCCCAGATGAGGCTACATCTGCTGACCACCAGTACGTCCTTACCTCCTCCCAGTCTAAGGAGAAGACCACAGAGCTTACACAGGGCTGGTGGAGACTGATAAGACTGGGTAAGGGTCTCTCAGTCTTTTCATCTCTGCTGTCTTCATTTTAGGTACCGCAACTGAATGGCCAGGAGCAATACGTGCTGGTGCTGGCCTGGGTGACCTGCAAGACTGATTGTCAAATTCTCAGGAATTTCGTGAGCCACTTGTCAAACGTAGCTATTACTAAAAATCAAATTAGCTAGGCACAGTGGTTCATATCCATAGTCAACACTTTGGGAGGCTGGGGTGGTAGGACTACTTGAGGCCAGGAGTTCAAGACCAGTGTCTGAGCAACAGTGAGAGCCCTATAAAAAAGAAATAAAAATAATAAATAAAACTAAAAGAAATTTAAAATATGTAAGAATTATAGAAACTCACAATTGAGCAGATTATATTAAACACAAAGGTTATAGACAGTCACAGCGTATCACTTCCTAATTATTTTACTCCGTTCTGCTACCTCTGTTCTCCAGGTTACTTAGATCTTACAGATCTGTGTGGTGGAAATGGTATATACCGGTGAACTGCTGCACACCTCTTTCTAACCCCATGCTCGGTCACTGCGCATTGGTGGCTTGACACAGGCTCTGGTGGGAGTATTTATGCCACATTCATGTGCGTGCTTGGCTTCTCTCCCAACAGCACTTCTTCTTGCTCTTGGTTCTCTCCCTCTGGCCGAGTGTGGACCACAGACTCAGAATGACTCAGATCTCCTTGAGGAGAAGCAGAAACTCTTTATCCCAGTGCTTCTCTAGGCTCATATGTTTCCGGGGGTTGAGGAAAAGCACATTGTGGTGGCTTAAAGAGCTTTCATCATCACATCTTTCAGTCTGTTGATTATATGTGGGATTAAAAATAAGCAAAAGTGTTGATACTATCAGCTGAATACACTAAATCAGATTTCTTGGTTAATAACAGCAGTAGAAATTAAAGCAAGAATGAGCTGCCAATGATTACAACCAGACACATGGTCCTCTGTACATGTTAACAGGTCCAGTTTCCACTGGAATTTTCCACCCAGGATGGCAAAGTCTGATTTCAGTCCTGCCTACTGCTTCCATAGAGTAGGGGAGGCAGCTCCTGCGTGTTTCCCCAAAACCCTGGGCACACCTTTGACACTACGGTACAGAGAATTTGGCTAGTTTGTAGTAAATGCCTTCTCAAATCAGATGATCCATCTATAAGGTGCTGCTCAAGAATGCTGAAATCCCCCAGCAAGCCTTTAGTAATTGTGAGGTACAGTCTATTAGAGAAATAAAAGAAGTGAATCAAATAGGATTAACCCTTTCAAATGACTGAACTAGGTATTTCTCACAAATAATAAAGAAGAAATCTCTTTCATTCTGTTGCGGATAACAAGAAACAAGGAACTGCAGGGTCTCTAACAAGAATTAACAGCCTGTTATAGCTGCTGCTTCTAAATAGTATGACAGTTTGCATTTCTCTTGTTGAGGATAATAGCAAAACTTTTCTATCAAAACAAAAACTAATTCCTTATTTGAAATCTCACTTATAGCAGATTATCAAGCATTCATCCAGATGTTTTAAAGTAACTACATATTTGTCTCCACTTTTTCCCAAGCTGTCATTTTGGAATGACAGCCTAACTCAATGAGAAGATGAATTGAGTCCCTCTTATAGCTCAAGAAATCAGGCATGATTGTGTAAGTTTAGATTTCCTCATAATATTAATCTGAATCTTCTTTGGTAAAATTATTTTCCTCTATTTTTAAGTGTAATCATTCTAGATGTAGTGTAATGCTAACTGCTACCTGTAGTGACCTTAAAACCTTAATGAGTTAGCACAGCAAAGGCTCATTTCTTAATCTTGCCACAGTCCAGGATGGGTCAGTGGGTCTGGACAGCAAAGTGCTCTCTTCCATGCAGTGACTCAGGAACCCAAACTCCTTGCATTTGGGGCTCTGCTGTTTTCTAGGTTTCAAAGTCTCCTCTGGCTCCTCTGCATCTGGCCATAGACAAGAAAGAAAGGTGGACAGTTGTGCAGAGGTGTTATGGCCAAGCCTGTTGGGGGCCTTCTTCACTTTCATCCGTATTCTATTGGTCAGTACTCAGTTATGCAGCCAGAGCCCAACTAAAAGGCAAGCCTGTGTGCCTGGGAAGAAAAGGGAAAGGCAGTGGCAAACGCATGGCCTTTGCTTGGTCATACCAGAATACTCAGGTGATACAAGCTGCATTTTGCACCATGACAAAATTTTCAAGTTCTTTGTGGGTCTTGGGCTGTAGAGAGGGTACAGAGTGTAGTGGTTGAGACCATGTCCTCAAATCAAACCACTGGTATCCAAATTCCACCTCTACCATTTACTAGATGGTGAATTGGGTAAGTAACAGCCTCTCTCTGTGCCTCAGAGTCCCCATCTGTAAAATGAAGAAAATAGTAGAACATATAGAGTTTGTGAGAGAATTAATTGACTTCCCATGTACAAATGTTTAGAACAGTGCCCAAAACATAATGAACAGCATGTAAGTGTTAAATAAAATTTTTGTCTGAGTGTGGTTGCTTACATCTGTAATCCTAGCACTTTGAAAGGCCAAGGCAGGAGGATCACCTGAGGTCAGGAGTTCAAGACCAGACTGGTCAACATGGCAAAACCCCGTCTCTACTAAAAATAAATAACAAAATTAGCTAGGCGTCATGATGGGTCTTGTAATCTCAACTACTTAGGAGGCTGAAGCAGAAGAATTGCTTGAACTCGGGAGGTGGAGGTTGCAGTGAGCTGAGATCACGCCACTGCACCCCAGTCTGGGTGACAGAGCGAGACTCTGTCCCCGCCAACGAATAAAACAAAAATAAAAAATTTTAAAAATGAGATCAGTGCACATGCTGGTAGTCCCAGCTACTTGGGAGACTGAGGCAGGAGAATCACTTGAACCCAGGAAGTGGAGGTTGTAGTGAGCCAAGATGAAGCCACTGCACTCCAGCCTGGGTGACAGAGCGAGACTCTCTCTCAAAAAAAAAAAAAAAAAAAAAAAAAAAAGGCCAGGCACGGTGGCTTACAAGTTCAAGAGATCAAGACCATCCTGGCCAACACGGTGAAACCCCGTCTCTACTAAAAATACAAAAATTAGCTGGGTGTGGTGACATGCGCCTGTAGTCCCACCTACTCAAGAGGCTGAGGCAGGAGAACTGCTTGAACCCAGGAGGCGGAGGTTGCAGTAAGCCAAGGTCTTGCCACTCTGGCTCCCAGTGATGGAGCGAGACTCTTTCTCAAAAAAAAAAAAAAAAAAAAATCAGTAACAAAGAGACCTAATTTCTTGTGTGTTATGTTGTAATTTGGGTATATTGCCACTCAGTTGGAGGATGTTTCAGTTCAATTGTAAAAATACTTTATTGAGCAACATTATTTGTAATGTGCAGAATATGACCATAGAATCTGAATAAGCAGGCTTCTCACTGAATCAAAGGAAATAGCATATTTTCCCCACTAAATTTGCCTTTTAAGCTCTGTGACTCGATACATTGTGATCTTGATTTCCACTCTTGAAATGCCAGGTCTCATCTGGGCCCCTCAGGGTGGAAAAAGGTTCTGGTGTGGCCCAGTGCCCAAAGAGCTCCTTCAGTGGCCCAGGGCGCAGAGGGTGCTGTCAATATCACTCTGTTAAGAGATGCCTCATCCATCCACTTGGCATGCAGATTGTTCCCAATCTATTTCACTAACACACTACCTCTTCAAGTTATGATCTACATTTCAGGATATTGCTTGATCTTACAGAACACATGAAGGCAACAAGATGTGATTTCTCCATATGTAGTCCACATCTGAGAAGCAGGTTGGGCATAACGGGCTCTTTCTCTTGCAGCTGGATGACTGCACTCTGCAACTCTCTCACAATGGCGCCTACCTGGACTTGGAGGCCACCCTGGCAGAGCAGCGGGATGAGTTGGAAGGCTTCCAGGATGACGCTGGGTAAGAGCAACTGTTGACCCTCCTGACTGGTTCCCACTTGCTAGGAAATGGGGGTACATTGAGGCCTTAAAATATTTAAAAGGAACTACCATGGCTTTGACCTTCTCTTAATTCTGAATCACAGATGAGGGAGATGTGAGTCATCAGTGGTGACTACAGACCCGTTTCCATTTTGAGCAACTTTTCTTGATGGGTACTCAGGAGTAGTTTTTCCTAGGAACATTTCTGATAATCAGGAAGATAATATTTATATTTAAGTTATTTTAAATTAGATATCCCAATTAAATAGATATTTTCCAGCCAGATTGGTGGTTCACACCTGTAGTCCCAGCTACTTGGGAGGCTGAGGTGATAGGATCGCTTGAGCCTGGGAGGTCAAGGCTGCAGTGAGTCATGATTGTGCCACTGCACTCCAGCTTGGGTAACAGGGCAAGAACTTGTCTCTAAAAATTAATAAATAAATGGGTATTTTCCAGATTTTAGTGAATTCACAACTATTTTAGACATTGTGTTCAATGATAATCTACTGGATATTTTCTTAGCAAATGCTCTAGTAGATAGCCTTATACAATATCATCTTTTAAACTCATTACTGGGGAAAAATAATTATTAGTTATGTTAACTAATGTCAACTTACTTTTGCCTATACCTAGAATTGCTTAATACTTTTGCTGAATAAAGAAATACTCTGAGTCTGAATAAAGCAATACACACATAAAAAATCAGAGATGTGCACAGAAAGTGAAACCTCTCTGGAAATGTACCCATATAAGCAGCCATTCTGATATTTATTAGATTACCGAAATAGCCCCTGATGAGGCCCCACCTTTCTCCTTCTTCTTTTTATTTTTGATTTTTTTTGAGACAGGGTCTTACACCAGTTGCCCAGGCTGAGGTGCGGTGGTGTGATCTCGGCTCACTGCAGCCTCTGGAGTAGCTGGGATTATGGACATGTGCCACTGTGCCCAGTGTGCTTGCTTGCACGTGCTCTCTCTCTCTCACTATAAAATTATGCATATATAATTAATCAAATTTTATATATATGTAAAATTTATAAAATAAATTTATAAAATTATATATATAAAATTTTATAAAGTAAATTTTATAAAGTAAACCTGTCATCCAGGCTGGAGTGCAGTGTGGCATGATCTTGGCTTACTGTAACCTACACCTGGGTTCCAGCGATTCTCCAGCCTCAGCCTCCCAAGTAGCTGGGACTACAGGTGCGCACCACTACACCCAGCTAATTTTTGTATTTTTTAGTAGAGACAGGGTTTTGTCATGTTGCCCAGGCTGGTCTTGAATTCCTGAACTCAAGCAATTTGCCCTCAGCCTCCCTAAGTGCTCCCGAAGTAGGCTGTGAGTCACTGTGCCCAGCCTACTTCTTATCCATCTTAAACCATGTATATCTCTGATTTCATCACCCTCCTCAACTTAAGAGCTTTCTTGATACTTTGCAAATAATGCTCAACTATCTTAACCTGCTGTCTAGGAGCCCCCAAAAGTTGTTTGAAACTACCTTGCCCAAGTTAAAAAATATGGTCCACTGAATACTACCTGAGAGTACTCATTTTTCATGAATAGTTCAGTGAATGGCGAAAAATTGGAACCTTCTTAGTGTTAGTTTCATGTAGCTATTTGACTTTAGTATGTACTGATGGCTTCCTGGGTTTCCCCTGTTTTAACACCCTTCACAATTTATGGTCATTGATTGTGCTGCTAGTTGTCCCTCTTCTCTGCTGCTAACACTTTACTAGGTCAGAACCATGCTCGTCTGAATTTCCAGTACTTGGCATTTTCTCAGCATGTTTTATGTGCTTAGGTAATACTGGTGGCCAGGTGAATGGCACAGTGCCAGATGGATTCCTGAATAGCATGGCCATGTGCACCAGGAAGACCCAGGTCCTTGTTAGGATTCAGCAAGGTGCTCTGAGGATACCCTTCTTATCTCCAGAGTGGTAGTAAGGGGCACACCAATAGTATGTGAGAAAGGATCTTGGAAACCACTCTAGGCTGTGCAAATAGGAGGGGTATCTTAAATCACACCAGATTCTACTCATTGCTATATTTAAAATTAACACTACTAGGCTGATAGATTTGGGAAAATTCCATTGCAATAGTTTTTACCAAGTATTTGACAGTGCCATCCTTTCATATAAGATGTCAGAATGCAGGCTAGATGATAGTCTAATTGGATGACTTCATGGCTCATTGATCAAACAGACCCCCAGGAGTGTTATGAGTAGATCATTGTCAGCTTGAGAAATATCTCTAGTGGTGTTATGCTTGGTGACCCTGTCCTGTTTCTTTTTTCTTCTTTCTTAATGAAAACTTGAATGATTTGGAGATGGCAGCTCAGAAGAAAAGTGCTAATGTATTGATAAAAGCATAAGACTAAAGGGTGTGGGAGAAAAAGAACATTTTTGGATCAGCTGCTATGCCAGGTAGTATATTAGTCTACCTGTTCATGGGATCTTTAGTAGTTAATTATCATAATAGTCGTGTAATTGGATTTTATTGTCTCAATTTTTCATTTAAGACAACCAAGGGTCAGGAGTTAAATTATGTGTCCAAGGTGGCAAAGCCAAGTTTGAACACAGGTATGACCAATTCCCAAGACTGTACTCTTCTGCCATCCCAGGGGCTTCTGGGCAAAGGTACTTTAGGTTCTATGCAGCATGTACATTTGCACCTTTGGTGGCATGAGGCTGATTCTTACGAGGACAATTGGTCCTGTTCTAAAACGCTGTTTCCAGTTGAAACAGTTTTGCTGTCATCATTCATCACTGACACAACAGTTCACCCTGGCAACACCTGTCTCCAGATGCTGGCAGTTCCTCCACAGCTGCTCCTAAAGGGCCAGGGTATCCTGCTGTAAGCTCCCCAGAGTAGATCCTGGTGCTTGTATTCTCCCTTTCTTCCCTTCTGAATCATTGCTTGGCCACGAATCCATACAGTAGGTAGAGGTTGGATCCCGTTTCTGTACTCCAGTCACTAGGGTTGCTGGGAGAATGAATTATGAAAGTTGAGAAAAATGGGACTCAAGACTTGGTAAACTGCAAACAGGAAGGTAGCTACACATTTAAAATATTTTTAGAAAAATTTAAAATTTTAATTATTTTTGTTGGGGTCTTGCTTTGTCACCCAGGCTGGAGTGCGGCAGTACAATCATAGCTCACTGCAACTTCCACCCCCCAGGCTCAAACGATTCTCCTGCTCTGGCTAATTTTTGTATTTTTTGTAGAGACAGGGTCTCCCTATGTTGCCCAGGCTGTTCTAGAGCTCCTAGACTCAAAACAAAACTCCTGTGTTAGCTTCTCAAAGTGTTGGAATTATAGGCATGTGTAGCTAGACGTTTGACAAGTGTGCCCCCAAAGCACCCCAGAGTAGTGCTTTGTATCTTTGAAATAGACCTTTTAGTTCCTCTCCTAGATGTGTGGCATTTGACAAAGTCTGTGTGCCTCCCATGAGTGGGAGTTATAATATAATTACTTCCCAGGTAAGATTTGCTCTTTGGAGGTATGAAAATGGCAAATAGAATACCATTTTTTCTCTTGATTTCTTTGTGTCAATTAGAGCAAAATGTCTGCCACTATTGTGATGATCTAATGAAGATGTATGAGTCTGTGTGAAAACTGTGGTGTTTTTCATACCATGTGTTCTGCCTGAGTTTCCTTGCTGGAGGAGTTTGTTTCTTTGTTCTCGTCCATTACCCTGCACTTTTATGCCAAGACTAAAAATTAACTCGTTGTTTAGAATTATCACTCAGGCTCTAGCTATTCAGAGAAGAGGAGAAAGACCTTCAAAAGTAGAAGGACAAAGTAATTATGTTAACAAAATAGAGCCAGGTCTGTTCATCGCCTTCCAAGGCCAGGGAAATTAGCAAGCATGACTTGGTGCAGCAGACACAGAAGTTGCAGCCTCCAGGTTATTCTTTCTGATGCTGTCATTGTGTGGCCTGGGGCAAGCCACTTTACTTCTGATAGTTTATAAAACCAGGACACTTGTGACCAGGCGCAATGGCTCATGCGTGTAATCCCAGCACTTTGGGAGTCCGAGGCAGGGGGATCATGAGGTCAAGAGTTCGAGACCAGCCTGACTGATATGGTGAAACCCTGTCTCTACTAAAAATATAAAACTTAGCTGGGCATGGTGGTGGGCACCTGTAGTCCCAGCTACTTGGGAGGCTGAAGGAGGAGAATTGCTTGAACCCAGGAGGCAGAGGTTGCAGTGAGCCAGGATTGTGCCATTGCACTCTAGCCCGGGTGACAGAGTGAGACTCTGTCTCAAAAAAAAAAAAAAAAAAATGAGGACACTTGTAACATTTATTTATAGAATAAGGAAAATATGATCCAATCCCAGTTTTCTTCCTCTGTGAGCAGGGATTCTGATGGGGTCTCTGGCACCTGAGGAGAGCAGTGTTATATAATGTTAGGGACACAGGCTTTAGAGTTAGTCTCATGGCTGTTTGACTATGGGAATGTAACTTCTCCTCTCTGAACCTCAGTTTCCTTATAATTGGGGGCAATATTATCATAATACTGCTGCTTTGGGTTGTTTTGAAGTAAAATATGATAAAACCTTAACTAGTTCCTTACACATAATCCACACTCAAAACTGTTAGCCCCTGTTATAATGATAGTCCGATCCTGGGAAGATGATACATTGAAATGGGAACCACTGGAATTTAGACTTAGAGGATTCCATGCAGGTCAGGTGCCCTGAGATCTCGACTTTTAGTTGAGAGACTTCGATGGAGGTTTGCCGACAGGGCCGAGCTGGCCAGAACCCTACTCCTCCCTGTTGCTACCCTCAATGTCTTTGAAAGGAAACCAATGCCAGCCCCGGTCCACAGGACACTGTCATAGAGAAGGCGGGCTTTTAGGCAAGGCCAGGGGGAGATAGTGGCTTTGGGTATTTGGAAAGTATCGCAGGTGGGAGTATGGCATCAAGCCAAGCACGATGTTTCAGGGACATCGTGAGGATGAGTGTGGTAGCTGGACATGGCATATACATTCACAGGTGCTCCTAACTTCAGGTAACTTGGGGCGTTCACCTTTTCCTTGGCATGCCTCCCTTCAGGCCTGTGCCACAGGGTTGGCCCTGAACATAGCTGCTCTTACTTGCTGTGTAATGCTGTTCACTTTCTCTCATCTGCCAAGGGGGCTGCTAGTCCTCCCACCCTGGGCCTATGTGCTTGTGTGAGGCTGGTGGCTTAGAAATCACAGCTGGATGTGCATCTGGGAAAGGGTGAGAAGAGCCATATGAAGGCCCATCTGCCAGGGTACATGGGTCTCACCAGCTTTGTGATTGACGTGCTTAGGGGAACCTGGGGGATTTGGGACTGGCTCTGCTTTTATTCTTGGACACCTGACTTCTCAGCCTGCATATGGTGGGCTCTGAGGCCCATGAACTTCTGAGGTTTCTGTACAGTTTGTGGGTTTGTGAGATTTTGGTGGGGAAGTATTTCAAAGCCTTCATCAGATTCTCAAAGAGGTCTTTGCATCTCAAAATATCAAGTTTGAAGGAACAAGAAGCAGTTTCTTTTTCTTATAAAAGTTAACCTCACCCATTCACACATTTGTCCACCTTTTCTCTGCGTCTTAGACTGGTAATATGGGAAATCACTGAATAGACTTTAAACATAAGTCTAAAAATTGACTGAACCTAAAAAACCAAACTTAAACAAGCAACCAACAAAACCCCCAAGTTAAGAGAGAGATTCTGGGGAGGCTGTGGAAGGGAAGAAAGGTAGACTTTCCTTGATTTTTTTCCCCTTAAGGCAGTTATCCTGAGCGGAGGGTGCAGGTGTGTTGGCTGAGGCCTTGTGGCTAATCAGTGACAGGTTCGAAGGAGCTCCTGCCTTCATATTACTGTGCAAGGCTCAAAGTGCAGACCATCAAGTTCTGCCCCTGCTCTTAGTGGGGGAGAAAGCTGGCCCTTTCAAACCAAGGGAGCCATTAGGGGTGAGTTCAGCTGGGTTGAGCGGGTAGCCCAGAGCTCCTGTACACCAGATCCAGGTGCCAGAACTGCTGAAGTCTAGGTTCTGGCTTCAGAAGGTTTGGAGTGGGGTTCAGAATCTCACTTCAAAAAAAAAAAAAAAAAAGGCATCCAGACTGGGCATGGTGGCTCACACCTGTAATCCCAGCACTTTGGGATGCCAAGGTGGGTGGATCACTTGAGGTCAGGAGTTTGAGACCAGCCTGGCTGACATGGCAAAACCCCATCCCTACTAAAAATACAAAAAAATAGCTAGGTGTGGTGGCACGTGCCTGTAGTCCCAGCTACTCAGGAGGCTGAGACAGGTGAATCGCTTGAACCTGGGTGGTGGAGGTTATAGTGAGCCGAAATTGCACCACAATACTCCAGCCTGGGTGACAGAGCAAGACTCCATCCCCCGCCCCCCCCCCCCCAAAAAAAAATAGCTGTTCAGGTGGTTGGGTGTTCGTTTGGGAACCCGCAGCCTAGGTTCTCAGTCTTGGAGCATATTGCCACCCCTTGAGGAACTTTAAAGCCCTTCTTGCGACTCCCAGCCTCAGGCCCATGAAATCAGAGCTCGGGGGAGGGGTGGGCCCAGGCAGAGGTGATTTTCAAAGCTCCCAGGTGATTTCAGTGTGCTGTCAAAGTTAAGAAACACTGAGTGAGGAAGACAGCATTCCTGAGAAGTGTTCAGTAAGTCAGGGGAGAATGAAGTAACTCCCATGCTGAATGGACACTGGAATCAAAGGTTCTAAATGTCTTTAAATGCCAGGATGTATGATGGGCAAAGATGACATCAGGTAGGTTTGTGGGTTGGAGTCAGACAGAAGGAAAACAGCCTGCAAAGACAGCCCTCAGAGAACTCCTTAAGTGATGAGGGACTTTGGGTGGGGGTGAGTGGGAAGAACTTGGAGTAGGAGACCTTGGTCAGATGTAACCCCCTGTGGGGACAAGAAGGGAGTGCCCTAATGAACCTAAACCTGGTAGCCGAGGAAGGTGAGTGTATTGGGGTCTTGCCCAGGATTGGGGAAGGAGGGGACTGGGAATCTGGAGCCATGGTGCCAGCTGGTGTAGAGGGGGATGGGAGAATGGAATGGACACGTGGCATTAGGGGAATAGTGCACAGAATGGTGGACTGGTTAGGGAAATAGGTGGTAGAGTGGAGGCAATTTTGAAAAGGGGAGGAGGGGTTTACACCTGTTAGTCTGAGGTTATGGCAAGCCACACACAGGCCAGTGTGGGGTGGCTAGTGAGAAATGTTGACTGGGCACCCTGGTGAGAAGGCTGGAGGACTGGAGAGGCTGGGGGTGTTCCCATGGAGGGAGCTATGGAATCTGGAGGTCTTGTCCCAGAGGGTCAGCCATAGGATCCAGCTGAGGAGAGGACCAGGCCCTGGCTGTAGGAACTAAAAAGTTAGCAGTCACCCAGGTGGCAGCACCCAGAGCCAATGAAACCATAACCCAGGTGTTGTGCATCAGTAAGAGATTTAGGTTTAGCTGCATGTGACAACCCAAATAACAGTGGCTTAAAGTTTTTATGACTATATTTTTATCATGGAAAAAAGTGGGTATTAAGACAATGAAAAGACAAGCCACAGAAAATATTTGAAAAACATATGGATTATGTATCTAAATGGTGGAGTACGTGTATCTTAAATATACAAAGTACTCTTAAAACTTAATAAGAAAACAACCTGATGAAAAATGGGAAAAAGATCTGAGCATATACATCACTAAAGAAGACATTCAGATGTTAATTAAGCATATGGAAAGATATCCAACATTACATGTCAATATAATGTAAAATGTAAATTAAAAAATGAGATACCACTACACACCTTAGAATGGCTAAAATAAAAAACACTTATCACCAAATGCTGGCAAAGATGTGGGGCAACAGGAACCCTCACTCATTGCTGGTGGGAATGCAAAATGACACAGCCACTTTGGAAGACAGCCTGGTAGTTTCTTGAAAAGCTAAACATAGGCTTACCATACAATTTGGCAATCATGCTTCTGGGTATTTACCCAAGTGAGTTGAAAATGTATGTCCATGCAAAAGCCTGCACACATTTTTGCAGCAGCTTTATTCATAATTGCCAAAATTTAAGGAAGATGTCCTTCTGTAGATGAATGGATAAACAAACCATAGTATTCATCTATACCGTGAAGTATTTTTTATTTAGCAATAAAAATAAATGAGCTATCAAGCTAGAAGAGACGTGCGGGAACCTTAAATGCACATTGTGAAGTCAAACCCAGTCTGAAAAAGCTATCTAATGTGAGTCCAACTGTATGACATTCCAAGAAAGGCAAAAGCTACGGAGACTGAAAAGATCCTATTGCCAGGAGTGGGAGCTGATGTTGGGAGATGGATAGGGAGGGATGAATAGGCAAAGCACAGGGGATTCTTACGGCAGTGCCAGCACACTATATGTTAGTGTAATGTTGGATCCAGAACATTATGTATTTGTGAAAACCCATAGAACTGTTCGACATAGTGAATTATAAAGTAAAACTATGGACTTGTTAATGATGTGTCAATGTCAGTTAGTCTATTGTAACAAATGTAACCACACTAATGAAAGATGTTGATAGAAACAGGTGGGTGGGGAGGCGCAGTGTGGATATATGGGAACTTTCTCTATTTTCTATGAAATTGTTCTATACAACTAAAGCCACTCTAAGAAAATCAGTGGATAATGATACAGTTTCAAGGACAGTATGTTGATTCCGTGATACTCTTAAGAACCTGGGCTTGTTTTATCTTTATACCCTACTATCTTTAGGATCTGGATTTTGTCTTTCATGCTCCATCATAGTTACAATGCAGCTGGCCCACACCCCTGCTGTCATATCAAGACAGAGAGGCATGTATTGGTTAGGATGCAATCTTCTCTGTTGCAACCAAGAAAACCCCAAATATGGCAGTTTAAATAAAAGTTTTTTTTCTTGTATAAGATTCCGAATATAGGCAATCTTCTTTGGAACTGTAAAATAGCTACAGCATCCTCAGAACAAGGATTCCATCTCTGGGACCAGGTGGCTGCTTCTACTCTTACCGTCTCATCTGCATCCCAGCCCCGAGAAAGAAGGAAAGGGATGGAGGGAGGGCATGCCCATTCTGTGTGCACTTAGCTTCACTCACATGACTTTGGCCAGAGGCCCACGGGCGCAGTATGAATTGTGGGCTGTATCCAGCTAACCTTTTCCTGCTGTTGCTGTGAATATTAGCTGACAGCTATGGTCCCTGCCTTAGGTGAGAAGAGTGAACAGCAGTGTTGGTGCTGGCTGGGTTTGCCCCTTTTAAAGAGCT
This sequence comes from Saimiri boliviensis, assembly GCF_048565385.1. Lineage (NCBI taxonomy): Eukaryota > Metazoa > Chordata > Mammalia > Primates > Cebidae > Saimiri > Saimiri boliviensis. Next base: position 41,861,298 of record NC_133461.1, on the reverse strand, counting down.
TTCCAGAAACCCCACTAGCAACTTTCTCCCATAGTTCACTGATGAGAACTGTGCCACAGTATAGAGTTGCACTTTGTGGAATGTACATTGTCACTCCAAACACAATTGTATTCCTGTTATAAGGCAGAAAGGGAAATGGATACTAGGGGGGTAACCAGCAGCATCTGCCTCTGCAAGGAGAGAAAACATTTTGAAGAATGGGCAGTTGAGGACACTGTGCCACAAAGGCAAGTTGTGAGAGGAGCAAGGCAAGTCTGCGAGCGGTGAGCAGATTTTGGATGTCCTGAAGCGGGAGGAAGCAGAAGAGTGGTGAGGCAGAGGCTGACAAGGAGAGCCTGGGGGCTGAGAAGGAAGGTAGCAGGATTTCCCAGGGGCTAAAATCTGTGAACAGCTTGAACAAGGGCCCTGTACGGGGTATGTGAGGGTGAAAGACAAGAGAAGGAGCTAATCAAGATGTCAAGAACCTCATACCAGACACAAAAATTAACTAAAAACAGACCATAGCCCTAAATGTAAGAGCCAAAACAATGAAACTCCAGAGGAAAACAGGAGCAAGTCTATGACTGAGTTAGGAAAAGTCATGGTTCTTGCCACATGGGCTTTCCGTGTCTTAGATGTGACAATGAAAGCACAAGTGACAGGAGAAAAAATAGTTTGGACTTCATCAAAATTAAAACCTTTTGCTCCCTCAAAAGACTTAACTGATAAAGTGAAAACACAAGCCACAGAACATTTTACAAACACCGAAAATGTTTGTAAATCATATATCCGATATCTGATGACCTTGAAGACGTTAGGCCATGTGAAAGAAGCTAGACAGAAAAGGTGACATACTGTTGAATTTCATTTGTATGCGATGCCCAGAGAAGACACATCTGTAGAGAGACAGAGTAGATTGGTGGTTGCCTCTTGCTGAGTATGGGGACAGGGAGTGATTGCAGATGGGTCTGAGGGTTTTGGGTTTTTCTTTTTTTTGTATTGATGAGAAAGTTAAAAAAAATTAGATTGTAATGACTGTATAACTCTATGAAGATACTAGTAATCAGTGAATTATATCCATAAAACAGGTGAGTTTTATGGCACCTAAATTATACCTCATTAAAGTTTACAGGAAACATGCCAGAGAATGACTGTGGAAGAGGAACAGTGAGCTGGTGACGGGCTGGGCTGGGTGCGGGGAGAAGTTTCAGCTTCTGTGATGAGAGGATATTAGCTGAGTGGAAGTGAACTGAGAAAGTTGATTTTGTCTGTCTCATTTCCTGTTGAAGCAAAGAGGTGAGGGAAACAGGAAGATGAGAGAACCAGACTGGCCTCTCTGAGAAGGTGTCTAGAGAGGTGACCTGCTTTGATAGGTCCCTTTTTGCCAACTGCACAAACTTCATGCTTTGGTCATAGGACGTGTTGCCCGGGGTGCTTCCACCTGGATCCCCGTGTGTCTCAGACTCCTCACACCTTCCCGTTAAAGTAGATGACTTATTCCTCAGAGGCAGACACACTCAGGGTTGCACACACAGGAGGCGCAGACGTTAGCATAATCCCTTGAGAATATTAAAGTGCAACATCACTGGAGCTTTAATGAAGAACAGGAACAAGCATCAAATAATAGCAAATGGATCATTATTGTCAATTCTTGAATGGATGGTGAAGAGAGAATGAGAGAAAGGAATGCCGAGAGAACTGGGAAGAATGAGAAGACACAGACAAAAATGAAGTGAGAGACATACAGAGAGTGAGAGAATATCCAGACATGAAGACAAATGGAATGAGGGACAGGAAGTGGCTGAAAAAAAGAACAGTAATATCAGTAACAAGGGTATTGCCTAACGTTATTCAGCATTTACCACATGCCAGCCATGTCCACAGCATGTTACTTGCATTGATTAATTGAATGCTCACTCTCTCAGGAAAGGCAGATATCATTGTCTTATTTTACAGACAATAAAGCTGAAGCTCAGAGAGGTTAAGTAACTTGTCCGAGATCACACAGCTGGCTTCAGAGTAGATGTTTTTCTACCTCTACAGTCTGCCAGGGGATAATAGAACACACCTGGAGATTAATGTAATGGCAACTGCCTCTCTTGCTTAAACTTTGAGCTTCTGGGCAAGTTAGTCTTAGCTAGCACTATCCTTTTACTAGCTGACGATTGGTTCAAATCCTCCTCCATCTCTTTATCCCTGAGATGGAGTGCTGGTTGAGCCCCTCAGCTCCGGAAGCACAGTAAGAGCTTTTTACTCCTGGGGCAACTGTTGAGGGGCCCTATTCCCTACTTCTGCTGGATGGTGAAACATCTGTTTCTATCCTTGACTGAAACTATAGTTTATTTCTTCTAATTTAAGTCGAAGAATACTCAGGAGGATCAATTCCACTGTTGGTTGCTAGAAAAAGTCACCAAGCTTCTGGCTCTATACCACTCAGCAAAATAATGTAAGCACTTGTTCTTACAGTCACGGAGGACTTTAAATGTTACTCTTGTAAAAAGGTTCCCTTGAGGCACGGGGTCAGAACGGAAACACGCACAGGTTTCTGCGAGTCTTAGTTGGTTAAATCAGGCTTTTTCCAAGACCACTGATATTGTAACAGAAGCCTGTGTATTCTGAGAAGGCAGGACATTTCAGAAAGTTCTTTTAGAGGTAGTACCATCGTGTCCCTGGTACGTGTGCCTCGATTGGGGTTTCCTTGAGTTACTCATCTATTTTAGATAGTTCCTTTGGCACTTTGGGTCACTGGCCTTGGTTGTGGGCAGCCCACTGGTTGTGCTGCCTGCTTTGCTGTCCAGAAGCTGGTGATGTTTCTCTGGCAGTGGCTGTGCTGATAGGAAAGGAATCTGAGTCTCCCTGGGGAGATTAAGGTCAAGCTGAGCCACCTTGCCTTCTGGGTCACTGGATTCTGGGTACTTGGTGCATTCCACTTCATCTTGCTAAAAAACACAGACTCAAAAGGAGTGGCATCTGCAAAACTAACCCAGAATTCTGGTATCAGGGAGAGAAGGATGGCTAAGGTGCTTACAGTGAATACACACTGACAGCCTCTCACTGATTTTTATCTTTGGAATGTGGAATCTCTAGGAAGTTTTATTAGTTAGGGTTCTCCAGAGACACAGAACCAAGAGGATATCTGAGATGGTTTGGCTCTGCGTCCCCAGCCAAACCTCGTCTCAGATTGTAATCTCCAGGTATGGAGGGAGGGACCTGGTGGGAGGTGATTGAATCATGGGGGCAGTTTCCCCCATGCTATTCTCATGATAGTGAGTGAATTCTCATGAGATTTGATGCTTTAAAAGTGTTGGCAGTCCCCCCACCCCGCCACCCCCTGCTTGCTTTCTCTCTGGCCACCTTGTGAAAAAGGTGCTTCTTTCCCTTTCCCTTCCACCATGATTGTAAATTTCCTGAGGGCTTCCCAGCCATGTGGAACTGTGAGTCACTTAAACCCCTTTCCTTATACGTTAGCCAGTCTCAAGCAGTTCTTTAGAGTAGTGTGAAAATAGACCAATACACTATCTATCTGTCTGTCTGTCTATCATCTATCTATGTAATCTATCTATCTAGAGAGATTTATTTTTAAGAAATTGGCTCATGCAATTGTGGGGACTAGCAAATCTGAAATCTGCAGGGCAGGCTAGCAGGCTGGAAATGCAGGTAGGGTTCCTATATTCCTGTCTTAAAGCTCCATATACTTTGTGCATCTCACAGAATACATCTTATATGTATGTAGGGGTTCAGAAAATAATAATAGTCTAAAGATACAGATTGTGAGAGGTTGTCAGTGTGAATTCACTGTAAGTACCTTAGCATCCTTTTCTCCATGAATTGGCACCAGTGAAATGAAGGAGTGAATGAGAGAAGCACACATCTGGGGGGCAGCTCTGTGGAGGTGATAGGGCCACTGACTTTAGGGTCAGACTGCCTGGGCTGAGTCTGAGCTCTGTCACTTTCTAGCTATGTGACTTCATCTCCATTGCTTAACTTTTCTGGGCCTTGATTTCCTTATCTTTGGAATGGCAATAATGTTATCCACCTGCATTTGTCCATTTTCACACTGCTACAAAGACATACCTGAGACTGGGTAATTTTTAAAGAAAAGACTCACAGTTCTGCATGGCCGGAAAGACCTCAGGAAACTTGCAATCACGGCAGAAGGTGAATGAGAAGCAGAGGCACATCTCACATAGTGGCAGGTGAGAGTGAGTGAGAAAGCAAAGTGGGAAAAACCCCTTATAAAACCATCAGATCTTGTGAGAACTCACTATCACAAGAACAGCATGGAGGAAACCAACCCCGGATCCAATCACTTCCCACAGGTCCCTCCCTCACACCTGGGGATTACAAGTCAAGATAAGATTTAGGTGGGGACACAAAGTCTATATCACTATCTCATAGAAATTTTGTGAAGACTAAATCTGTATAAAGTACTTAGAACTTCTTCTGGCACATGATAAGCATTCCATAAATGTTAACAACTATTATTATTTCTGAACCCAAACTGACATAGTGTCCCATGGTGGGGAAGGGAGTGTACCTATGATTCTTTAATTTTCCTTTGAAAATTTTAGCCATGGAAAAAGAAAAGGGTGTATTTGCTAGAAAGGCAGGGATAAAATGATTATCTTTAAACAGATATGATTATTTCTTAACATAAGCCAAAGGACTTAGCAAAAAGATTTTTAGAATCAGTGGTAGCAGGGAAATAGTCATATGTAAAAGAAATACATAAAAATGAATCTCCAATATGTCAGTTTTATCTAATTAGAAAGTATAGTGGTAGAAGGAAGCTACCAAATGTAAAGGGACCTTATGGTGGATGTTTTTTGTTTTATTTAAACATACACACACACATATGTATATCCACCATAAGGTCCCTTTACATTTGGTAGTCTGGTATAATAGTTTTATATATCTATATCTATCTATCTATGTATATATATCACACACACACTATAGAGAGAGAGAGAGAGCGAGCAAGAAATATGTGAAAATAAAACAAGACCAAATAAGGTTTTTCCTAAGAAGTCAAGAAGAATTACATATATATGTATATATAATATATATGTTTTATACATGTATATATAATATATATGGGTGTGAGATATATATATATATATATATATATATGTATATATATATATGTATGTATGTATTATACTGGACTCTCCATAATTCTTGAACTCTTAGGATGAGTATTATGTGGTCCTGTTGTATTATTTTTACATATTGCATAATTTGATTTCCCAAGATTTTCTTAGATGTTTGCATCTTAGGTTTTCAGTTTATCTTTTTGGTTAGGTTTCAGTAGTAAGGTTATACCAGTTCCCTAAAAAACTAGGGACTCTTCTTATCCTTTGTAATCCTTAGAGAAGGTTATACAGTGAGACAGTTGTGCAGCAGAAGGCAGGATGGTGCAGGCAGCCGTGGAGTCAGATTCTGTGCTTTCAGTCCTGCATCTGCTTCCACAAGCCATGTATGCAAGTTACATCATTTCTACAAGCTTTGTTTTCCTTATCTGCAAAATGGACACAGAAGTAGTACCTACATCACAGGTGGGTGGAAGCAGGCATGGGGAAGGGTGAAAGGTCACAGATACCCTGCTGTGGACCTGGCTGAATCTGGCCACACTCTTCACCCACTTGCCTCTTCCTTAGCCAGTCCCCTCCTTTTCTCTGAACTTGGGATCTGGGGCCTCCTCCCCACCTCAGTCTGCTTCCACCATCCTTGGCTCCCAGTTCCATGCAGGTTTCTTCATTTGTAGGATTTTGTGTAGACCAGCAGATAAGGTAGGAGGTAGAATATTGAAGTGGAGGAATTGTAAGTGATTAAACTTCTAAAAATAGGACTTATTTTCTTCTATGCTCTCTTAAATTCCATTAGGATTTAGCTTAGCAAACCAATTGCCTGGTTTCTCAGCACCCGGAAGAGATGACCCTTCCAGGATGGTGGGCTTGCTCTGTCTTGGCAGTCATAGTTTTCACAGAGGGGCCTGGAATCCCAGAGTGACCACCCTGCATGCTCACTGTGGGTCTAGAGAATTCTGTAGGGAAACAAACTTTTCAAAGTGCAACTTTGCAGTTGTTTGAAGATTTAAGAAGGGGCGTCCAATGGGCCCTTTCTGAAATTCTGCAGAACTTGGAGCATTCTGAAATGTCTTCCCTGGCCAGCTCATGCTTTTTCTCTCTCTGGGCATCTACAGCATGTCCTTTGTCTGCAATTTATTTGACATTTACCATTGACTTATAACTGCTGGTAATGTGAATTACAGAAAATCCTTGAGATTGGAAGACAAGGATTTACTGTTTCTAATAGTTAGAGCCTGGCTCCCGGCAGGAGTTCACTGATTTTCTGCTCCCAGCTGCTGCCCCCCTACCCCAGAACACCTTTCTTGGCAAGTCAAACAAAAAGCTGTCTATAATTCAATCTGGTGCATTTAAATCAAAACTTTCTTCTGGTCTGGTGGGAAGAGTCGAAGGAGTATTCATGTCAGGATTTCTGAGACTGAGAGTTTCTTGTTAAAAATAAGGTTTTACAGAAATCTGTGTTTATAGGAATCTTGAACTTGTCTTCTGTAGTCATTGTGTGTTGGCTGCAAGATTCTTGAGACTAATAACTTGCATTTAAAAATGTAAAACAAAGGAAAATGGAGGGGCTCATTGAATTTTGAGGGGACTCTGAGTGCAGATTCTCTACCTGAAGCAGCTGCCCAGCTGGAAGTTACTGTATGCTTTGCAATTATGCAGCTGAGTTTCCTTTTTTCTTTTAAAGAACCTATATTAGTCTGTTCTCATGCTGCCAATAAAGACATAAAGAACAAGAGGTTTAATGAACTCAGAGTTCCTCATAGCTGGGGAGGTCTCACAATTATGACAGGAGGTGAAAGAAGAGCAAAGGCGCTTCTTACATGGTGGCAGGCAAGAGAGTGTGTGCAGGGAAACTGCCCTTTATCAAACCATCAGCTCTCATGAGACTTATTCACTGTCATGAGAACACCCCCCTGATTCAACTACCTTCTATGACTCATGGGGATTATGGGATCTACAATTCAACATGATGTTTGGGTGGAGACACAACCAACCCATATTAGAATCAACAAGCTGTTGTTTAAACCATACTTCTGTCTCTTACCTGGTCGTAAGAATAAAAAATGTAATTGATGTAGTCATTTCTGTGAATTCATAATCACAGCATTAGTAGTGCACCTTGGTGAGATCTGTGTTCACTTCTGTCCAACACAACCACGCACCAGGAGGTGGGAAAGCACTGCCGGATTCTGTTATACATTAAGCTCTGGTGGGGAGAGGTGAGGATGGACAGGGAATCCCACTCCCAAGAGCCCTGCCATGCTACCTGCTACCATGCCCTTGGCTGGCTCTGCTTTTCCTTTGTCCATTGCCTTCCCCTTTTCTCTAAACCTCAAAGCCTTTGTTCCTGTCAGGTAGCCAAGACTCATGTTTTCTCCCCTTCATCTCCTTCTACCGACCGCTCTGTGGCATTCCTCTCTACATAAAGCAGGAGGGGCTCTAGCTGGAGTGGAACTGGGGAGGTCTGCCCTTTTTCTTCCTCACAAGAAATGCAGTGAGAAGGAAGTGGAGGTGAGATGGGGTGTGGTGTAAACTGGCATTTCTGATTGTAAGTAGTCTGAAAGCCTTCTTTTGTCGATTCCCATTTTCCCATAAGAGTATAAGAGAAAAACTAACACAGGCTTGAACTGATACACAGTAAAGCAGTTCTGATGACCCTATCCTGTGTTCCCTTTTCCTATATCTGTCCCTTCCAGAAAAAGGTAAAAATAGCCATGAGAATGATCAAGCAGATTTGTGTTGTTACATTCCAGAAATTTCACTTCACGGACACAGATTTTAAAATTTTCCCAACATGGTCAAGCACGGCTATGTGCAGACTCTGGATGGAATGAGTCGATGGAGCCTGGCAGTGAGGTGCCTGTGCCAATCCAACCAAGTCAGACTTCTTGATTTTATTTTTGTGAAAGGCCTGTGATGTCAACATGACTTCAGGATAGATTCTTGTTCAGTGTGAGTCCCTGCTTCTGTGGATCTCCTCTCAGGTGGGTGTGTCAGAACCTTCACGTGGATTGACAGCACGTGCGGTGTCTCTGCTGACTCCTCTGATGCCCCTGTTTTGTCTCCTGTCTTGTTAGGCGGGGCAAGAAGCACAGCATCATCCTAAGGACGCAGCTGTCGGTGAGGGTCCATGCCTGCATCGGTGAGTGACACCTGCCCTCAGGGACTAAAGGCATGACGGAAAATGCGACTTAACAGGAATCAAATAAAGATTCACTATTATGCTATCTGTTTGTGCTGGCCCTTATCACGGGTTCTTATGGTTTTGGTGAAACAATTTTCAGCAATGATTTTTGAAGGTCTGTTTCATTCTAGCTTCCTCTGCTGTTTTGTTAGTGACTGGAGCGTGAGGTAAGACAGCTTGCTGGTGAGGTTCCTTTTGGCAGTGCTGGGGGAGATGAGGTTCTTCCTGGGGCTGTGCCAATGTGAGCCTCTAGTGATCTTGATCTTGATCACTAGATTGACCTGATCTTCATGTGCCTCCTGGTGGCTCTGTGAGGCGTGCCTGTGGGAAAGTGGAGTCTGGGGCTCTAGACTGTTATCAGGTGACTAAAAGGGAAATCTCAGGTGAGCACAGGGTGAGGGCACATGGGTAGGATACAGGGCCAGATGCTCTTAAGCAAACAAACGTATCTGTGGTTCAGAATGGCTTGCTGTAGGAGGTCCAGTTTCCTCCTGGTCTGGGCCAAGTTGAGGCAAGAATATGTCATAAAAAGGAAAGAAAAAGGAACTAAATTTCGTTTCATGTCTAGAAGTTTTTTGTATCTTAGTAATTTTGCTTTTGTTTAATATACAATGTGGTCTTCATTTAATCTTCTAATCAAAAGAGCATAGATCATCCTGTTGAGTCCTAGTCTGCACCTGAAAGGTATTCATGGGTGGAGTGAGGGAAACTATTTCTGGTCCCCCCTTCACCCAGGGATGGGGAGGGGGAGCAGCTGGGCATGAAGGGAAATCCACATGATTTCACTTCATTTGGTGTGGAGTGAGGTGAGGTTGCAAGTGTCTTGAGTAATAACCTGTGCAGCCAGAGAATAATTGTGCAGGTGACTCAAACTTCAGGGACTGAAAGGTCAGAGTGTCAGGAGGATTGGAAATCTTGTTGGAAACAAAGTAAGATCTGCAGGACCTCCAGCCAACATTGACCGTTCTGCTTCTCAACTACTTGTAGTGCTGAGTAACTAGACAATGTATATAGGCACTTATATTTCATCAGTGGCTTTTTTATTACCTGCTTCATATTTTCCCAGTGATTTCATATGCATAAATTACATCTATCTAAAGGAAAGGTCTGCGACATGACTTTGGATAAACTTCCTCCTTACCCTCATCCCATTTTTAGAACAAATCTTGGTATATAACATGTATTGAACATGTTGAAATTACATGTTGAAACACAGCTGATAACCACTAGAGATTTGGGACATGAAGATGAATTGGCTCTTCCTAGGAATAGTAAGGTGGTAAAAGCAGACTTACATGAAAATGAGCTCGGTCAAAATCCAAATGAGCGAACTCCTTTTAAGGAAACTCATTCCTTTGCAGTATTTCAGGTACTCAAATATTTCGGGTACAGGATTTTTAAAAAACAGCTTCTGTGTTATTGACTTGACTTCTATATCCTATAGTCCCATGTGATAGATGTAAGATGTGTGACATCTTATCCTGTGGCATACTGAGCACTGACAGCCCCTCAAGGCCGCACTCAACTAGGACATACATGCTCCCTGCTCTAGGGGTTGACTTGGGGGCTTATGGAGTCAGTGTCCTCACTCACAAACCTCCTTATGCCAATTGCACTGGTTATCAGAATTATGTAATTTAATGAAATAGTACCAAATATTTCATAACCTAATTAAATATGACTATTTAAAGGTCACTGCTTCTTTGAAAGTTCACTGAATATTTTGGAAAAGACTCAAAATTCATCACTACAAAAGCATTTCTGTCAATGTAAATAGGTTATGATCACTATAAAAGGTGAGAGGGAATATTATAAAAATAGAAGAGGATTCTGCTCTTCATAAGCATCTTCAGTTCTGCTGAACTTCAGAGAAACAGACTAGAAATCAGACCACGTTACTGGAGTGATTTGTAAAAAGGTCTACGTGGAATTCCAATGAGTAGATCCTTATTCAGAGAACCATTTGTGCCTCACCACAGGTAGACTGGCATGTTTTGCCATAATAGCTGTGAGTTCAAAATGTTTTAAGGTCATGTTTACGTTTATGTATTTTTTTACATATTGTTTTCAAAAGGATTTTCTGCTTTAATCAGCTTTACCATTAATTGCCTCAGGCCTGATTACGTCAGATGAGAGGATTCGGCTGTATAAACTAACAACAGCAACCCAAAAAGGAAAAGTTTTTCCTTTGAATTAAAAGTCTTTTTTCCCCTCATTCTATTTCCTACTATTAGCAAGATCTGGAGTAGATTTATTATAATAGCACTAGGTATGATCCTTTGATTATGTATAGAAAATGGGATGTGTGCATCATGTTTATGAAGTACCTTTCCCTATTGTGACATCTTCCTTCCCTCTCTGAATGGCAGTGTTAGATGAGATTTCTTAGGGATAAAGAAAACAATACCTGGAACAATTTTGAGTCAAAATGACAATGGGAAATATGGCAAGGAGAAAATAAGCCTTTTTCATGTCAGTTGTTTTAGTTCTTGTTTCTTCTTAAAGTTATTTACTCTTTACCATGTGGCAAATAAGTGAAATATTAACACTGCAGGCATGGGGCACAGTGGCTGTCGTCTCAGCCAAGCACCACATGCAGCTCCCCTGAAGACTTTCCTTCTACCCATGATTGGACTGGGAGGATCCAGGACCAGATTTGAAATGTTATCAAAGAAATGTCTCAAAAATAATGCTTTCTTCACCCTACATTCTCTTCTCCTTCATTCCTGTTTTCATTAAGTTTAGGAATGTTTAGAATCCAGGACTGCATGTTAATCATTTGGAGGTGACATGCCTTTGGAAGTCTCCAGTGTTCACTTTGGAACCTGGCATCCATTGGGAGGAGAGTGTGGTGAGCCTTTATAGTGAGCAGCCGGGCAACCCTCATGAAAAATGAAGGCCACAGGGGCTCTGCTTTGATGGTTACAGCCAGCAGCTGAAACAGGTCTTTTCTGATAGTGCAGTGGTTCTGAAGCATTTGGCAGGAGGTTGGAATGAGATATTGGTATAGAGAGGCCTCAAGCTTTGTACCTCAGTGCTCATCTCCATGTGATTTTTATTTGTTCGTACATTTTTGGTATGACCAATTGATATTTCAGCCAACGTTGCAGCACTTGCCTTCTTAATCTAGCTTCGATCTTTCAAAGAAATGAAAATTTTGATGGTCATATAGTGGGCATACACTTACAGACATGAATTAAAAAATATATGATAGACATGAGAAGTCTGCATTTTGTGATGTTAGCTAGAGAAAATAAATTTTTTGGTTTCTGAAAAGTGATCCTATTTCCAGACCCCAGAAGAATGTTCAGAGGGCCAACTGGCTCTGACAACTGAATCTCATCCTGAAGAGAAAGGAACTAAAGAATTGTGGGGTAAGGAATGGAATCTAGGATTAAAAAAAAAAAAAGGTTTGAAATCATTAGGCTCCTAAAGTTAATATGTGAGTGTTTTTTACGGGTTGGCTTCAAAGGCATTTTGTTTGGCCAAAAACCTCTGGGCTTCAATTTTCTGAAGCAGATCCTATGTTCCCATTAAGAAAGTAAAACCCTGGCGATTGATTCTCTGGGTTCCAGGAGGCCTGTACTTTCTAGTGTCCAACATTGAGTTAAACAAAAGTGTACAATTTGGGTGAAGATCCAACAATGTCATTTATGCATTCAGCTGTGAAAGGACCCTGGCACAAAGGGTCTTCAGGGGCATTTGAGAATCATATGAGATGATGAGTTCTTCCTGTGAGGGACAGATGAGGCAGGCAGAGGCTGCCAAGAGGGCTAAAGCGACTGACCTCTGCATGAGATGCATCTAATTACTCAGATGGTCAAGTCACAGGGACAAAGGAAACTTAAAGGCAAGAAAATGATGGGAGAGAAAGCCATTTTATCCATTAATGCCAGTTTCCAGCAACAGAAACATCAATAGAACAAACCATCAATGTATAATTTGGAAAGCATTTTTCTCTTGCAGGCCCTATCATGTAGCCATGTGCTTTGCATTAGATTGTTATAGCAAAGAGATGAATTATAAACAGTGGAGAAGGCCAGGCGCGGTGGCTCAAGCCTGTAATCCCAGCACTTTGGGAGGCCGAGGCGGGTGGATCACGAGGTCAAGAGATCGAGACCATCCTGGTCAACATGGTGAAACCCCGTCTCTACTAAAAATACAAAAAATTAGCTGGGCATGGTGGCACGTGCCTGTAATCCCAGCTACTCAGGAGGCTGAGGCAGGAGAATTGCCTGAACCCAGGAGGCGGAGGTTGCGGTGAGCCGAGATCGTGCCATTGCACTCCAGCCTGGGTAACGAGAGCGAAACTCCGTCTCAAAAAAAAAAAAAAAAAAAAAAAAACAGTGGAGCATTTCCTCAGGAAGAACCTTCTAGTGCAAGTGTAACGAAGGGGATTCATCTCATAGCCAGCGATTTAGGAGTGTTGGCTCCCTGGGGCTCTGTGTTGAGCAAGGTCCTGAGGCTGTGTGCAGTCTGAATTGGGAAGGATCCTGCATTGGTACCTGCTTCCACTGATGATGATGGCGATGGTATACATATGTGTGGCATGAGGTGGCAGCTCAGGTGAGGTGCAGGTTTTGACCAGTGCTTTAGCCTCCTATAGCTACAGCATAGGGGTTCCTGGGCTTCTGTGTTTGAAGGGCAGGGAATGGAGCTGTAATTCATGGCCTCTAACCCCTGCCCCCTCTCCTTTCTTCCCAGTCCCTTTCCAGGTTCTGCCTTTCTTCTTCAGCCTGTGAATCTGAGCATGGCTCCTCTCCTACCTCACTGAGTCTTCTGACCAGGCTGGGTGCTACTTTCCCCCACCTCGGGGTGTCTTTCCCTCTAATCAGTTTGAGCTTGTTTCTGGTGGCTGAGCCCTCCTGGCCTGCAGACAGGGCCCGCTCTAGCTTCCTTTTCTGACATTTCGCTTGCCCCTGGGGTGGCCTTTGGAAAATTAGCTGGATTCCCCTGGGGTCCTTACTGCTTCTCGGCTCTGTGTCAGTTTGGAATTTCCATAAAAACTAGAGGTTTCCTATGGGAAATTGCAAATGGCCTTTTTGACCCTCTTGGCCTGACAGCACAAAGGTGCTGTTTCTGTGCTAGCTAATAAAGATGAGGTGCCCGGAGCACTGTATGCTGAGAGACATGAGGCCTGAATGGTGACGTGTGTGTGCTTGGGCACCTGGCCCCTCTGGGTGCTTGCTGTAGGATCCACAGAGATGCAGCTGGTCCTCTGTGATGTACTCTGTGGCAGGCCTCCACATGTTCACTGTATGCTGCAGAAAGGAAGTAAAGCTGGCTGTTTCCTGAGTGGGAGACACCACTACCCTCTCTCCCTCGGTCATTCTTTCCTCTCTTAGCCCACCTGCCCTGCCTCCATTGACTCCAGGCCCTGGACCTGGGCTTCTGGCTGGCTCTGTCCTGCATACCACAAGAGGCTGCTTCTGCTTCTGTCCCACCTCTACCATGCAGCTTTGGTTTGGAGCTGCAGGTGGTCCACCCTCCTTGCCCTGTCTCTGGACATCATGATGGCCAAGCTCACAGTGTCCTGGCGGTGCTCATCCCTGGTGGCATAAGGTGCATTGGGTCATCATACTTCCTGTTTCTGCTCTTCGATGCCAAGATCCTCTAATTTTCCAGAAACTCTGGAAACCATCTCTGATTCTTCCAGAGAGGTTAGTCTTCCTGCAAAGGCTCCTGAGTGGCCAGTTGAAGCCTCAGCAGGAGATGGGTTTGACACCGAGTCTCCCCTTGCAGGAGACTCCCAGTGCTTGGTCCTTTAAAAGAAATTAAAAACCTCCTCTCTTTTACACCCCAAGTCTGCGACCTGTTTCTGCCTGTGGTTCTGTTTTCTAGGTAAAAACAAGCTCTGTGGGTTAATCAAATAAATACCTCCCATCATCTGTTTCCCATTAATCTGTCACAGTTCCCAGGAGGCAGACCCCATGGAGTGTGCATGTGTCTAGAAGACCCTTAGGTCTGGGCTGAGGGAGATTTCTTAGGCAGGTCAGTCTGTCAGCCTCTGTACTCTTGTGTGGGTAGCTGCCTCCAAGGGGCCTTCTGTCAGACTGGAATTGACAGGTATGTCCAATCTCTGTCTCTCCCCCTTGCCCCCCTGCCCCGCCCCTGCTCGCCACTGCAAAAAAAAAAAAAAAAAGGATGGGAGAAGAGATATGGAAAGGATATAAAACATGCTGTCAGGTAGTCTTTTTTTTTTTTTTTTTTTTTTTTGAGATGGAAGTTTCACTCTTGTCGCCTGTGATGGAGTGCAATGGCACGATTTTGGCTCACTGCAACCTCTGCCTTCTGGGTTCCAGAGATTCTCCTGCTTCAGCCTCCCAAGTACCTGGAACTATAGTTGCGCACCATCATGCCTGGCTAATTTTTTGTATTTCTAGTAGAGACGAGGTTTCACCATGTTTGTCAGGCTGGTTTCGAACTCCTGACCTCAGGTGATCCACCCATCTTGGCCTCCGAAAGTGCTGGGATTACAGGCATGAGCCACTGTGCCCAGCCAAGTCTAGTCTTTAAATGCTGGGAGCCATTCAGTTCTGTCACATGTCCTTCCATACAAATGTTATATTCATATGATATATAGGTCGGGATTGATTTCTCACCAAGATGGAAAGAGCAACTAAAGAATGAATTTAAGGAGTGGCTTTGCCATCTATAGACATGCAAACAGAAATACAGGAGATGAATAAAGAGGAGACACACTCTTGAGAGAGGGAGGTAGCATGGAACCTTCCAGATAGGGCTGGAAGCTCAGGTTAGCTCTGGGAATCATGAGGCACCAAGAGAAGCAAAATGGACGGGAACAATGTGAATTGAATCACAGGAAAGAAAGTGTATATCTCAGGGTCTCTTATGACAGCTTCATTTCATATTTGTATTGGCCTTCCCCCAATTTTACTTAAATTATGAATTGCTTCTTTAGGACTCTGTTACCTTTCATCTCTAAGGATCTTGAGGTGTTGGATAATAGAATTGGAGCATTGCCTTAGAGCCATTAGCAGTGTATTTATTCTGCACTGTCCATGTAATTGTTTATATTCTGGTTGGTCACTTACCAAGGAATATGAAACTTTGGCAAACAAAACTGATAATGGAGAATGAAGTCCCATTGATACGGATGCCTGTAGCAGGTGTTACCTGACAAATTTAAATCACATGCTGGCAGTTAGACTCCAAAGTTCCTATCCGGCCAAATGTCAGTTATATCCAGAAAACAACTTCTGATAGGGAAACCACCCTGGTTTTGGGTGGGTTTGACTAGAGTGTCTGTATAAATACCTTCCTCTCACTGGTCTGGTCTGCTTCTGGGGAGTGATGTGAGCCCTTGTGACCGGCTCTGAGTGCTTATGGCTGTCCCCATGAAAAGACAACTTTATTTTTTGGCACTGGACAATCAAAATTTATGTCAGGAAACTAAATGCTTTGTCTTATTTCTAGAAATATTGATTTCCAGAGGGTGTGGGAGTTGAAAAGGAGGATGGATGGTTCAAAAATGTGTTGCCGAAGAAGGTTCTTCAAGGAGTGGATGCATGTCAGTGTCTTTTTCACATCTCAACATTTCTGTTGTGTTAGAAGTACCTGATGGGAAGTATTTTAACTTAGAAAAAAAAAAAACAGATAGAAAGCATTCATAGTTTAGCAAGTCTGCTACCAGTTCAAGCTTTACTTTAAAGGAGGAAAGAAAGGCATTGGAGAATCCTTACAAGCGCTGTCATCTGAAGCCTGTATACTGGAGTAATAGCAACAGAATAACTAAGAAGACAAAGTTAAAATGTTCTGTTTATTATTTAGCATAATTGAAAAAAGGAAACAGATTCTTTTAATTGTTCCCAGAAGTAACATGACTTATCTGTAATCCCAGTAACTGGTTTGTGGGTGTGTGGGCAGCAAGAGTCACTATCTTACAAGGATGTAGAGAAATTGTTGGGGCAAATGATAGAGCCAGCGTTTCCAGTCAATACTTCAGTCATCCATCCATCCATCCATCCATCCATCCATCCATCCATCCCCTTCCCTCCCATTTTCCCTTCCTGCCTTCCTTCCTTCCTTCCCTCCTTCCCTCCTTCCCTCCTTCCCTCCCTCCCTCCCTCTCTCCCTCCCTCCCTCTCTCCCTCCCTCCCTCTCTCTCTCCTTCCCTCCTTCCTTTTCTTCCTCCTTCCCTCCTTCTTTCCTTCCTTTTTCCTTCTTTCTTTCTTTTTTAAAAAAGACTCGAGTCAATGATCACTTTAATAACACTTTTAAATTTAGTTAATGTATTTACAAATACTTCAAAAGTTGTAAAATGCTGCAAAGATTATTAGTTTTAGAGAAACTCTATGAGAAAGCTAAAAAAGAAATCCTATCTACCTCAGCCATTGAAAAAAATGTCCCATGAGCCCTGTTCACTGGCTGACACACTTGCACCTTGGTTCTTTCCCACCCACAGGTTCAGGAGCCCTCGCTACCCATCCTGAGCCACGGTGGGGGCTGAGAAAGGGGGTCCATCAGTGGTGAGGTATTTCTTCATGGCCACGGGGCTGGGACGCCATGGGACTAGGGCTGGAGTCTCTCGATTCCCTGCCCAGATTCTTTGCACTGGCTGGTGCTCCTCTTTTTAGGCCATTGAAACCATCTCTAGCCCTTCTCTACAGATATGATTGCCAAGACCAATGCAGCCTTTCTGGTTTGAGATGTCTGAAAAGTGCTGCCAAAACATCTAAATAGATGTCTCTTGAAACGTTTCTCTAAGTGAAGTTTTAGCAGGCTTCAAAGGATGGTGTTTCGGCTGAGTTCCAGTGTGGTTTACAGATTGCCTTAGAGGAAAGTAAATCAGCTGAGAAAAATGGACTTCACCCCTAAAGAGCTGACTGTGTTTAGGAATGCAGCTAAAATTCCTTCTGAGCCAGGCTGCAGATGCCTGGGAGATGGAGCTGGGGCTTCCACATCCCTTCCAGGCTTCCACTCTGATTGGCTGGACGCCCAGTCTCTTGTTCTGGCTTTACATTGGGAAGTCCCTAGAAATGGGGTCTCTCACTGCACTCTGTCCCTGCTGGCTATAGGAGCTGCCCATGAGGAGGATGAAGATGCCAGGCAGAGGCTGCAAGCCCTCCCTGTTCTGGGTTTGGTGCCTTGGTCCTGATCTGAGCTCTATGAGGTCTGGATTGTGTGTGGGTGGTAGCTTGCTCTTGAGCACGTGAAGGTACGAGTCCTCCCCATTCTGGGTTTGGTGCCTTGGTCCTAGTCTGAGCTCTGTGAGGTCTGTACTCTCTGTGTTGTGGCAGCTTGCTCTTGAGCACATGAAGGTGTGGCTCCTATTATGCCAGATGCAGCATATTGTCTCACCCTCAGAAGGAGATCCCAAATTGTTTGTTGGTTAAATAAAGAAGCTAAAAGGGTCATGGTACTGACAATATTTCTTAGGTTTGATTGGTTTACTTCAGAAATGAATTCCTTTGATAGTTTTCAGGAAGAAGAATAAAAGGCAGCAAGTGTTAAGTACCATATGCTAACAGATTATGCCACGGAAGCACCTCACAGGGGTAGGAAGGATGTGAGAGTAAATAGAGAGTTAAAAAGCTGTGAAAGTGAGTAGACTGTTGTTTTGAGGAGCGTGTCAAGGATGCTCTGGGTGGTATTAGGTGAGTCTGGAATTGCACCGTCCGTGAGTGTTCGTGGCCTGTGCACATGCCGGGCAGGGCTCCGTGGTGCTGGCTGTCGCAGTGGGGCCCAGGTCTCTGGGAGGTTGGAGGTGAGATGGTGGTATTTTGGGGTAGCAGGCTGATGCAAGACTGCTCCTTGGAACAGTTTTGTGGCCTTTCCATTGCAGTGTGTGCTTCATATCTTAGGGGAATGTGGTGGGATGCTGTTGTCCCCCTATGTAATGAGTTGATGGCAGACTTTGACAAGCGAATGAAGAAGAGCTGGGTGCTTCATTAGGGATGGGCTGTGGCTCTGTGACTGCCCACTGCAGCGCTTCTGTTCTCGGAACCAAGCTGGGTCTGGCTGCACTTTTTCAAGGCCCAGTGACAAGAAGCAGACAAAATAGGAAAGAATGGAATTTATTGCTGTAACCAGATATGGGGAGAAGGCTGGAGATAATTTCACCAGACCAACTCAAAGTGTTACAATTTTCCTAGTGCTTATATTGGTGGGGTTATGTGCCTATGTGCAGTATAGCATTTGCCCAAGTCTTTTGGCAACTAATTTTGTTTCAACTAGGTCAGAGGCAAAAATTGCTTTCTAAGTCTGATTCAAAGGGCCCCAGTACCCTCAAGGACTGTCTACTCTGGTACCAGAGTGATTATTTCTATCTTATCTCCTTTATAGCTTCGTCTGGAGAGCTGCCTTAGATTTTCCAATGAATCTATTCAAACAGCTGCCTCTGTTACCCTAATTGTTTCAGATTCTGTCAACCCGATACGGGTCCTGGTGCTAGGAATGTAAGACTGCCCTCTATTATTTTGACTTGCTCCATGTTAGGGAGAAACCTATACAAGGCTCCTACTGACCATATGTTTCATTTCTAGCTTTGATGTCTGGGCACCGATTTCCCCAGGTTTAAGTGTTTGCTCAACGTGAAGGCAATGCTGCGGAAATCTGTCTGTGTAACTAGAGTGCTCTGCAGGCCTGTCTGTGTGTGGTGGTCAGGGGGAATTGGCCTGCCACACTTCCACAGGGAGTGCCCTGTCTGATTATTCACAGGGTGGGTAACTCGGGCAGGCGGCTGTTTCCATGCTGTTACGGGATGGCATTGGGCAGCCCTTCCAGCCCTGCTGTGTCCTGTTCTTGGGCAGGCTTCCTCCTGGGTGGATGACTTGTATGTCCTGGGATGTCACCTAGGAATGGATGGATGGAAGAGATGTAGGAATTTAGATCTGAGGATTCTGTCTGGAAGCAGAGTTGGCGCTGTCCTGAAACACAGTGCTCTCTTGTGGTAGACATCTGAGGCTGGGGGAGTTCTTGGGGCGCTGTGCTGTGTTTGAGTTATGTTCAGGCCTCACTGGCTACTGTTACTGAGCACATGCTATGAGAAAGGTGCTTAACAGAGGTGATTCCATTTATCTTCCTGACACATCCATTATCCTTACTTTACAGAGGGAGAAAGTGAGATTCAAAGAGGTTTGGGAGCTTGCCCAGGGACACAGAGCTAAACTGCAGAGCTCAGATTCACATCCCCACCTGTCTAATTGTTAAATGGAAAAGTTCTGTTTTATTACAATGGGCAATTTGCTTTTTAAAATAGTGTCTTTCTATAAAGGCAGAAAGGGAAATTTCTACTAAGCACTCAATGCTTATACTTCCTACCAGGCACTGAGCGAAGCACTTGACAGGTAGATCTCCTTTAATCCAAACAGTAACCTATGCATCTGAATTACTGTTCCCACTTAATAGAGGAGAAAGCTGAGGCACGTAGTGGTCTAATCACCTGGCCAATTGTTCCATGAGGAGTACATGACAGAGCTGAGATGTGCACCCAGGTCTGTCTGCCTGACTGCAGGGCGATGTGTTCCGCTTCTGTGCTCTGTTTCCTTTGGTAACGCTAGCTGCTCTTGCCTCTTGACTGGGTGCTGACTGTGCTCCAGGTATCTGAGCCCTTGACTAGCACAGCTCTGGGCTGCTGAGAGAACGAGGGATCTAGAATCAGACCTGGCCCTGAGAAGCAGTGTGACCTTGGAAAAGTGACCTCAGTGCTCCGACTTCAGTGTCCTCATTTATCAAAAGGGGACGACAATATCTCCTTTAAAAAACTGTGAGGATGAAGCCAGGCACAGTGGCTCCCAGCACTTTGGGAGGCTGAGGTAGGTGGATCACCTGAGGTCATGAGTTCAAGAACAGCCTGACCAACACAGTGAAACCCCATCTCTGCTTAAAATACAAAATTAGTGGGGCATGGTGGTGCATGCCTGTAATCCTAGCTACTTGGGAGACTGAGGCAGGAGAATCATTTGAACCCAGGAGGCAGAGGTTGCAGTGAGCTGAGATCATGGCATTACATTTCAGCCTGGGCAGCAAGAGCAAAAAAACTGTCTCAAAAAAAAATTGTGGGGATTAAATAAATATTTCATTGGTGCCAGATGCAGTTTTAAAAAATAAAGTCTTATATTGAGTATTGGTTTGTGTGCTCAAACAATAGGCAGAATGATCTAGTATGTGTTTTAGAAATCAGACAAACTGGGGTTCAATCCTAGATCTGCCTCTGTGTGTCCATGAGCAAGTTACCCACCCCTTGAAGGCCTGTCTGCTTATTGGTAACAGTGAGAACAGGGGGTCCTAGTGCCTCCTTCCTGGTGGTGATGCAAATGCTCAAGGAGAGAGTGAGTGTGTAGGTCCTGACTAAGCCCTTGGAAGTGGTGGCAGATCGCACCGCCACCAGCACCAGCACCAGCACCAGCACCAGCACCGCCACTGGCACCAGCACCATGTTTTGCATTTTGTTGCCTTACAAACCAATAGAACAAAATCAAAATTTGAGTATACAGTTCCTCTAAAGGAACGTGACTTTAGAGTGTCTGACCTACTCCTAGAGACAGAACTGACCTGGACTGAAATGTGTATCTCGCCTCTAATTCTTGAAGGAGCTCATCTTCCATAGCCAGAACTGCATCACAGAATTGTGTTAACTATTAAGCTGGGGAATTACATTGTGGAACTCTTAAATATGAAAACCAAGTAATGCCCAATTAATGTGTTTGAAATATGTTTTAGCTGCTATCTTTTTTTTTGAGCAGCCGACAGATTTGTAACTGTAGGTCAATAAATTTCTATCAAAATTTTATTTGTTCTTACAAGATGGAGTTAGCCAACCTAAGGTCTGAGGGTGATCCTGACCCCATAATTCCTGCTTAGCTACTGGCATTGGGGTTGTTTTTATAGTTTTCTTCAATTATCCTCTTTTGTTTTTTTCTTGAGACAGAGTCCCACTCTGTTGCCCAGGCTGGCATGGAGTGGTAAGATCTTGGTTCACTGTAACCTCCACCTCCCAGGTTCAAGTGATTCCCTTACCATCCGAAGTAGCTGGAATTACAGGCGCCCACCACCATGTCTGGCTAATTTTCATATTTTTGGTACAGTCAGGGTTTCACTATGTTGACCAGGCTAGGTTGGTCTCAAACTCCTGGCCTCAGGTGATGCACCTGCCTTGGCCTCCCAAAGTGCTGGAATCAGCATGAGCCACTGTGCCTGGCCTCCAGTTATCCTGTTTTTGATATATTTTAGAATGTTCCAGTTTTGGCAAGCATTGAACAGTCAGCATGTTTACTGAAAAGTTATCATCTTCACGGAAATTAAGTAGGTTTTGTGACCATGAAGGCAGCTTCCCACTCTCCTGGCGTGTTCCCGGATCATCATCTCCTCACTGAAGGGGCTGTTGGCATGGAGGAGGAAGCTCCTGAGTGCACGTGCCCAGGCAGTCAAACGCACGCATGAAAAGGAATGAAAACACCACAACATGACACCAAGTGCTTAGTTACATCTATATCTTTAAGGTTGAAAAATTATGCTCTAAGCACTGTAAAAGTAGTCCAAATATTCTCTATGAGTTGACATTTACAAAATGTTTAAATTGATAAGCTGTTCAAATTGCACCAAAAATACAATCTGTATGTTTGTCTTTCCAACAACAAATATGCTGGTGATGGCAAACTTTCACTGTACATGTGGTAATGCATTTTTTGGCTGACCCAGTATCTGGATGGCTTTTTATTACTTGTTTGGCCTGGGGTACCTTAGAAGCTATCCCTCCTCTGCCTCATCTCCCTGCATTGATGGGTGGCTCAGGCCATCCTGGGTGCTGGGCATGGGTGCTGGGGTTGGCAGGGTGACATGGGTGACCAAGGGTGGGCTGATGAGGCACTTCTCTTTACCAGGTGGTGGCTTGGGTCTCAGAGGCTACTGGGAAGAAATAGAGTGCCACGAATCACTTAGCAGAAAGCCATAGAAACAGTGAGAAATTTCCCTGCCTGTTAGAGATGTTGAAAGGAGCCCCATGGAGCTGCCTTGGCTGGGAATTGCCCAGACCAGTGTGAGTCACCTGTGTGTGCTGTGGCTTGTCTTGGAAGACAGTAGAATCCTGAAGGGTGGGATCAGTGTGTGGGCGTGTGCATTGAGATGGTATACAGATTGCCTGGAACAGCCCGTGCCAGGATCCTGGAGGGTGGCACCGCTGTGGTGGTGATACTCAGAGGGCGGCTTGGCTGTGAGTTTTAGCTGTGGCCCTGCTCCCCTCAGCTGTCCGTAAGGTTTGGGGTTCAGTCCTTTCTGGGGTCTGACTTGAGGCTTGGTCTTCATCAGGACTCATAGGGCCTCCATGCTGTGGCATCTAGCTCAAGGGATTGGAGAAGGTGGGATTCTGAGTGTAGCACCCTCCTCATGGGCTTGGGCCAGGCAAGAGACCACTGACCTGGGCTTTGTGGGCAGCACTTCTGATGTCACCTCCAAATGACGTTGTATACCTAGAATCTAAGATTACATATTCAAAATATAGCAGTTTTTAAGGCAACTTTCCTTTAGCATATCTATTTTTCTTTCTTAAACAAATGGCTTAGGAGCCAAAAATATCCTCCCCACAACCCAAAAAAAGGCAAGTACCCTGGACTATGTCCTGGGTGAGGTCCTGCTTAGTCAGGGACCCACACTACAGGCAGAAGATGTTGGTTCTCCCTCAGGGATGTCCTGCTTGAGGCGAGATGGTGGGTAAGGGAGAGGCAGCATTCTAATTCTGGAGACAGCATCATCAGGTTGCTAGATTTGGGACATGACACTTTTTCTAAAAATGGGGGACCCTCACACTTCCCTTGTGAGCTGTGGAAAGGACTGATGAGCCATGAGGGTGTCTTAGTTCAAGAACCTGGCATCTGGTAGTCCTGCAGGTTTTTCATTAACACGAGCTTTGTTGCTATCACTGTCAAAATCTAGCAGTTTCTTGAGGGTAGGCTTGAAAGCATCACTATCATTTATGTTACTGTAATGTGAGATCTTCCCAGATTTCCACCTGACTCAAAATAACACATCAATCTTTATTCAATGCCTGTGGGTGTAGCTATTACATTGAGTGCTATAAAGGAAATAAACAGACACATAAGTGAATGCAGTACATATATGAAGCCGTTCCATCCACTTTCATGATTCTAACTAGCAGCTGCATGCTTAAAGTTTCCCTCTTTCCCTGAGTTCTAGACCTGTGGTTGAAATGTGTGCTAGGTACCTGAGCTTCATCCCACATCCATGTCCCCGCTGCTCCTCCACCCTGCATTGGCAGGGCTTGGCCCACCCACTCTGGATGTTCCCTGGGCTTCTAGTGCTGCCATGTGCTGTCATTGCCCCTTGCCTCGCCAGTGGTGTGACGTGTCTACTCCTGCTTCCCAGGGAGACTGTGTGACCATTATGGATGGGGATGGAGGCCATTCCTCTCATGAGGAGAGGTTGAAGGGTAAAGCAGCCTTAAGGAAGGAATTTGGGGTTTCTAAGACCTGATCGTGGAACTGCCCTGAGACTTAGCTTCCCTAACTGAACTTTGTGGACATCATTTATTTAAAAATTGAAGAATTCTCTATATAAACTTAAGAAGCATTGTGTGTGTGTGTCTTGGAAAGTATGTTACATTAGACTTTTTCTTTAATCTTTGTCTTTTTGGTGTGGTTTTTCTCCAAGGATATTTGCTCATAAAATACTAATTATACTCCTCATTCCTCCACTTCTGATTCTATAGCATATCATGTCTTTCTGACACTGCCCTGATTCTTAAATTGGACCAGACGCAGGGCCCAAGCTAAACAGGAAAAGGGAAACACTGGGAGCCCCCACAGGTCTTCTCAGGTCTGCTGTTTTTCAGACATAAAAAGAAAATGGGTAAAATATGTTCCTGGGACTGTAGCCCAGACCGATGAGAAGGCCTAGGAGTCAGAGGGTCAGCCGAGTCCCGCTGTGACTGTCCAGGCTGGGGCTAGTGCCAGTTTTGTTCATGTCCGTCTCGCTGCCTGTGCAGCGAAGCAGTTTTGTATCGCATGACTGCATGCCCCAGGGGTCCTTTAGGGTTCCAGATTACTTTTCTTTTACAGTGGTTTCTTGTCAGCAGAGCCTGGGTTACAGGGGATCTGTGTGGCGTTCCCAACACAGATCCATCCCCAGGTTGTCCTGGGCAGGGATGACTGAGTCCCTTCCCTTCCTGAGAGCACCCTGCTCTGTCATGAGGGCAGACAGAGCCCCAGGCATACGTTGCCTCTTCCACAGCAGGAATTTTTACCAAAACCACAAGTAAAATAACAAAACAGACCGCCACTACCAACCATGAAGATGGGGAATACGGGCTTTGTAAAGCTTCTGTTAGGTTCGTATTTTTGTATCATTTTGCCTGTAAATGCAGTATTTGCCATGGGAATTTGAAGACAAATGATCTATGTGTTTATGGTTTTCTAGGGAAGGTGTCCTGGGGGCTGGACTCTCTCCAGCTTTGGGAAGCCAGCTGTCTCTGGGGGGTACCTTGGGCAGGGTGGGGGGCCCCAAGAGGCTCTTTTTGCCAAATGCAGATGAGGGGTGAGCCTGCCAGTGTTTGTGATGTTCCTGCATGACAGTTCGTGTTTTTGGAGGATTGTGCATTGATACGGGATGTCCGAATCTTTATACAAATATGTAGATGACATCTTGCTGCAGCTTTTATTTATGAATAAAGATGCATTGATGCTTAAAAAAAATAAAAGGAAGTCAGAGTGGGGCAGGCAGCCTGCAAGTACATTTGCTTTTTTTCCTTCCTTCTCCCTTAGGTCAATACTCCTAGATTGCAAAGTTGAAGCATTGGCCTTCGTCTTCCTTCTGCCCCGCCATTGTGACGACGGTCCCTGTCACTGGGCCTGTGTCAGTTGACTTGTGTAGAATGCACAAGGTTCTTCCTCATACGATGTCACAGTGTGATTTTCAGTATTAATAATGATAATGATAGTCCTATAAAAATAACAATAGTCCTATAATTCATTCTTTTCTGCAATCACAGAGCTGTGATGGGGCTTTCAGGCTGGACTCATTGCCAGTCCTGCATTCCCCACTTCCATTTCTCAGTGGACATACGTAATTATTGTCTTTTCCTGGAGCACTGTTTTTTTTGTTGTTGTTGTTGTTTTGTTTTTTTTTTTTTCCTAAATATGTGCTCTCTCCACGTGTAGATCCTAAAATGACATGATATGGATTTTCATTTTCCTCTGTAGTGGATGCATCTCAAGGGAACCCTATGCCTTGCTCTTCCTATTCCAGAGAGATCAGGGAATTCCCCTCAGCTCCCTGGGAGGACATGGATTTTCTTTGCACTCCCCACTCGGCTCCTTTCTGAGAAAAGATGGGTGAATCTGGGAGAAGGCAGTGAGCGGGTCAGGCTTAGCCCCTCCTTCTTCAATGATTGTTCTTTTCTGAGGACCCTCAAGGTCACCTGCTGCTGTGGTAGGCCAGTGGCCATTCTCGGAACTGCCTGGAGCCTCTCTGGCTGCAGATTCAAGGCCGGTTCTCTCACGAGCTGTCTCAGTGGTAAGGCTTACCCATCTGCTGTGCCTGTTTTCCCATCTGCTTCTAACTCAGTTGGCAAAAATCAGTGTTATCTGTGGACCCAGGAAGCCCACAGAGAGATCCTCCCCAGACAGGACTCCAGCATTGAGGCTTTGGGTATTTTAGCCCCAGTCCTGCTCTGTAGGTGTGGAGCTGAATGGTCAAGTAGCCTAGACAGATGAGCTGTGTCCAGAGGTGATGGGGGATGTGTCCAGTGGGCAGGTGACGGACAGCTGCTCCTGCGTTTCTTCCCTATGCAGTGAGCGATTCTGGCTTGGAGGAGCATGGCTGTGCCGAGCTAAATTAAAACTCAGGAGGTGCCCTGAGCTTTGTTTTTTTTTAAGGCCATAGTATTCCAGGTTAAAGATAGGAGTGTGTCTAAAATAAAATGTGACTCTCTTCGGGGCGTGCTGCTGGATGCCTTGCTGGGGCCTACCGTTCTGGAGGAGACAGAGCCTGTTCTAGTCCTGGGTCCTGCTCTGGCATGCACCCTGTCTTTGTGCTAAGCTCTGCTGGTTTTGATTTTCTGCAAGCACATTCTGTACCTGGATTTTTTTCAGGAAACGCTTTTTTTTTTTTTTAAATAATATAGCATGTGAGGCAGTTTAGGACTTCACACTCTGAGCTCTGTGACATGGTGTGTCAAGATGTGAACAAGTGATGGTTTTGAGATGCATATATTTGCAGCAAACCTGCTTTAAGAAAATTTACTACCTGAGTGACTGATCTAACAGACCCACACTTACCACATGATGATGGCCCTGCTAAACCTGGAGTGATTCTCCACTCTCTTGAAGGGGAAGTAGGAAGTTATTAAACTGTCAAACTCTTGGGGGTGGGGAGAAATAACAAGTGGTCCACATGGATCAAGAACCTGTAATCCATGAATGAATCCAACTTGGGAAGATCAAGCACTCACCTGTATAGACAGGTATGCACTGCCTCAGTTTTCTTTCCTCTTGCAGCAGAAAGATTGTCCATGAATATTCACCAGAAAGTGATTGTTGACTCTGTGATGAGAAATTAGGATTGGAGGGGCAGGAAGCCTGAGCAGGAAGACTGGTGTCTTCCAGCTGTAGACACCAGTCAGAATTCTGCTTCTGTTTGCTGGAGCATCTCTCCATAAGCATAAGGCCAGGTTTCATCTGATGCTGCCAACACTGTGTGAAGGGCACACTTCACTGTCACCAGGTGCCGACCTGCAGTGTGGTGAGGGGTCAGAGCCATTCCATGGAGTGACCATAGGGGCACCTAGGGTCTGGGGGGCAAAGTGTATCCACTTTTAAAGGGAATGGCTCATGGAACAGGGAGAGGCCATTTTTCTAAGGAATCCTGCAATTCAACACCCTAAGCCTGTAACTCTGCTTCCGGTGTTGGTCTATTCCTGGACAGATGTCAGGACCCCTGTTTCTGCAGGGGTGCTTGCAAGTACCTGGAGTCCAGACAAGGATCCCTTGGGCTGTTCAGGGCAGCCTTGTTCATGGGAACTTCTCCTTGATGGTAGGAGGGTCCTACAGGGAATATGGCATGGGCAATGGTAAATTCAGGGAGTTAGAGCTCAGGAAATTCAAGGCCTACAACTGCAGTTGGGGAGGATCTTAGCAAGGTCCTAGAAGCCTGGGCGTTTTAGTCAGATGTGCCTGGCTGAGCCCTGGCTCTACCACTCAGCAGTTGTGTGACCTTAAGTAGGACCCTTAACCTCTGCAGGCCTCAGGTGACTCTTGTAAAGGGCATGGTTGCTCATCGTGCACACTTTACCGGGTGGATTGGAAGCCTGGATGAGGTGATAGCACACCTCCTGCCCCTCCGGCTTTCATTCTGCTGGTGGCTTTCCAGATAGGCCGTGTGGCCCCAAGACCTTGTGTTTGTGGCCTCCCCTGTGTCTGCTGACTCCGACTTAATTCTCAGGCTCTGCTTAATTGTCTCCTCATGCCACAGGGAAAATAGCCTGTGGTCTTCCCTGTCTCCTACAGATGAGATGGGGCATGTAAAACACTTGTCACAGTCCCTGTGGCATAATTCCTCACTGCACACATGAGCCCAGCTGTCCTGCACAGTGGTGCGGGACCCCTGTGTAGCAGGGTGGACTTTGGAGCCAGCCCTCCTGATTCACACCCTGGCACCACCACTTTCAGGCTGCATGACTTTGAGCACATGATTTCTCACCAGCTCTATTTTCTCACCTGTAAAATGAGACAGTCATAGGGTTTTGGGGGGTTAAATGAGTGAATTCATGCCAGGTGCCCAGAACCCCCACCCAGCACAGAGTAAGTACTGTGCATGGGGTAGCTATAATTGGCTTCCCTAGCACAATGCATGACACATGATGGGTCTTAATATATCTATATGAATAATAAGGGCAGCAGAGTGTGGGATTATAGTGAGAGCCGAGCTGAAATATCAGACTGTGGAATCATCTTCCTTTTCTTCCCAAAACCCTCTCAAGTTTCCCTGAAGTGCTGATAACTTATAGTGGCCAAAGCTGAACAGTGTCTGCTAAAAAAGGTCTCCCTGAGTAGAGGACAGAGGAAAGACTGTTTCCTGCCCTTCCAGGATCTTATCCTCAAGTTTCTGTTTCTTAGAGACCTAGAGACAGGGCAATGCTGTGTAGAGTGAGGACGGCTTTCTTGGGGCCAAGCAGGGTGCATCTCCTCTTCCCCTTCGTCTGGTCTTGTCTGTGTTTCATGCTCAGGCAGCTAATTTGTACTTCACAAATTCTTTTTCTTTTGGCTACTGTCATGGCAGATGGGAAAGGAGGTTTTAATTAATTAATGTTTTCTTTTGGAGATTAAGCTTTCATTATAAATATAACTGCTGACACACAGCCTTCTGGTACTTACATATCATTTGCCAGTTAGGATAAGGGACTGAGAAAGTCCCTTGGAAAGTGACATGGCCAAAGTTAAGCCTGTAACTCAGCTTAGGGTGTTGGTGAGTGAAGTACTTTGCCAACTGGAAGCAACATATATTAAGTCTGCCCACAATATGCCTGTGCTTAGAGGTCTGAAAATATTCATG
Source organism: Saimiri boliviensis (assembly GCF_048565385.1). Lineage (NCBI taxonomy): Eukaryota > Metazoa > Chordata > Mammalia > Primates > Cebidae > Saimiri > Saimiri boliviensis. The sequence continues at coordinate 41,832,525 of NC_133461.1, read as the reverse complement.
ACCTTTGAGAAAGGGAGATTAAAATTAGTAGGCAGAAATGCTGCAGCCAGCTCTAGTGAGTTTGTGATGTGGTCATTCCAGAGTGTCTGCCATGCTGGCCACATGCTTCTGGGATGGCTGCAGGGCAGAAGGCTGCCTGCTTAATTTTAGAGTTAAACAAACGTAACAGTGAAAGCATTTATGATGGATCTGAATCTGGCAAGGCATGTTGTGATATTTCCATCATGATGTTTATGGATCTAGATCTTCTGGACACTTTCTCTTTCCTTGTGTTGTTCTCTACAGGGTTTCTCCACCTTGATGCTACTGACATTTGGGGCCAACACTTCTTTGTTAGCGGGGGTTGTCCTGTGAATTGTAGGATTCTTGGTGGCATCCCTGGCCTTTACCCACTAGATGCCAGTTGCAGTGCCCCTAATTGTGATGGCAAAAGATACTCATAGGTATTGTTAAATGTTCCTTTTGGGGCAAACATGTTCGCAGTTGAGAACTACTGCTCTAGGACTGGCCCTGAGACTATCACAAAGGGACTAAGAAGCTATCCATAATCCCCACCAGTACAGGGTATTGGGCTACACAAAGGCAATCAGTAATTCATTTCCCCAGGAAACATTATCCTGGAGTCCCAGTTGTGTGCCCAGCTAGACCTGGAGAATACAAAGGGGAGTGAAATGAGCCTAGTTCTCTAAGCAGCTTAAGGAAATGGATATTTTGATTGGGGCCAGAAAGCTTCCTCTTAAGTCATACTAACTGATCCTACTGCTGGGTTGATAACTCAGAAAATTCTGTGTTCTGATGGTATCCTATGTGGAGGCAGGGAGCTAGTTGATCCACTTGGATCCAAAGGCCTGGAGACTACAGATATATTAGTCTTAGGAGAGGACTTGGAAAGTAAGTGGCTTGATTAAAACTTGGAAGGTTTATCTAAGTAACAGGGAGGGGCTGAGGGAACCACTGGAGAAAAGACACATAGATGAGCATGAGCAGGAGCAGAGTGAATTTGCTAAAAAAGCAAATCCAACCTACTTGGACAGAAGATCAAGGAAGGAAAAACACTGGTGTGGGTGTAGGGGAGTGAGAAATATCAGGCTGAGTGAGGAAGACCTGGATTTCCTAAGCCATCTCCTGGGGAACATGCTATCTGTCTTACAGATTCATTGTTATGGTCAACAAGATAAAATCAGTTTAAATATTGGGCTTCCCAAATGGAAGTCATTATTAAGGTCATCATGTAGACAGTTTTCACAAGCAGACACTGTGAATAGAAAATAAAGAATCATTGAAATCAGATTTTGAGCAGGGGAGAATATTCTGGAAATGGCATATAGAATTAATTGGATGGGAAGGAGCCAAGAGGAAGGAGTGGTGTATAGCTTACCAACACCCATCCCCACCCCACCCCAGCACTAGAGGGGGAGCTGGTGGTGGAGAGGGCTCCAGGGTTACACTTGAGAAACGTGGTTGGAAGAAGCCAAGATTGACCCTGATTCCATGATTAACTGACTGCAGTGAGATTCTTCCTGCCCCCTAACATGCTGGGAAGTGATGTATGGTATTAAAAAAAACCCACAAAACAGCATATTATACCGACAAGTATGGATCATGACAAATTTCAAGGAAGAAATCAGTGTTCCTAGGCATCTGGGTGAATTGGTTACTGCAGCTCCTATCACGCTTGTTTAGAAAACTTAGAGTTTTTACTGTGAACTTACAGATCTAAATATATTTGATGGCTTTCAGTCAGTTGCACTTAATGTACTTGAAGTTTGAGTTGTCCCATTTTTGGCCACTGGAACCCAAGGAGGCTTCTGAATCATTGGTGTTCTCTTTAGCTTCCTCTCTGAGTGGTAGAGCAAGATGTTTCAGTTCATCTTATACATTACTTGCCCCAGGTCTGGAATCAACTATTTCTCGAGGAAGCCCAGGTTTTTGTTTGTTTTGTTGTTGTTGTTAGCAGAAAATATTTTGAAATTGAAATTTGAGTGCTGCAGATATTTACTGCTACTGGATTGTCATGGTTTCTGAGCCTCCTCAGTGGGAGAAGCTGGAAGGTATGTGTTGTATATATATGTATTTATTTACCTAGGATAAAGTAGCTCATGAGAATATAATGATACTTCAAATTCCAGTTCTGTGCCACACGGTTTTTATATACATCTTCTGTATTACATCCTCATCTTATTTCTCTACCCCCATGTGTTCAGGTTATCAAGAACACAAGAGTGGACAGAATTAGAATATCCCATATTTACCCACTTAAATTTATACCACTCACACAGTAGTATCAGGATAACAATACTACCAACATCAATATAGCTACTGAGAATAGTTTTTTTTTTTTGTATGTGCCCTTCTCATTTAAAAATATCTTTATCTACATTGTCAGAATGCATAGCCATTGTAAACTATACTCGCTTCACTTTAGCTGTCATTTTCTCTTAGTTCTGCAGATTCCTTCGGGTTGAAAGTTCACCATCAATCTTTATGTTGATATTTTTCTAGTCATTTTGTGTTTGAAACTCATTCTTGAGTTAGGGAGTCTTTGAGGTAAAAAAAAAATGTTTTCATAATAATTCTAAGAGGGTATTTTCCTTTAATTTATTCCCCTCTCTCATTCTCACATGAGTGCACAGAGGAGTTTTCCAGAAGCTCTGTGACTTATGATATCACAACAAATTAAGTGTATAGCAGATATGTGAGTCTGGCTGTTACTAAGAGAAATATTAAAGGGATTTTCAAAAATAGAAGCAATGTTACTCTTACGATTTATTTTTGTTTGGAAAAATAGTTATTTTTTTTGAAAATGTGTTATATATAATTAGCATATACTGAGTTTGCTATTTTTGATTAATTCATAAAGAATTAAAAATTTCTGTTTCAACTTCTAAGAGGTAATTTGTTTGTAGATATTACCCACAAAAACACAGCTCTTGGGGATCCTAAATAAGTTGAAGAAGTTAAGGAGTCAGAAAAAATTTGAGGTCCCTCCTTCTAGTAGATTCTTTAAAAAGGGCTCAGGTTTTGCATGTTAACAGTTTATTGGTACACTTTATAAGATTTTTGCTATGTATAATATCTTTTGCCAACATTTTATGTCCTTGTTACTTATGCATTTTTGTGTATATAAAGTATTACTTTTGAAAAGTCTGATGATAAGCTTTTATGTCATTTGTTATTTTTGCTTAGATGCCTAAAATATTTCTTTTTTTTTTCTGTAAAATCCAGTAATTAGACTGTGTCTTGGTGTAGGACTTTCTGGGTCAGTATTCTCAGATACATAGGGGGCTCTTTTATGTAGTTTCAAATTATATATACAATTTTCGGAACATTTTGTTGTATCATAGTTTTCAACATTCGATTCCTTTGTTTTGGTTCACCTTGTTTCAGGGACCCCTGTTAGCTGTGTGTTAGACCTTCTTTGCCTACCTGCAGTGATTCTATTTATCTTAAGTCATTTTTGTTATTTCTTTTTGATTTGAAAAAATGTCCCCCTTTAACTTTCTGCATCTCTTGAAGCATTATTATTATATTGTTTATTTACTTTTGTGTTCCTTCTAGTTTGCCATTTCTGAAATGACTTTTCATTTATTTGAAGTAAATCCAAGTGATAGTCCTGAGTTCTGTTCATTTTTTTCTAATTTTGATTTGTGTTCTTTCTTAGCTTGTATCATCTCGTTTATAACCTGGGTTATAAATTTGATTTCAGGCATCATTTTATGTACAATTTAGGTATGATGTTAGGCACTTTAGGTATGACTTTTTGACATGCTTTCATTGTCTGTACAGATGTTATTCAACTCCTAATTCTCTCTTTTCTTATAATAATTCTGTATGAAATTTGACCTTGGTACTTTTATGTTGCTCATTTTTATATGAAATCAGTTTTCTTGAACTTTTAAAAGGAGGCTTCGTTCACTTTTTTTTTTTTAACTTTACAGAGCATTTTAATCTATTGTTTTAGTATGGGGTTTAGAAACATGACTGATTACATTCTGAGATTTCTTGTCTCTATTTTTGTCTCTCACTTTTATTTTGAGCATTTCTTTTCTATATATTACAGTTCCAGTACTTCTCAGTTTTGATTCCATTCCTAGTAGTTTCTCCTATCCTGGAAGGAAGCCCTGGGGTCCAGTTTTAAGAATTCATAGAAGCTAGATTGCTGTAGATCATTTAGTCTGAACCATGGGACTATTGACTTGCCTAGCATTGGATTGGTCAATATCCCTCTCAGTTTCAGCTGCTGTTCTCAAATGGGCCTAATACACTCTTCAGTGAATATCTGCTCATTATTTTGGCTTCTCCTATTCTCAGGTCTTTCAGATGTCTCATTGCTTCCCTCTACTCTCTGCTGAACAGATAATAATAACATGCATGACTCAGGTTGATGGTGGTTTGTCCTTATCCCCTTTTAATTTAGTGTTTGTAGAATTTGCTTTTATTCATTTGTATTTTGACATTTTTTATTTTAGTGTAAATGTTAATAGTGTTTTTGTTTTGCTTTCTGGTGGCTTTTTAAAATAATGGGTTTTAGACACTAAAAAACTGTATTTTGAGATTTACACACAGTGGTGAGAACTAGTATAGAGACACCATATACTCTTTACACATTAATTGTTGTATTTTAAATGTAGATTTTTATAAAGATTCAAACAGTATACCACTGCCTCCATCTTTATAGAGTCTTCTCTTCATTGGTGATCTTTAAGATAATTTCCTAAAAATCGTTTCTTAGAATTCAGTTTATTTTTATATAATGAATTCCCCAAACAATAGCAAATGCCTTCAAGATAGAAGTACCCTTTCCTATCGTGTCAAATTAGAAGACTAGGGGTCTGCACTGTAGCGCTAGTATGGTGATTCCAGGGGGATCAGGATGACAGCTTGAGTTCTAGTTATTACTTCTACATTCGAGGCAGCAGAAAGGAGGGTGGGGACTGATGAAGGGCTTGTCTTATGCTCTTAAGAGGCTTTCTCGAAGTTTCCTGAAACATTTCTGTTTACATCTTATTGGACTGAATTTAGTCATGTGGCTAGAGGTAGCTACTAAGGAGTCATGGAACTGAATTGTCTTATCTGGCTAGTAGGCTACCCAAAGAGACACTGGGATTCTTCTAGTAACAAGAGAGTGGACATTGGAATAGGCAACCCAGAAATGAATGGGGTTTTCCTGCTGTGTGCTTGAACACAAATGCAAATAAATATGCAGGAAGTTAAAAGGATATTTTGAGTAAGATTTTAATCTTAACATATTTTTCTCATTACATTTATGCTGTTCTATGAATGAAAACAATTCAGTGCTGTGAATTGAACTATTTTATTTGCACCATATCTTGGGATGCTGGTGATGTCTCAGTGCAGATCTTTAGTCTTTTGGCAGTAGTGGTAGGTAAGAGAGATGTTTCTCCTTCCTGCCTTTCTGGCAATACTTCTTGAGATGCTGTTTTTTAGGTGTGGTAATAACCTGCTTTCAATTCTTTTGGATACACACCCAAGAATAGAGTTGCTGGATCATGTTGTAATTCTATAGCCATTGTGTTTTTCAGAGAGAAAATGCAGGCATTCAGTATTGGTTAGGATTCCGGTTGCAGTGGGTGCTCAGAGCCTGAGGAGAGTGGAGCTGTTGTGTAGCCTCAATGGTTTGTTCCCTTAGGATGGACAGGGCACAGCAGGAACAATCCAGGGCCAGTGGGTGCCCGCTATGTGGTTGGTGCCCTGTGCGTGCTTGGGCACAGCTTTAAGCCAGCGACCAGTATAATCCCACTCACTCTCATGTGCTTAGTGTTCTCTTCAACCTGTGTTCCAAGTTCCTATTTACCAAAATAGCTAAAAGTCTGCCTGTTTCCTATGGTGCAGGTGCATTGTGTGTCTGTGACTTTGTCTGTGAACCTCTCTAAAGGGATGTTTTTGGGTACATTTCAGTGTGTTGTGAAGAGGGAGGTATAGGACAGGGATGGGGGGGATCTGAGGAGATAAATGTGTGGCATGTGGAAAAGTTGGGATTTCCTGTCTTTTGGTCTGACTGATGTTGAGACCAGTCTCATTCTCCTGGGAGAACAGTGTGAGATGATTGTAAGCTAGGACTTATTTGTCCAAAGCAGCCCATTTTCCAGTATTGCAGGAGAGTTTGGGGGCCTTGTATCTGACACCAAGCAAGCAGAGATCTACGCCACTCTTCCAGGAGGGGACACCGCTGTTCTGAAAACAGGCCCATCACATTCCTTGGCGTTGAGAATGGAGCACTGGAAGGTGCGGAACATGTGCTTCTTCTTTCCATGGCCCCAGATTGCTGTCCTGGCCTAACTTCAGTGTCCTGTTCATTTGTCCCAAGGAGGGCAAGCATCTGGGGCAGGCTGTGACTCATTATTTCAGCTGTGAATGAGACCATACAAGGCCTTGCCCTTCCCAGCCTGCACCTATGGGACTGTGAGCTGTCTCACTTGCGTATGACTGGACACGTATTTGAGTTTTCTGATGTGGATAATCCTAGGTGTCCGCACACAGATGTTATGTGTGTCTTTTGTTGTGCCATGTAGAAGTTCCTTCACACAGCATTTCTCATGAAGAAACTGTGGGAAAGAATCCTATAGCCTCAGCAGATGTGTTGGAGGCTTCTGTAGCAGTCTGTCTTTGGGGTCCCCCTCTTATCTCAGAGCTCCACTCTTGGTGGCCTTGGGGAAGTGGCCCCTGAGGCCATTTTCTCTACCCAAGGCTGCCCTTAGGGCTCAGGACATGCACCTTGCTGGCTTGGCTAGCCTTATTATGCTCAGGGGTGCTCTAGGCCCTTCTAGCCCACCCCCCACCTTTTCTTCTTGCTCCACATTTAGTCTTGATGACCCTGCTGTAGAAGGTTTGTCTGGTCTCAGAACCTTAGAGAAGGCAGTTTCTGGGAATTCAGGATTAACTGTCTATGGCCACTGCCAGGAAGGTGCTCTGAGCCCCCATCTTGCCGGGAGGAAGACCAAGCAAGGACACAATTAGAGGACAGTTTTGAATTTAGTGGCACGAGACAGCTGATGGTCCAACAGGCCAGGCCTGAGGGCTCAGGCAGAATTTGACTTTGTTCCTTCTGAATCACCGAGTTTCTTCAGTCACCGAGAGAAAATAAAAATGTAGGAATGTTCCCAAAAGCTAGACAGGAAGTGGGTGTGAGGTGCGGATCCTGGCTGCAGATGTCTGTCACCTCTCGAATGCCACACATCTTTCTATGAACTGAAATGTATTTCTCCAGCTCTGATTCTCAACAGTAGAGTTTATGGATAATTTTAATTAGTTTCCAAGGTTTTATTTTATACACTTATAGAGCCATGGAAAAAAAATGAACTAGAAATGAAACATGCTTTTGAATAATTGATAATTTTATATTCTAGAAGAGCTCAGTATTTAAGCAAGACATTAAAAATAATTATATAGTGAAAAAAGTAATTACTCCAATAAATTGTACCAAAAAAAAAAAAAAAAAAGAATAGAAACACTGTTCTTGCCTGTTTGTCTTCTAAATGGGGAGGACAATTTTCTTCTTAGTCCAGTTGGTTCCTGTCCACCCCTATCCCCACAGCTCTTCATTGGAAACCTCTAGGACTTTCCACTCAGTGTGGTCCCCAGGGCAGCAGTATTGGCATTACCTGGTTAGAAATGGAGAATCCCAGATCCCACCAAGAGGCTGAATTTTCCCTAGACCTTTGGGTGAACCAGGTGAATCATGAGTGGTCTGAGGAGACTCTGACTGGTTTGAGGGAGTCCTCTATGAGACTGGGGCAGCGGGAGCTGTGGCCTGGGGAAGGGACCAAGAGGGTGGGGCTCTTCTCGCTCAGTGCATCCACCAGAGCCGAGAGCAGGACTTGCTTTGGGACAGGGATGGAGGCTGGCAGCAGAGGTCTAACCAAAGGCAGCCGGGGAGTGAGTGTCCACAGCCATCTCCTTCACACCTGTAATCCCAGCACTTTAGGAGGCTGAGGTGGGCAGGTTACAAGGTCAAGAGATTGAGACCATCCTGGCCAACATGGTGAAACCCTGGCTCTACTAAAAATACAAAAATTAGCTGGGCATGGTGGTGCATACCTGTAGTGCCAGCTACTCGGGAGGCTGAGGCAAGAGACTCACTTGAACCTGGGTGGTGGAGGTGGTAGTGATCCAAGTTTGTGCCATTGCTCTCTAGCCCAGTGACAGAACGAGACTCCGTCAAAAAAAAAAAAGAAAAGAAAAGAAAAGAAAAGAAAAGAAGGATCAGGATGATGGAGACATTTGATTTTGAGGAAGAAGAGTTATAGAAGAGAGATGGAGGAAAGTGTCAGGTGCTGGCTTCAGTCTCTGTGCCTTGTATGTGAAACTGTAAGGCAGACCTGTTGCTCTGGAGGGAGGGGTGGATCACTGTTGCATTCCAGGGAGCCACTGGACTCTAGTTAGGGAGAAGGAGCAGTCTGGCCAGCATTTTGCAGGATGTGCTGCATGGCCTGTGCTATGGTCTGAATATTGGTGTCTCCCCAGATTCATATGATAAAACCTAACCACCAAAGCACTGATATGAAAAGGTAGGGGCTTTGGGAGGTGAAGTTCCACCCTCATGCATAGAATTGGTATCCTCTTATAGAAGAGGCCCAAGGAAGCTTGTGAACTCCTTACCCCTCCTACCCTGTGAGGACACACACACAGTGTTCCCTATGAGGAACGAGACCTCATCAGACACTGAATCTGCTGTTACCTTGATCTTGGCCTTCCCAGCCTTGAGAACAGTGAGCAGTAAATTTCTATTATTTATGAATTACCCAGTCTAAGGTATTTTGTTATAGCAGCCTGAAGGGACTAAGACAGCCTGTCATTGGCAAGCATGCTTTTGTCAATTGCCAAGAGTATATGAAGGAGGGGCAGGTAGGTGTCTTCAGAGAGCACTAGACCAAGAAGCTGATTCCCAGGTTCTTGCTCTGTGTATCAGCTTTAGCTAGTATTTGGCTTTGGTTAGGTCACTGCACCACTCTGAGCCTCTTTCCCGATGTATAAAACAGGCACAACAACGTTTTATGCTCTGGGCTTTTAGGAGGATCAGATGCAATCAAGGAAGTAAAAGTGTTCTGCGATATCACCTGTTGGAAACCTGTGAGGACAGTGCTCAATCTGGTCCTCACGTTCTATGCCTCATGTGGTATATAGCACAGGGTGGCCATAATTACTGGCTGAGCAGACCTGAAGGGTCATTTTACCAATTTATTGATTTGCAAGTGGAAATATGTAAGTTACACAGAGAGGCTGCTTATATCCTCTGTGTTTTTGCTTTTTGGCTGTTACAAATAATGCTGTAATGAACCTTTGTATACAAGCGTTTATGTGGACATATGTCTTCACTTCTCTTACATATATTCTTTTTAAAAATTCCATTTTGTTTTTAAGGCAGGAAACGTTTAAATGTGGTGCTTTTGAAGTTGTGATGGTTCAATTATAGCCCTGAGAACAGGAGAAGCCAACAGGGAGCAGTGGCCTTTGAGGCAGGCAAGATGGGAGAGAAGAACTGAGTTGGCTGGGCTTGAAGCTCCAGGGATGAGGAAGGCTGATAGCCTCTTGTTCTTCTGTTCATCGTGGCAGCAAAGAGGCCTTCTTGAGCAGAACTGGCTCATTATAGATTAAAATGCTGACGACAGCAAAGAGCCCGAGTGCTCATCTTGATCTATATCCCTTACATGCACATAATCTGTGCTGCTACCTCTCTGGGGTATTTTAAAATATATAATGTATGTGTGAAATACATATTATATATTTTTATCCTAGTATGTAACATGAAATGTAAAAATTATAATGTATATTTTTAGTGATATATAATATGCAGTTATACACACACACACGTATACACACACGCACATATGCACACACATATATATGAAAACACCCCAGAGGGGAAAAGAGACATGTTCAGGGTCACACAGCTAGCAACTGCCAGGTCAGGACTACAGTCCACTGTTCACGACTTCAGTCCAGTGCTCTTTCCCTGACATCCTTGCTGCTTGTTTGATGTGACATTGTGCCATCCTTTTGAGTCTTTCCCTTCTTTTATGCCACAGAGTGCTTTGTGCAGAGTGGAATTTTATATCTTTCTGAATTTTAAGGCCTTAACAAATATGTTCCACTTTTCAGATTATCTAAACTAGAACCACAGCGAGTTTCCATCAGCTGCAGAAAACCAAAGGTTTACGCATAGCGGCATCTTTTGTTTCACATCTGCTGAGAGGCATGTTTGCCTGGGCTAGAGCTGTGGCCAATGGTGACGCAAGTTAGACACTCAAGCTGGCAAGGCCGTAGGAAAGTTCTCCTTGGTTAGACGTTGCTAAGTCATGACAATGAAGTGAAAATCTTCGAGGACGGTTTTGTTGGGAAGGGGCCGTGGGGTGCAGGGTGCAGAATCCTGCTCCGTGAAAATCCTCTAAGACCAGAGCTGGAGCAGGCCCCAGTCCAGGCAGGAAAGCCCCAGACTAGTTGAGGGAAGCTGGGAGTGTCTCCCTCCTCTCTCCCCTAGGATACTGGCCTAGGGTGTGTTCTGTCCTCTGCGGCTTCCCTGTCCCCCTCCCACCCACCTTTTGGAATGATACTGGTAGAATAGAGTCAGATATTGCTTAAGGTGAATCTGCCTGCATACCAGGGGTGTAGAGTGGAATGAAGAAAACAGGTTAGTTCACAAAGTCCCCCAATTGTCTTCCTACTTTAAAGAAATATTTCTGACATTATCTGCAAGCTGAGTGGCAAGTCATCCTTCTGTGCCACCTGCTAAGATTGGAACCTAGGAAGTCCTCCTGTGTGCCGGGGTTACTTTACCCATACCTGCTCTCAGAATGGAACTGATCACTTAGGGAACTTACTGTTGATCTTCCCCAAGCAAATATACTCCATGCAGAGTTTTAACTCTTAGTCATCATAAAAACACTGGAGATTTTAGTAAAAAACCACAAAAATATAACATCGTAAGGAAAGGTTAGTCAAACAATTACAGATTTCATTAGAAATTGTTCTAGAGTCTGGCCAGCAACTATCAAAGACATTTCATTTTAAGGTGGGAATATTAGTAAATGTATTGGGATACCTGAGCAATTTCTAAAAAGAACTGGTGCCTGGACCCTGTGGCAGCCCAGTGGGATCTGACTTGCTGGAGGTAGAGTGGGCATCGGTGTCCTTTAAAAGTTTTTCCAGGTGATCCTGCCGGGTGGCCAGGGCTGAGAAGCGCTGAGCTAAGGCAAGCCCCATTCCCCTGGGGTATCCATAGCTGAGGCCTTTCTCTGTGTGAAGGCTTTACTTAAATACTTATGGGATCGTATTTCTAACTCATTAGCAGGGAGGTTTTGATATCCCCTGCATACAGAGGCAGAAACTGAACTTCCTTGATTTAGGTAACTTACATTCTCCTCTCTCCCCTCCTGCAATCTGCTCCCTGAAAGTTTGGGCAGTTCTGGCCACTGGCCCAGGCCTCCCTGACCTCCTGAGCGTTCCTGCCTTTTGCCCTGCTCTCCTGTAGGGACTTTCTCATTCCACAAGCTCTTCTGGACAGACAGCCCCAGGTCAGCCATCTGCTGAGGTGTTGCCCACTCGGTGTGGTGACATACCCCCTGGGTTGTTGGTTCACATCCAGACCTGGCCTCTTGCTGCTCTGTGACCTCAAGTGACCTCTCCAGGTGTCTGCTTCCTTATCCATAAATCAGGAATTGTAGTGTTCTCCTTACGGAGTTGATAAGGGAATTAAATGAGGTGAAAGTGGGAAAGATTTGGCCCAGCAACTGACACCTAAAAGGAGGCAAGTTGTTGCTGTTGAATAGTATGTTTACATATGGTCTGACCCCATACTGGGTTCCAAGTGCCTACAGGGCAGATTTTCAAATGCCAGTGTGCAGGTGTATCACCTGGGGATCTGGATTTGGTAGGTCTTGGGTGGGGCCTGAGATACTGAATTTCGGACATGCCCCTAGGTGATGCCAAGGCCTGAGTCGTCAGTTCCTGCAATTCTCTTGCACCCAGTTCAGTGGCTATTGGGGAGCTCAAGGCAGATGCACTGGGTAGCTGAGCAGTTGTGTGCCCGTGGTGTTGTTCCTCCATCCCGGGATCTGAGGGCTGCCATGCTTGCTGTTCTGATAGTGTGACTGTGAGTGCTTCTAGCTTTCGTCTCGAACTTTTTTCACTCCTTTTAGTTAGCAATCCCTAGAGGAAGTATAACATCAGTTACACATTTATACTTAGATACGAAACCAATGAGCTAATAAATGATAATGCCGCTCGCTAATGCTCTCTTCATATTCTGGCTTTTGTGAATCATTACTATTCATTCCTTATTTATAAAACATCAGCTCCCATTAGGTAGAAAGAGCAATAAACGTGGCTGAAAGATCAGGGTTAAATTTCTGTCTCTCTCATTTCGTAGCTATTTTCTTTGATTTCTCCAGGACTGCATTTGTGCAGCTGTAAAATGGGCCTCACGACACTCATAGCACTGGGTAATTAAATGGAAGTGATGAAGAGGCTCAATTCCACCAGTTTGTCTAGTTATATTTAAAAAATTTACAGTTGCAGAAGGATTTCGTTTAAAGATCAAATCATATTTTAAAGCTATGGAAATATTCCTCTTCCCTTTCCACTTTCTTTGGAGGTAGAGGTAAGTGTCAGGTTTGTATAAGCCAGATTGATAGTCTTGGAAGGCTTGCAGGATGCAATTTAAATTTTCAAGTTTTTATTTTTTGGCCTACATTAACTTATGGATGTGTGACATCTCAAGGTAGGATTTTTTCCATACGTGAAATAGGGTAGAAATGGGATAACAACAACAACAACAACAACAACAACAAACTCCAGAAATGGAATAAAGCTAAGGACCAATCTTTATAGAACTCAGGATGAACAAAGAATTTATGCTTCAAAAGTTTCCCAAAGAGCCAGCTGTGAGGACATGTTTATATGACTGTGAACATGCCAAAATATGGAACAGATGTGATTCTTGTCCACATGGAGGAATATGTCTTGTTTGTGGCTGTAAGGTTCATATATACTGGGAATTGCATAATAATTATTTTCCTTTTCTTCCCCCTTTGTTGGTTAAATGAAGCGAGGTTCTGTTTCTATTTAAAACATGGTATTTCAAGTTTGCCTGCGAGTTCCAGAAGTTGAATCAGCTGCTCAGTGGTCTGTGCCCATCAATGCTAAGCACTTAGTAGGTTTTTGATAATGGTGAGGTGCCAAATTCATTTCAGTAATGTGGACTTTGATGAGCTTTGATCTGTACTAAGTTCACATTATGGCCTTCTCTGTTTTTTTTTGTTTGTTTTGTTTTTTGTTTTTTGTTTTTTTGTTTTTTTTAAAGCAAGGTGGCACTGCAAATGCTTTTAGAGGGAATGAGAAATGGGGACCCGTTTTCATGGAATGCTCATCATGCTGGTGCTGGGTCACCTGTCACACTGATATGGCATTTAATAGGCATTGCTGCTACAAATAGAGCTGCTGACATGTGGCCTGCCACAGAGATACTGATTTGAGCTGAGCCAGACAGCTTACAAGTATACTGGTTCTCTTGCCGTGTTTTATTAGTCTTATGTTTTTAAGAGCTAGATTTTATACCTTTGTAAGAGTTTTCCTCTCAGAAGTTTCTACATGGGCCTCAAAACAGCCTTGTCATGTGTGGGAATGAGGATGGCACATTGGTGTCGGGACCTTTTGGCATAGGATTGGGAGTGCTTGGGGGTGGGGAGAGAGGGATACAAATGCCTTTTACAGGTGACATTTAAAGGACCTGCGTTTGAGTTAGCAAACTCTTTTTGAAAATCTGCCTCCACTAGCCTATCAGTCCTCCTCACCTTGGAATGAATGAATTTGATCTGAGATGAGCTGCCCTTAGGGACTGGGAGCTCTTGTATTTCGATAGTTATTGAAGAATTTTAGAGTTATTGATAGTGCGTATTCTGGCTGGCAGCTTGAGTCAGAACAGTCTATAAATCACTTTCATGAGTTGGTAAAGAGAAGAGGCTGTTGGCAAGAGGCCCATATTAATGGCAGGCCCCACTAAAGTACTCTGTGTGTGTGATCAGACCATGTGTGTGTTCATGTTCTCACCTGGCTTGCCATGTCACCTAACTGTCCGCCTATTTACCCACCCACCCAACCACCCTCCAGTAAACATTGACTAGGTGCACCTGCTTCTGTGCCTGCTGTGGGGTAAGTTTATGTCTGAGTCCAGTGCTGTGCACAGAGGAGGGCTTAGGGTCCATTAGTATGCAGTATAATCACATCGTGTGTCTGGACCAACTGACCAATGTTAACAATGTGCCTGCTACCCGCTGCTTTCCCTCTCTGTCTTTGCTCACCTCTTAGTTTCCTCCTCCAAATACTACTCTTACTCCCCTTTTCCCAGCACATAGGAATGTGATCCAGATTCACCTGTGAAGCTTTTTTTTTGAGATGGATGTTTGCTCTTGACGCCCCAGCTGGAGTGCAGTGGCACTATCTCGGCTCACTGTAAGCTCTGCCTCCTGAGTTCAAGAGATTCTCCTGCCTCAGCCTCCTAAGTAGCTGGGATTACAGGCACCCGCCACCATGCCTGGCTAATTTTTTGCACGTTTAGTAGGGATGGGTTTCACCATGTTGGGCAAGCTAGTCTCGAACTCTTGACCTCAGGTGATCTGCCTGTCTCGGCCTCCCAAAGTACTGGGATTACAGGCATGAGCTACTGCATCCAGCTCTATGAAGCTTTTTAAACAGGCAAATGTAGAGTAGGCTTGAGGGGGGTTTGTAAGACCACAAAGTTTTTTGGGTGATTCCAACCTGCAACCAAATTAAAAAGTACTACTTTACAAATTCTCTTTTTGCTCCAGTCTCTACCAATTCATTGACCCCCCCCTCCCCCAATGTACGTTTTCCCACCGGTGTGCTCCCTGCTCTCTGCCGGTGCTTGTGAGCACTAATGATGGTGGTAACAGCCTTGCTGCTTTGGGTACACACCTGCCAGGGGCTCCACACCTTGCTATGACCCTCACACTCACTATTCCACTTTAACCCAAGTTCAACAGGCTTGCGAAATAGGCTTGTTTTCTTATCCATTTCATGGATAAGAAAACAGGTTCAAAAAGATTCCCAGATATCAAAGACTTGAACATAAGTCATGGAGTAAGAATTTGAATTGAAGTCTGATTTCAGAGACACATTTTCCCATATGCTAGGCTGCTTCTCTGAACTCTGCTGTGAGCTTCTGCAGACACCCTACACGAATCCATCCAATGTAGGGTACGATACAGTGTGAACTCCTGAACTGCTTGGGTTTGAATCCTGGTTCTGCCATGCAACAGTTGGGACTTTGAATATCCTACCTAACTTCTGTGCCTCAGCGTCATCATCTGAAAAATAGTGATACTTAAAATAATACTGGTAGGGCTGTGGTAAATTGAGAGCTGGGAGAAGATAAATGATTGTTAAATACTTTTCAAGCTGTGTGATCCTTTTTCATAAGATATCTTAAGGGGAACAGAGATGTAAGGTAGGTAAATGATAATGGAACTGTTTAGCTGAGGCTGAGGAGCATCTGGCCTTGGCTGCTCAACTTCCTGTGGGAAGAGACCCTTGTGCCCCTGAGAGCACCTTCCGGAGCCCTTGGGCTATGCTGGATAACGCCTTCTCCAGGAGCCACGTTCGCATGAGTCCTCTGTCCTGCCCATTCACCAACCTTTCAAATTAATCGCAGAATTTACTTGTTAATTATTAAGGTCAGCTTTGGAGGAAAGAAAAGGCTGAAGTGTATGCAAGAATGTGGTGATAGTAATGTGGAATCCCTACGGTGGTCTTGGTCACAAGGAGGGGTGTCCATCAGCCTGGCGAGACACAGTCTCAGTTAGCGGTGTGTGTAGGACAGTTCCTGCATTGGCAGGCAGATGTACAGGCTCCATGGGGAGGGGTGTTTGAGAAGGTAAGGGGTTAATGCCCTGAGGCAGCAGCGGTTTGGGCCAGGCTGATAGGTTTGATCGGGGAGCTGAAGGAGGTGTGAAGGGCATGGCAGGTACAGGAGAAGGGCTCTCTCATGGCAGCAGGTGGAAAGATGCCTTCCAGGCACTTCTTGGCAAACAGAGGTGGCACCATCACCAAGGAATGAAGCTGAAGACCACCACAGTGAGTTGGCCCATAGCAGGACATACTGCCAGTGGTTACTTGGGGCAGGGGTTGGGCAGCCAGTGATGGGCACAAGCACAGCCAAGGAGTTGGCAGGAAGGAGCCAGAGGTAGAAGCATTGGGATGTGGCCAGGGCTAAATGGTGTCCATTAAGAGAAGCCCGAGGATGTCTCGTGCCTGGGAGCCAAGCCCGGAGCACATGGTGGATCACCTCCCAGGAGCAGGTGGGCCGCATGACTCTGCCATGTAAGGGTTGATTTACGGCTGTGTAAATAAGAAGTGTGTGAGTGATGACTGAGGCAATGGCGATAGGTTGACCAGGTCGTGGAATCCCTCGTTGCTGTTGTTGGGAGGAGCTCCTGACTCCACTCACTCCCCCTGCTAGGGAGCTGGGTCTGAGACCGTCAGTGACTCCACAGGTTAAAGGCAGGACAAAAACTTGAACCGGGGCCTTTGGACTCCCACACCAGTGCTTCTGACCAGGCTGACCCTTGCATCCTGGTGGATTCCTTCCCTTTCCAGGAGGAGACCACCAGAACCACCATCCTCCACTGATTAAGGGAAACCTTCTTGGGGGTAATTCTCCTTTAGCAGGGCAAAGGGACATGCTTATCTCCTTCAGCACCTGCCTTGTAGGAATTAAGCTGCTGGTCTGAAGCATGCAGACATGATATCTACATGGAGAAACGAACAGTTCTTCTAAGACTCACAGTCTGTGAGTTCTAAGAGGCAGCAGAAGCGCTTCATCCATGCCGTTGACTGTCATGTCTGATCACCCTTCTTCACCTGCCTAGCGCCTCATTGTCTTGCATTATTCATCTCAGTGCTCCTTCCCCGAGCAAACCTTTATTTCATCTCTCTGGTCTGGGAGCTCAGGGTTTGTGTTCCCAGGAGCCTTCATGTGTTACTGTTGACTCACTTTCCCCTCTGCTGGGCTCAGAGCCCCTTGACCTTTTCTTTCGTGTCTATGTTCTCATTATGCCAATTTCAGGGCCGGGTATACAGCAGGTGCTCAGTGTTTAGTGAATGAATAAAGAGGATGTAGTTTGCAGTGAGTCTTTAGGATTGACTGTCAGATACAGACTTTGGTCTGTGGAAAAGCTAGAGCTTTGGCCCCAGCGCTCTGGGGGTGTGGCCGGGCTGGCTGCTCTGGCAGCACAGTGGCAGCTTATGGACGAAGCACTGCCCTGAAAGTGGTTTCTCGGTGGCTCATTCCACACTTAACCGTCCCCTCTGCCTTGAAGGCCTCTGCTGATCTGATGTGTTGCTGTTGGAGAAAACAGTCAGGGCAGTAATGCCCATGAGGGGAGATGATCAGAGGACAGGGTGTTGCCCGGGTGCTCCATACCTATCGTGGTGCTGTGAACCTACCATAAGTATAACCTCTTACATTTTTTTTAAGGGCTTTATCAGCTGTAATTTACATACTATACAGTTCACTCACCTAAAGTGTCTGATTCAGTGGTGTTTAGTATTGTCACAGAGTTATGCTACCATCACCACAATTTTAGGACATTTTCATCATCCTCAAAAGAAACTCCACACCTGTTCACAGTCACACCCAGTTTCCCCCCAACCTCTCCAACCCCTGGTAGCCCGGAATCTACTTTCTGTCTCTGCACATTTGCCTATTCTAGACATTTCATTTTAAATGAAATCATATATAGCCTTTCACGTCTGGCTTCATTTGTTCAGCATGACTTCTCAAGGTTCATCCATGCTGTATTCATTGGTATGTCATTTCTTTTCGTGGCTAATATTCCATTGCATGGATACACTACATGTTGTCTGTCCATTCACCAGCAGATGGACGTTTGAGTTGTTTCTACTTTTTGTCTATTATAAATAATGCTGTATGAACATTTATGTATATAAATTTTTGTGTTGAAGTGTGTTTTTACATTGCCTGTGCTATATGAAAACCTACCTAGAATGGGATGGTTAAATCAGTTAGTAACTCTACATTTAGCATTTTAAGGAACTGCCATGTTATTTTCCAAAGCAGCTGCCCCTTTCACATTCCCATTGGTAATGTATGAGGGTTCCAGTTTTTCCACATTCTTACCAATTCTTAACAACAAATTCATACCAAGAATTTGTTTGTGTCTATCTCATTGATTATGGCTGTTTTAGTGGGTTTGAAATGACATCTCAGTGAGATTTTGATTTGCATTTCCCATGTGGCTAATGCCGTTGAACATCTTCTCATGTTCTTATTGGGTATTTGTATATAATCTTTGGAGAAATGTTCTTCAAATCGTTGGCCACTGAAAAAATTGGGTTATTTGGCTTCTTTACTGTTAAATTTTGTAAGAGTTCTTTATATATTCTGGATACAAGTCCCCTGTCAGATATATGATTTGCAAATATTTTCTCCCATTCTGTGAGTTGCGTTTTTTGTGTTTTTGATGTTCTTTTAAGCAGAAAATTTTTAATTTTGATGAAGTCTAATTTACCCAGTTTTTTTCTTCTTTTTGCTTTTAATTTTAGTTTTATAGCTAAGAAATTATTGCCTAATCCAAGGTAATGGAAGTTTACTTCTATTTTTCTCTAAGACCTTTATGATTTTAACTCTTACATTTAGGTCTCTGATCCATTTTGTATTTAGTTTGAGGGAGGGGTCCAACCTAATTTTTTTGCGTATGTATACCCAGTTGTTGTAGCACCATTTGTTGAAAAGACCATCCTCATATACTTTTTTATGTTAATACATTTTAAATTTCATCTTTAAAACTTTTAAGTGCTTTTGTAAATTTCTTTGGAATGTGCTGCAAAGAAAGTTATTGAAATAATGTAACTCCTATTTGTTACTATGTGATCCTGAATGAGGAATCAATTGATTTCATGTCTGTCTATATTTGAAACTAACATTCATAAAAGGATATTTAACCATTGCGTTCTGGCTTTTAAGATGATAAAATCTGGCCTCTAAACACCTTTTTGTTCCTATTTGTCAGTGGTTTCTTTTCATCTTATTTTACTTCATTTATTTCTTATGTTAATTGTCTTACTCGTTTTTTATTTTTGTCAGTACGATATAGAGCGCCCACATCTAAAATGTTTGGAGTGCAAAATAGAGCAACTGATCCTGTGGGTTCATCTCCACCACCTGGCCTGATTGGCTCAGGAGAATGCTGTAGTTACTAATTTTCAAAAAGGGTAAAAAACCAAGATTCTGATTGCTATTTTTAAAATGAAAGTTCCCTGACTTATTCCAGTGCCATTTGGCACTCTTCTGCCTCTGATCCTAAAACAAGGCCACCATTTGGCCATTTGGGAGACTGACCTGCCCACTGGCTTTCTCCCTCTGGGTAGTGCCTGCTCTAAGCAATGGCGACTCCCTTGGCCTCTCCTCTCAGCCCCAACCAGAGGCTCCGAAAATAGACTTTCCCTGGTGGCCATCTGTAGGGCAGCAAATGGATCACTGGAGTGGTGAGTAGGATTTGAGCCCTTTGTGTAAAATGTGCTCTGTGCTTGCCTAATTATAACCAGAACTGTTCCCTGCTCCAACCCTCCATCCCACGTGAGCAGCAAGGGGTGGGGCTGTAGGGCAGTTAATAATGCTCAGGGTCACTGCCTTAGGGGATGGGTTGCAGGGGATTGAAAAGCTGCTCAAATTCAGTGCTCTTTCTTTAGCAAGAACAAGTGTGGTGAGGGAATCCCTATGAATGCAAATCCCTTCTGTATATATGTTCACATCTGCATTTGAAGAACAATTTGAGAGAAAAATCTCCTTATCATGACAATTAAAACTACTTTAGTTCTAGTATTTAAAATTTATAGAAATATAGCTAACTCTACGGGGAAAAACAATACCGATTTTAAAACACCAAAATGTTGCTGCAGTGTACATAACTTAAAATCAGGGTGATTGACAAGTGACAAGGACTAAAATCAGATTTACTCTTGAACAGCTGGGAAAGCTATTCACATGTCTTAGAAAGATATGTGCCATTTTCCCCATGTAAAAGTAAAAGTGATCCTGGAGAAGAGTTGCCCAGATGAGCCTATTCTTCCCTTAAAGCAAGACTTAAGGTAAAGAGAATTTGCTCTTAAAGCAATTTTATAAAAGTCAAAATCCTTTTTGCTACAGTCATTTCAGACTTTTTTTGTTTTGATTAAAGGACATTTGATGTTGAATAAAATTAAGGTTAAAAATGTTAGGTATAGAAGTCTAATGTTGAAAATAGCACGAAAAGCCAATGTATAATGAAGAATGAATGATAAGAGAATTTTCTCATCTTCCTGGCAGCATGTTGCAGTGGGTTTCTGGGGGCAAGGAGAGGTGGGGATGGAAGCTCACAGAGGTCATATTGTTGCCTTGGAATGGGTATTCTAGACACCTGCCTGTGAGGGTATCCCTGGAGCCTGCACAGGGTCACTGCCCATTATGGGCACATGGTGAAATTCCGTTAAACAAAAAGGCACAATCAAAGATCTGGCAATGGGCAGGGCCAGAGCAGAGGACTGCACCTTTCCCAGAAACACAGTTGTGTGATTTAGGCACCCTGGTTTTTAGCAAGAGGCATCAGAAATTTGTCTAAAAGGTGGACTGTTCCTTATGTTTTCCAACATAATTCCAATGCTGTTGTCAGGTTGCTTTTGGGAAAAGAAGCCTTAAGAAAAGATGTCTTGGTGGTGGGTGGACAGTGATGTCACACCTCCGCGGGTGAACGAGCTGATTTTCCAGGTGCGCAGCTCAGTCTTGCCTGTGTTCAGCTCTGCCTCCAGAACATATACATGAACACCCTGTGAGTCTGTGACCCCTCCCAGAGATTTCTTTATTATTTCCTCTAGTAAAAAAGGTTGAAAGCATGGCACACTGGATTTTGGAACCGAGGAACATGGCAGCGGTTTCTTTTTTGGGCTGTGAACTGAGGTCAGGCCTGCTGAAGGGAGGAGGATGCCCATGCTGCTCAGCAGGCCTGGCACGACCATGACTGCTTTCCTTGTGGATGGCAAGTTGCTTTTGGAATTAAGATTGTCCCACATCAGATCGCTATTTTTCAAGCACAGCTGCATCCACCATGTTAGGCAGCCTGGATTTATCATATGCTTCATTCATGGCCAATGCTAAGACACACAACTTAGAGTTATCAGAAGACCTATGTTCCCCTTATTCTCCAGAATTCACAATGCTCTACATATAACTTAAACATTTTCTTAGTGTGGTAAAATATACATAACACAAGAATTTCCCTTTTAACCATTTTAAGTGTACGTTTCAGTGTCGTTACGTACATTCATCATTTTGTGCAACTATCACCAAAAAGTATCTTCAAAACTTTTTCATCTTCCCTAACAGAAACTGTAAACTATTAAGCAATAACTTCCCATTCTACCCTCACCCTCAGCCCATGTAACTTCTAATCTACCTTATGTCTCTATGGATTTGGCTATTTAATTGATAAATTTTATTTTCAAAAATTATTTTAAGTTGGGCTTAGAGGAAAGGTTTACAGAAGAGTTTCAGAAGAGGACTTGAGGTTTTATAGTTTTCAGCTGAGCACATTTAACTCAGCAGGACTACCTTATTTTACACATTAGACAGTTGCTAGGAGAGATGAACAAGATGAAAGAAAGGTGACTGCGTCCTTGAGGACCCATCAAGTATCAAGCACAGGAGTAACTGCATGGATGCGTGTGATCTCAGCTGCTCCTCATGACAGCTGAAGTGAGCAAGTTATTTTTGCTTTAGAATGAAGAACGTGAAGTTCATTCACATAAAAATTCTATTAAAAGTTGGGATTGAAAACCAAATCCTTCTGACCTCAGATGTTCATCTCTTCCTATTACTCACTCCTTTGTGAAGAGTGCACAAAGGACACATAAGAGTAAGAGTGGAGCATGCATTTTTATCCATTATTACATTTAGCAAAGGTGGCAGCAAGGAAAGCTCCTGCCCATCATGTCACAGAAGCTCCTGTGTTACCTGAAGGTTCCAGTCAACCAGCCCCTTGTCCACCCACATCAATTCATCCCATCATTCATTGATGTCAGTTAAATGCTGGACCTTGGGGGATGAGCCCGTGGCCCCTGGTGGCTGTGATGCCTATGATGATGATGATGGCAACAGTGGTGACAGTAGAAGCCACCGTCCCCACTGTTTATTGAGCATATTCTGTGGTTTGAGCTTGGGTAGGATGTTTCAGGAGTTTTAACCCTCACATCCCTCCAGACAGGTGGCAGTACGTTTCTGGGGGCACAGGGAATGGAAACTAACAAAGGTCAGATTGAAGCTGTCAAGAGATCACTTGGCTGGTGGCAGCAGGAGGGGCTCTGCAGGGCTGTCTGACTTCTAGCCGACACTCTGTGGTGGGTGGGCAGAGCCCCTTTTCTCCCGACCATTTTTCTGGGCAAGACATGGACACCTCAGTAGCCAAGGGACCTGGCTAGCAGGTAGGGCAGTGAGTTTGGGGGCTGGTGAGCAGTGATTGCAGGTGAGGATTGTTGGGCACCTCAATTTCTGAGTCCCCTGGCTGGGAGGGCTTCAGAGTGTTTCAGGGGAGGTGTGAGGCCTCTGCTGAGTGCCCATTTTTCACGGACCGTGCAGGCTGAGGTAGAATGAGACCCCGATGGCTAGGGCCATAGGAGAATAAAGGTGAGTCCACTGCCAGAATTCTGTGGTTAATGCTAATTCACTTTGCACAAAGGAGAGGCCTGCTCTTAATGTCTGTTCAATCATATTTTGCATATATATCTGTCAGGTTTATGATCTCATTTTGTAGTTCACAACAGATCATCAAAATCCACTTAGGAGAGAGCAGTGAGGCTGAGATAGGGTGTAGGGTGAGAATTGATTAGGCTGTCAGAGAGCAAGAGAAAGGGGAAGGAGAGAGGTTCTGAAGAAGAAAATGTGAATTCTTAAAGCCTTGTCAGCATGCAAGGACTTATTCACACATCATTAAAATTTAAATTACATGATTTGGTCTGTCACTGAGGACAAATGGTTCCCGTTCCACTGCATTTTGTTTCAACTGTTTTATTCAGGCAATAAATACTTAATTGGTTGATTGTTTTAAAATTTACCAGGCTGCAGTAAATCTATATTTAGCAGAAACCCAAGTCATACTGTAAGTTATTTCCAGTAGGATTAAAATTATCTGCATGTTTCTCAAATCTGAAAAGAAATGCCAAACTCTGGACTACATTCAGCTTTGTATTCTTCATTTCAGGCAGACATTTTCATTCCGTCGGCATGTGATTCTTTTTCCAAGACTACGTAATAAGGGTGGCATTTTTCCTTTCCATGCTGAAGCAGCCCTGCAAGAGAGAGAGAAAGAAATTTGGTCTCTTTGATTGATGAAGTTTGGTGACCTAACCAGATGACTGTCTTTCTCTTCCAGACTGCTTAACTCTCAAATCAGCTGGAAAGAAACTTGTTTTTCAAACCTATTTCAAGCATATTAAATAGCTGAATATCATCATATACATAGGTGTCATTTCTTAACCATCTGTGATTACACTGACATATGAAAAGGTGGCTTGAACATTCATTTAGGAAGTGTGACGAGTCTGTA
Organism: Saimiri boliviensis; assembly: GCF_048565385.1. NCBI lineage: Eukaryota > Metazoa > Chordata > Mammalia > Primates > Cebidae > Saimiri > Saimiri boliviensis. Next base: position 41,808,898 of record NC_133461.1, on the reverse strand, counting down.
ATGCCTGTCACGTGGGTATCTTTGTTGATACCCTGGAGCTGTGGCCTGTGCCTCAGACACAGTTGCCTGAGTGAGCCATGATCTGCTCATTAGCACACTGTCCACAGCCATTGGGTCAATAGCACTTACTTTGTTCAATCTCTACCTTCTACTTATTAAGGATATGTAATTTTGATTTGTGAGGTTGTTCCTGTGAGTCCTTTCTCCATTCCAGTTGCTGTCACCTTTCCATGGGGCTCTTGGCACCTCTGCGTTATACTTTTGCATCACTCTCTCTCTGGAGTCTCTGCCAGCTCTCCCTTCCTCCATGTGCTTTGCAGGATGATCTTCCTGTAATGCAGATCCGATTGGGATACGTGTTTGCTTAAAACCTTTCAAAGCAGTCCCCTCTCCCTTGCCTTCAAGCCACCTCTGTGTCCTTAGAAGAGTGTACAAGCACTTCCTCCTACCAGCCCAGTCAACTTTTTTCCAAGCAGTTCAAAGGCAAAGGCATTGGTTTCTTCAATTCTAGTTCGTTCCCACCCACCACTCCCACCCTTGGGTGAGAAGTACTGAAGGAAATCAGAATATATAGATGTATGATCGATCGATCTATCGATCTGATGTATATATACATACATATTATATATATTTATAATTTCTAAAATTTAACTTTTAAGTTCAGGGGGACGTGTAGGTTGTTATATAGGTAAACTTATGTCATAGGGATTTGTTGTACAGATTATTTTATCACTCAGGTATTAAGTCTACTGTTCATTAGTTATTTTTCTTGACCCTCTTCCTCCTCCCACCATCCACCTTCTGATAGACCCCAGTGTCTGTTATTCTGCTCTTTGTGTCCACATGTTCTCATCATTTAGTTCCCCCTTATTAGTGAGAACATGTGGTATTTGGTTTTCTGTTCCTGCATTAATTTGCTGAGAATAATGGCTTCCAGCTCCATTCACATCCCGGCAAGGGACATGATCTCATTCTTTATTGTGGCTGCATGGTATTCCATGGTATATATGTACCACATTTTCTTTATCCAGTCTACCATTCACTGGCATTTAGATTGAGTCCATGTCTTTGCTATTATGAATAGTGCTGCAGAGAACATATGTGTGCATGTGTCTTTATAATAGAATGACTTATATTCCTTTGGGTATATACCCAGTAATGGGATTGCTGGGTTGAATGGTAGGAAATCAGAATATGTATGTGTGCCTTTATTTCATGAGATCATATACCTTAGAAGTCTCTTTGTATAATCACACATTTTGTTGTTGATATTGCTCTTCCATATATTCCTGAGCTAGTGAGGGATTAAGAAAGGGCAGTAGCACATATGAAGCCTTTAGCTGACTTCCCCTCCCCAGATATGTGAAAGACAATTAAGCCTCAGTAAATAAATTGCCTTAGAGAAGATTATAATGTTGGACTTAATTTCTTTTACCAGCTTTCCATTTCCTTGAAATGCATCTAATCAACTTCTATTAACTGTCCTGGAAATTTTTTTGGTTTACAGATCTTTTTGTTTTAAATTAAGGGTTACCACTAATTTAAGAAATTTAGGTTGAAAATGTTACTTTTAACAAGAAGGAAATATCTTAGGCATATCAATGCATATAATTTTGCATATTACAAGGTGCAATCATAGTGTTTGGTTTTCTCAGCAAGAATGACACTTGTCAGTTCTCACTTTGATTTACTGACACTCTTGCCCTTCCAGAAAGGGTTGCCATTTGGAATTTGGAAATGCAGTGGCTTCAATTCATTTAGGCAAACATACCCTTTTCTGATTAGGTTCAGAGTGGTGGTGGTGATCTGAGTATAGATAACCATAACAGCTTTACATTTTCATATACTCTGAAAAGGAATTTTATAGAGATTAGTATTTAGAATGTCTAATTCCAAGTGAAGACTAGAGGGGTGGAAAGTTTGAGTACAATGTTTTATTCTCTCTTTGAAATTTTGTAGGAACCTCATGGTTGGTTTTGCAAAAGCAATTTGAAGATATTCCACCTTAGTTTGAATCCTTTGTATTTAAGAATTAGATTGTTTAAGGTTTGGGATAGTAGTGTGAAATTGAGGTAATGGGACTTTAGGTATATGATGATGAAAGTGTGTATGGAAGACACGTGGCAAAATGTTGACTTTTGCTCCTCAGCTGTTCTTGTATGACATGAGTTGAATTCTTTTTATCAAAATCTGCATGTTCTTGCCAGGTGCAGTGGCTCACACCTATAACCCCAGAACTTTGGGAGGCTGAGAGTCAGGAGCATTGCTTGAGCCCAGGTGTTCCAGACCAGTCTAGGCAATATGGTGAAACCCTGTCTCTACTAAAAATACAAAAAATTAGCTGGGTGTGGTGGTATGCGTCTGTAGTCCCAGCTACTCAGAAGGCTGAGGTGGGAGGATTGCTTGAGCCTAGGAGGCAGAGGTTGCAGTGAGCCAAGATCACACCATTGCATTCCAGCCTGGGCGACAGAGTGAGACCCTGTCTCAAAAAATAAAATAAAATCTGCATGTTCTTGCTATAAATGAAAATTTTATTTTCATAAATAATACTAAAATAGTGGTCTTGTTTGGGGAGAATTAACACAGGAGGGGAAGAGTAGAAAAAGTATATGGTTCTAAAAAGAACTTACAATGTTAAAATCATGGTCTTACTACTTTTATAGTAGGTCTGGCTATAAACATGTTAAATTTTTACCCAGTATCAAATTCAAGGAAAATGTTGTGAAATAACACTGGATGCATTCAAAGGAATTTTAAAATAATTGTAATTTGCCATCTTCTTCTTGGTCAGAGGACACATTGGAATCTGACTTTGAGTTGTGCAGGCAAAAGGAATTATTCCTCGTTTCTCTATTTGGCTTTGCTCTGTTGTTGACTATTCCTCTTGGGTTCAAGTGGAGGCCTCTTGGACAGCTGGTAGCCAGGGCAGCTGTAGTGACCCAACTCTAGAGTGCCCCTCCCAAGGATGGAGCTCCCAATTTAGCTGTTGGGTTTGTGCATAAAATGCCACAGCACAGCAATCTGAGCTCTCGATTTCTGTTTAAATAAAAAGGCAGATGCTTCACACATGTTTTCATGAATTTATATAAACCATGGAAGGAAAGAATGCTGATATTCAATAGGAACCCTGTAGCAACTTCTTACTTGTAATTTTTAGGTTTACTGTAAGAACAAATGCAGAAAGCTAACCTGCATCTGTGCTGACACTGGGTTGGGACTAACCCATGCTCTTTTAAGTGCCTAAGTAGTGGGTGAATGGGGCATCTATAAATAGTAAGTTAATGTGTCTGATGGACCTCAGAGACTGGAGAGATTCCTTGGGCCAGCATTGTCTCATGTGGCCACATGTGGCCAGGGAGGAACACAGCTGAGAGGAAGGAAGTGCACTTTCTTTTGCCTTTCTTTGCACATCAAGAAGTGTAGATCTGTGAGTCAGGGAGTTAGCCTGCTGAGGAGCACTAGCTCTGGAGCCTGGTCTACTGGGCAGACCTAAAAGTAGGACTGAGAAAGGCTTTGCCTCTTTCCTCGAGGAAGATACTCTATTGGCTTACATGACATTCGGTGGCATTTGATGCCTCCCAACCAGCTACCCTGCTAAGTTATTCTTGATTAACTCTTCTGTTGTCTCCTGGACTCAACCGTTTTATGAAGCTGAGCTTCTCTTGGAATGTGGAGCCTGGAAAGGAAGGAAGCGTGCCCTGGGCATTCCTTACAGTTGTACTGGATTCATACTGCTCCTTCCACACACTCTCGGGCCTCTGAGAGTGCCAGGCACATGTCACTCTTGAATTAATTGATGGTGTACACTTGTTAGCAGATGAGCTACAGTTGAGGGTATAGTCTGTGGCTATCAGATAGAGTCAGATGTCATGTGGGCCAAAACTTACAACCTTGGAGTCATAAACCAGCTGTGAACACTTAGGAAATGAATTGTTCCATCTTAGCCAATCTGCAGTCTCCTCTCTCACTTGCCACCTGACACTGTAGCATCCCTTCTGGGATGACTGAAGAACTTCTAAGTGCCAGCCTGCCCACACCTGCTGATGCGCCATTGCCTGCTTGCTGCCTCGGGAGGTGACTGTGGGATATGAGGATCTATTATATAAGCTAATAGTTTTGCATGTGGCTAGACCTTGTTGGCTTAGGACAGCTGGTTTAACAACCAGCCCTTAGATGATGCCGGCTAGAAATTTGGTTTAAAGTATTTCTCATTCCCATATTATAGGGTTTTCTAAGAGCAGTGTTTGCCTAAAGTAAGAACCATCTTCTGGGACAGGGGTCAGGTGGGAGTGCTAGTTTTTGGCCATTGTCTTTTACTTTATCTATAATTCACTTAGATACTTGATAAATTCCTTGCCCATTTTGGTGACTTCCTGACCATCAGGGACTGCCTGGTGGCAGTGCAGGATAATAAGTAGGAAGCCTTATGATCTGAGGAGTGTAAATAGTAAATGGACACATCTCTTGCTAGTCTTTCATTTCAGCTGTTGACTCCTCAGTAGTGCTGGATTTTTTATGTTTATCACTGGCTCTTTCACTGCCAAACTTCTCTTACCCAGAAGACAAATGGTGAGGTTAAATTTGGCCATGACTCAGCCAACATCTAGTGGTGGCCATCGGGAAAGAGTGTCACAGGTCTTGATAGAATTGGCACTCGGACCTTTCAACTGTTTTGAGTTTTCACTAAGGCTGAAACTATTCTGGTTGAACTTATTCTGGTAATAAGCTGAAAACAATGTGCTCCTGGGTGTGTTTCAAAAACTAAAACATTTTTAAAAATGGAAATATAGATTAGAATGGCCTGCCACATAATAGTCATGTGTGGGAAAATACATACAAATTGAACTAACTCTAACTTTTATGCTTAGATTATAAAAAAAAAGATACTTTTAAATTTATCAAATATTCATTCAAGCAGTAACCAATGAGGCATCTGGGTAGCTTCTTTTGTAAGACTGTTCTTAGTCTTACAAAGTTAGTTGGCTCGGAAAACTTTACAGTTGATCCAAAAGTTTTAGTTGATAATTCAAGGATGTTAGACTTTGCAACCTAAAGCAAAACTGAGATTGTATATAACTGGTTTTTTGTGGCTTAAATTTTAGAATGAAAAAGACAATGTTGATTGACTTAATTTTTTTTCCTCTCCTTAGAAAACGTTTCATAGCAAAAAAGGTGATACATACTGTTGAAAACATATAAATGTAGCCCTGAATTCAGGGGGTATTGCTGGCAGATCTTTTGAAATAATTCTCCAGAATCAGCAGTCAACAAGGAAAGAACAGTGACTTGAGCCTGGAAATCTAGCCGGGACTGCCATGAATGTTTGTGGTAGTTTGGGATCACATGCTGGTTCTAGGGGACAGCAGGTCCATGCTGGTTCCTAGGTGGCAGCCCCTGTGTGGATAGGCAGCCTGTAGTGTGGGGGAGCAGGTACCTAAAGAGGGAGAACTGTAAACGAGTCAGCATAGCACCCAAAGCCCTCTCTCCTGGACTGGGAGGCAGTCATAACTTTTGGAGTGGGGAATGGTGTTTCAACAAGATATACAAGCCTTATAAGGCTATTTAATTAAACTCCATATTTGATTTTTTTGAAAAGGTGGCATGTTTACATGGGTGCAACTTTGAGAAGTAAAAAATGATTTATAGTAAAATATCCCACCTTATTATTCTCTCTCACCTCTGACTTTGCTCTCTGCTTCCTTCCCCCAAACTTCCCAGTTTGCCGCCCATGTAATCATTGTTAGTAATCCCCACATGTTTTTGTGGATGAACGCAAATATATGGAATTTACCCTCCTTTTAAAAATAAAGGTAACATACCATATATACCTTTTTTTCATTTACTGTTTATTGGGGCTCTTCCTATATTAGTAAATAAAGGGCTTCCGATTTCTTAACATCTGGATAATACTCAGATCCATGTATATAGGAATCTTATTTAACCTATCTCCTGTTGAAGGTTAGTTGGTTTGCTATCTATTCTTCTCTGTGGTAAACAATGCTGCAGTTAATAAGCATATATGAGATTTCACACACGTGTAAGTTTACCTGTAGGATAAATTCCCAGAGGTGGGATCGCTGGGTCAAATGGTCTGTGTACTTACAATTTTGATAGATATTGTCAAATTGCTTTCCACGGAGCTTGTTCTAATTTCCTTTCCCACCAGCAATTTGCAGCTGATTGATGTGAATGTGCTGGAATGCCTCTTAGGGCACCAAATAGTGATAGAAAAAGTATGTTTTACATGCGGATCTGAAATGCACTGCTCCAAAGTGTGACCTCACTGCTTCCTGATGGTGCAGGGGACCTCCTGAGTCCCGCCGTTGTGTAAGACAAGTCCACCCTGTGCAGTAGTGCTTGTTGTCCCTGCTCAAGGGCACACACCCAGTGGAGCAAGAGCAGGCCTGAGGTCCACCCCACTCTGCAGGCTGACCTTAGGGGCTGCTTTCTCCATGCCCCAGAGGCAGCCCTGGTTGAGAACCTTTCTTAGAAACAAAGGATATGATTTATTTTCAAAAACATAAATTAGTGACCAGAAGTAAAGCTTTGATAAATTAAATCTGATTAATTTAAGCATTGACTGAAGCCATTTTTATTAAACTTGTAGGAAGGGTGTATCAGGGAGATGAGCAATCAGCTTAAAATTTTAGTATTTTTGGAATTGAGCAGAAAAGGGTTAACATTGTACCATGGCACCATTTTAATGTGAGAATGGAAACCGCAGCAAGAAGCTGAGAAACTCTGGTTGTCTCCTTCCTGGGTCAGTCTCCTTCATGGCTTCAGTTTCCCTGCCATTCCTGGAGCTCTGCTTCCTGGAGGTACACATGTCCCCCTCGCCCTGGATTCATCCCTGCCCTTGATTCACACCATCCTAAACTTCAAGTCCAAATCCTCATTCTCCTATGCTATGCTATTCTGCTATGAATTTAAAACTTTTAAGTAATGAAAACTTTGTTGATAGTAAGAGCAATATACATTTGTGATTTTTAAAAAGCTGTCATTTCTATTATTTAATGCCATGATTACAATTTTGGGATATCATTGGAGATCAGATTGTGTTTGACTAGAAAATGAGCAGATGTGGAAAAGGAAGTTGGAAATGGTTGGAATTGAACTTGAGTGAAGTTCTCAAAGTACATGAAACAGCTGAAGTCATCTCAGCATATTATTTCACCACTGAGAAAGTGTGAAATGCAAGGTCATCTAACAACGTTTTATGACAGTGAATCTGACGAGAATTCCCAAGTACACTCTGAGGATAGAAAGAAGGTGGATGCTGCAGAGGGCGTCTGCATTGGAAAACCTCTGCTGCCATTTCAATGCATCGAGCCACCTTACCTTATAATAGTGAACGGTAGTGGAAGTACCTGGAGGCTCCAGAGTGGGGCTGTGTGCAGTGGGCATAGTATCAAGGCGCCATGGGACAACAGCACACACTTCTGAAGGTGGAAGAAGAATGACATGAGAACAAGAAAGAGAAATGACTGCAGGCTTTTACATAAATGCAACTGACACTTTTTTTTTTAAATTAACAGTGTTATGGAACGAATACAGTGGTATAGAATAACACATTTAAAAACAAAACAAAAATATCTCCATTCTGTTTCCTTATTCTGCTATTGTTTTTCACAGCAATCATCACCTTATACATTCAGTTCTGTTTAACACTTGTTTTTAAAACCCGTATTTGTTTTAAGATGATTGACATATTAGGGAACAATTTAAGCATAATGTGGATTTCACATTTGCTGGTTTTTGTTTGCAGAAGCTCTAGGTAAATGCAGAAAACTGCCTTCAGCTGAACCAAGCCACATAGGAATATGCAAACACACACCTACGCACACCTCAAGCATCTCCCAGCTATCTCAGTTGATGTTTCATTTTTTGAGCCATGCCCATCCACATGTGGAGTTTCAATTTTCTCATTCCTGGTAATCCTCCATCCATCCCATAATTACAAGCCTTTCTGATGCCCACTTCCACAAACACATTTCGGTTTCTTCACAGCACAGTGCCATATTTTTTGTAGTATTTACGTATTGCTAAACCACTTAGTGTGTATAAAACTGTGCTGCAGTTTTTATTAGGCTCCTCTCTTTTTTCCCCATATGCCCTCTGGTGTTATTGTGAGATCTTTTTCATAGTGTGGTGATTTTTAATGACTCGTATGTTGTGTTATAACAGAACTGCCTGACTCTGATTGATTTAGGTTTATTGTTCATGTTTATTGTCTTGTCCTCTCTCCTCCTCCTTCCCTGCTACAATATCAGTATGTGAGGGCAGGCCTTTTGATGGGTCACTCACTGTGGTGTCCTCAGCATCTGGAGCAGGGTTTGGCGCAAAGCAAGGCTCAATAAACATTTGTTGAATGAATGAATCACCAGATCATTTACTGGAAATAGCACTCTAACTATATTCTGTTGCAAATTAATGTTCTATAATAAAGAATTACAGTAGTCCACTCTTATTTACGGTTTTGCTTTCAGTTACCTGTGTCAACTACAATCCAAGAATATTAAACAGAAAATTCCAGACCTAAACAATTCATAAGTTTTCAATTGTGCATCGTTTTAGTGGTATGATGAAATCTCTTGCCCTTGTCCTTAGGCTGAAATCATCCCTGTGTTCAGTGTTTCTGTGCAGCATATACTACCTGGCCAATAGTCACTCAGTGGCCTTCTCAGTTATCATATCAGAACCTTTGTGGTACAGCAGTGTTTGTGTTCACGTAACCCTTATCTAACTTCATAATGGCCCCAAGGCACAAGACTAGTGATGCCAGCAATTCAGATATGCCAAAGAGAAGCCATAAAGTGTTTCCCCTAGGGAAAAGGTGAAAAGGAAAGAAAAAAATTATAGTGAGGTTGCTAAGATCTACAGTACATAAGATATTTTGAGAGAGAGACCACATTCACATAACCTTTATTAGAGTATATTGTTATAATTGTTCTATTTTATTATTTACTAATCTCTTATTGTGCCTAACTTATAAATAAAACTTTATCATAGGTATGCATGTATACAAAAAATATAGTATACATAGTATCCAAGGATTCAGGTATCCACTGGAGGTCTTAGAATACATTCCCATGGATAAAGAGAAACCACTCAATTGCAGTTAAGGGAAGTAGAGTGGCTAGCATGGCTTATCAAGGAAGCAGAGGAATGGAAATGTGGAATGTAGGTCACCCAGCTTTAAAAAATTTGTATTTAAGAAAAGCTTTATGTTCTAACAACTTTTAATTCAAAGCCAGTTAAAAATAAGAACAATCGGAATAATAGCAAAAGTGGCCAGATCCATGGATAAGATTATGCTCATTTAGTAAAGATGGTGGGGAAAAAAAAGAGAGCCAAACAATGATACTTAACTCTACAATAATTTAATATAGGAAAAGTAAACTTAAAAAGTGTATAAAGATGATGCTTTGATCTGAGTGTGTTTTGATGAAAATTCTTGTCATTGAATCATTGGTTTAGCACCTGCCATGCATATTTCATTTATGTATAGGGTTAGTGCTCGGGAAATGAGGGAATGTGTTGAGTGTCTGCCTCTAATTGGTAGCTAGAATAACATATACACGTGCACAGGTACACACTTCTATGCATGTGACTTTGTGCTGAAACTCTGGGAAGTACTTCACATGCTATTTCATTTCATCCTCATAGCAGCTCTACATAGCAGGTGATATTATTTTTCTCATCTTTCAAATAAGGAAACTGGAGCACAGATAGTCTAGGTAACATAATGGGGATGATATGGCTGGTAATTGGTAAGCCTGGGACTGCAGGTGCAAAGCCCATGCCTTCATGGGTGCTGAGAGCATTAAGCTAGATCTTATTGATACCAGTTAAGATTTATCTCCTGCCTTCCAGGAAGAGACCATGGAGATGTAAGTGGAAAATAACCATGGGATTGGCATACAAGCGAGCAGAGCCTGAGGAATTGTGGGGACTAGGGGAGCAGGTGCCTCACTGCCATGTGTGATGGGCTCCTTGTCCATTAACTGGATGCTTTGGAAGTACCTGCATACATTGAAATAAGCCCCAAATACCCCAAAAGGCGGAAAGCATAGACATGTGTGTGAAGGAAGGAACTAATGTTCATTCAATTCCCACCATGTTGTAAGTACTGGGCAAGTTCCTTCTCATACACTGTATTAGGAACTTAAGTTTTCAGGTAGGAGCTTAGTGTAAGTGTTTTTACTTGTTTTGTCTCATTTAATCTTTACAATCCTCCTGTGACTGGTTCTATTATTGTCTTCATCTTCCATAAAACCCAAAGAATGTGCCCAAAGTCACATAGTTATAAATGGTTTTGTTTAATCATCACCACCAACCAGTGAGAAGGGAATTATTCTTAGAAGTACGCACACACAACCAGGGAGTGGTACAGTTAGGATCTGAATGCAGGGCTGTCTTCACAATCTTTGCTTTTTCCATTTTAAATGAGGCACACATTCAGTTGAGGTGTGTTTCTAAGAAAAATAAAAGAGGATTCATTTGGGACAGTGATAAAGTTCTTACAAGACTTAAAAAGATAAATATGTACTTACAACAATGGAGATCTTATATTTAAAAGAAAAGCAGTTAGCAAGTTGAATAGCAATTAGTCACAGAAGATAGAAGCCATAGATTTAAAATGTGGTAACTACCAGACGAGGAAGATCACACTGCAGCAGAGGAATTCATCTGAAAACTAGAGCTGAAAACTACCATAGCATGTGTATAGCTATGTGACAAACTTGCACATTCTGCACATGTATCTCAGAACTTAAAGTATAATAATAAAATACTATGAAAGATTTAAAAAAGAAAAACAATAGAGCTGATCTTGCCTCGCCTAAAAAAAAAAAAAAAAAAAAAAAAAAAAAAAGATTCCTTCTTGTTTCCCACTATCTGCAGAATGTGAATCTTGGCATGTCCTCTCTTGTGGCCAGTCCAGTCACTCATCACCTCTCAGGCCACTCCCACAGGTGCCTCCTCTCCATCCCTAAATGCCTTGTGTTTTCATGTAATAACATAGTAATGCTTGTACCTCTTCCCAAAGGGAGAACCTCTCTCTTTCTGGCAAAATCCAGTTCGAGGGTTATTACCTTGGGGAAGACTTCTCCAGATCCCTCAGGCAAAATTGAGTTGCTTAATTTCTCTTTCCCAGATCTTTATCTGTTTAATCCATTCTTGTGGATTTAGTATGTGGGTTGCAACCACTGGCTGCTATGGCTCATTCTTCAAATGGCTCAAGGGTTCTTCATGGATCAAGACTATGTTTTATTCATGTCTGCACTTCTGGTGCCTATCCCAGAGCCTGGTACACCTAGTCAGTGTTTATGAAATGGGTAGATGGAGGGATGGATGGATAGATATTTAAATGATTCCATATAAATGTGATACATGGATAAGTCATTCTAAATTAGGAACTATTGCAGGCACTGTCACTGGATGAATTTTTTATTCATGATGAACGTAATTGCTAGTTTTAAAAAACCATTTCTGAAAATTCTTAGAAATTAGGATACAAAATAGGTTTTGAAGAAGGATTTTGTATATATGTATCTTCTGGCTTCCAATTAGGAAATATTAACATTGTATGCATTTGCTTTCCTGACTTTCCACTTCTTTAGGCATTCTTCTAGCTCCTGAGTGAAGAATTCTCTGCTCCCTTCTCTGTCCTCTTGGCTAGCCTCTGCCGGGAACTTCGGTAGCTGTAGTTCTTGGTTATTCTGTAGGTTGCCTCTAAGGCATGTATTGTGCCTTAAAATTTTCACTATTTCTTGGATTACTCTTGACCTTGACTCCCCAAGCAGATGCTAAATTCTTAGAGGACAGGAGTCATATTTATACTCTCCCCCTGAGTCCTCTAGCATTTCTAACGTGATAGGCATGTCTATGTAGTAAGCATTAAAGGATTTTTGGTTGATGAGGTCATTACTTTCTTGTTTCGTTTTGACAAATTGCAAAATGCCCCCTTCCTCCATCTTTGAAGGAAGAATGGGGGCTCATGCTCTCTAAGAAACACAGCCCCTATCAGGCCTGTGAAGTGTATGGGAGGTTTACTGCAAGGATGCAGGGGTGTACAGAAAAGAGAAGCCAAAAAGCAACCAGGCTCCGGAGGACGGGGCTTGCTGGCAGCATGCGAAATGCAAGTTCTTGAGAGCCAGGAGTCTGTGTCTGCCTGCCTGCTTTGTCACGTGGTCTCTCATCCCTTCTTTTCCTAGGGCAAGTGCCACACCTCCTGACTTTCTTTGCTGACTGGGCCTTTCTGTTTGCTCTTTGAATGTGCCAGTAGAATGGTCACTCCAGGAACCATGACTGACTGTTGTTTCCGACTTAAGTGTGTTTCTTCAGAGGAGCAATTTGATTGGTTCACTTAGGTCAGGTGTTCTTCCTATTTGGATCAGCTGTGGCCAGAGAGATGGGGTCATTGGATATCAACATTTTCAAGCAGGATTCTGGAAGCACATCTTCAGGAGACCGTGTGGGCTGGCTAGGCATGCCAAACTTCTGGAGTGAAACTTGAAATATGTTTCAGCAGCAGTCAGTCGGGAATGTTAATTACACTGTCGTCATTGCTTGGAGTTAAGATAGAGGTACCCTATACTGCTTCATGAAGCTTTGGCCTAGGGAGTGTGGCACCTCGTGAAGGGTTTTGAGGTCCAATGAGACATTAAGAATTGTTTTCTCCAGAAGTTCCTGTCACCAGGAAGTCTGGCAGAGTAGCGTGGTGGACTGAGTGTCTCCTTTGTGGCTTACTGTGCTGTGAGGATGAGATGCTGGGCTTCCTTAGAATGTTGTGTGTGTCTGCTCTGTCTGCATGAAGGGGATGGAGTGACACCTTGTCTAATATGATTGCTGCCCGTCTCAAAAAATTAGCAAACTTAAGTAGGAAAAGAGAAGTGAAAAACTAAGTAGATTTGTAATTAATGAGATTCAGAGCCCCAGCAATGGGTGTAGAAAACACCCAGTTTCCTATGGAAGGTTCCAGGTAGGGGTGGGGGCATATGGGACTCTCAGTTCTTATGGACAACCAGTATGTCACAGAGATGCCTTCATCTGCCTTTCTGAAGCAGTCTTCATTTTTATTTGCTACAAGCGAAGCTCATTCCTTTGCTATGGGAGAAGAAAACAGCTTTAAAAACTATTTTTAGTTTGTTACCACAGATAAGGAATTCTTAGGATTGTATAAATAATCAGGGGATCAATGTGAAAAGGAAATGAACATGCAGAAGGCAGAAAGAAGACATGGCAGAACTGAGGGCCAGAAGGAGCAGCTCCACACCCATGGAGCTGTGTGAAGACACGAAGCACTTCTTGGGGGAGAGGCCTCTCCTGTTCCTTGCATCACCCAGGTAGCATGAAATTGCTGGCATTGGGGAGGAATCTTGTTGTTTTGCAGCAAGAAAAAGTGAGAAGCAGGCCTGCTGAGAATGGAGCTGCTGGCAGGTCTGTGGATTGACTCCTGGTGCTTGCTCTCAGGTTGGGGTGGAGTGTTTGACCAGACTCTGCAAGCTCACTGATGGGAATGAGTGCCCGTTACCTAATGTGGGCACCAAACCTCTGCACTTCTCTCCAGAGATCTTGTCGTTCTGGATGACAGAGATCTTGTGGTTCTGGGTATGAAGCTGAAGATTCAGAATGCTACATTTTTATCTCTTCTTGAAGTTGAAGGGTCTTCATTTGAAAGAGAACAAAGATGTAGGACTATGCCAGCCTCTTGGTGTTGATGATCTAAATTCCTGGTTATTTCATTGTGTATGATCTCCATTTGCCACAGGACTAGGGTTTGGCAAAAAAGCCAGTTTTTAAAAATAAACAAGATTAAAAATGTTTAATTCCTGGAAATCTGACAGTGATTTCTAGTAAAATCTACACAATCTAGTACATGATAGATAATAAGTAATTATCAAAAGTTGAATCAGAAAAATTGTGAGCATTTCTAAATGATTGTAGAATTAACCAGGAATTAATATGGGATAGCTAGGAGTGAGTATTGCTAAGCCAACCTCAGATTGGAGATAATATTGGGCTGGTAGATTTAGTTTTGTGGACTCAATTTGCAAGAGACTCTTGTAAATATCTGTGTGGGTTAGTTGTTATCATGAGTTAGACGGAGTCACTATTTGTTTAAAAACAATCTGTTGTTATTGTTCTGGGTCATCAGAATGGAATGGGCAGTCCAACTGGATGCCAAAAAGCTCCCATGTTTTCTTTAAAATAAGAGATCAGTGTCCTCTGTCTAGAGGGCATATTCAGTACAGTCTCAAGTGACACAAAGCTGAAAGGGATACCTAACATGTTGTGTGACAAAGTTGGTAGAAATACTTGATATGTTGTTTATCACAAGTTCCCATCAGTGAGCTTGCAGTGTCTGAACATAGTCTCGATCCATGAAGAACCCTTGAGCCCTTTGGAGAGTGAGTCATAGCAGCCAGTGGTTGCAATCTCTGTACTAAATCCACAAGAGTGAAACTGATAGAGATCTGGGAAAGAGAAATGAAGTAACTCACTTTTGCATGAGGGATCTGGAGAAGTCTTCCCCAAGGTAATAACACTTGAACTGGATTTTGCCAGAAAGAAAGAGTTTCTTTGGGAAGAGGGATGAGCATTGCTATGTTATTATATGAAAACACACAGCATTCAGGGATGGAGAGAGGGGCGCATGTGGGAGTGGCCTGATAAATTGAAATCAACTAACAAGGCTAAACATAATGGAAATACATGTCCTGCCTCTTGCGCTAAAAATTTTATTGCGTAAGTATGGAAAGAAAGTTGAAAAAACATTTCTATAAAACACATATGTGTTTTAGTTGACTACACTTTTAGAATGTGAAGCTTTATCGGAGAAGATGGCCTATAAATTATATTCTGTCAAAGGGACATAGAGTGCCCACAGCTGTGATGCTCTGTAAGCTGTATCTCAGGAAGGCCCTGTTTGGAGGGTGTCCTGAAAAGGATGCAGGAGGAAAGTATTAAATGGTAAGAGGGACTGGGAAGCCTGGCCTGAAAACCCGACACACGGGTGTGCAAGCTTCTTTCTGTCAGTCAAGTCTGTCCTGAGGAAGGAGCAGACCTGTTCTTGGTAGCTCCTGAGGGCAGTACTGCCTCTGTGGGTGGAGGTTGCTGGTGGACAGATTTGACTTGGGTATGAGCAGGCTTGATGGCTGCATTGAGGCTATGTCTTCAGTGGGTGGAGAGCTGAATTTGGTGGCCTCTGAGGTCCCTTCCAAATCTCAGATTCTGCAGTACTTGGACAATCTACATTTTGTTGTAATTTTAAAGCCACTAACATACGGTTTAGAGATCGGTTTATCACTGTAATTTGGGTTATGTAATACTATAAAAGGAAACTGTGATATGACCATCCTTTAAGTGGGAAAGCCCAAGGAAGTTTCCAGAGAAGCAAGAGTAACCACGACTGCTTGCATAGAGTGAATTTTGTTGAATGTAATTGTGATGAGAAAATACAGTTGTTCCTTGAGAAATATATTGTGACTGAATAGAGTGCAAAGGAAGCATGTCATATGTGGTATCTGTTCCCAGTAATACGGTTAGAATTTAATCTGAAGGTGAATCCCATTACGTAGATATGAAGATTTAAAGAAAAAGTCCTTTCTCCCTTTGGTGATTCTTTTTGAGCATTTCTGCTTTTCAGTAATCATAGCTTTGTTTGACCAAGCCAGCTCTGTCTCTCAGAGAACGGAGAGCAGTTATTACAGCTGGCATGGGCAGCCAAGGACCTTCAAGGCCATACCATCTTGGAGATTTTCTTCAGAAAGAGGCCCTGATTACTCTTTATTTTTGCCTATGTTGTTTTACTCTGATCTGTAATTTAAAATCTAGTATACAAAGAGTTCACAGAATGCCAGCTGGATGCTAGTTTAAAGATTTTTTTCTTTTGCTCTTTTTTTAAATTTAATTTTATTTTTTATTTTTTTATTGCATTTTAGGTTTTGGGGTACATGTGAAGAACATGCAAGATTGTTGCATAGGTACACACATGGCAGTGTGGTTTGCTGTCTTCCGTCCCCTCACCTGTATCTGTCATTTCTCCCCATGCTATCTCTTCCCACCTCCCCACCCCCCCGTCCCTCCCCCATTTCCCCCCAACGGACCCCAGTGTGTAGTGTTCCCCTCCCTGTGCCCATGTGTTCTCATTGTTCAACACCCACCTATGAGTGAGAATATACGGTGTTTGATTTTCTGCTCTTGTGTCAGTTTGCTGAGAATGATGGTTTCCAGGTTCATCCATGTCCCTACAAAGGACGTGAACTCATCGTTTTTGATGGCTGCGTAATATTCCATGGTGTATATGTACCACAATTTCCCTATCCAGTCTATCATCGTTGGGCATTTGGGTTGGTTCCAGGTCTTCGCTATTGTAAACAGTGCTGCAATGAACATTCGTGTGCACGTGTCCTTATAGTAGAATGATTTATAATCCTTTGGATATATACCCAGTAATGGGATTGCTGGGTCAAATGGGATTTCTATTTTTAGGTCCTTGAGGAATCGCCACACTGTCTTCCACAATGGTTGAATTAATTTACATTCCCACCAACAGTGTAAAAGTGTTCCTATTTCTCCACATCCTCTCCAGCTTCTGTTGTTTCCAGATTTAAAAAAACATTGTAAATAGGTCTGTCGATGTTGGTGTTTGCTGTTAAGAAATTGATGAGATGCAATTTTCTGTTTCCTTAACTTCAGTGGACTGAGATATCAGAAACAAAATCACCAGACTCTGTTCAAGGGGTCTTTTTTCCTTGAAAAGTAGGCAGGGATGATTCAGCCAACTTCATCTCACATGGAGGAGGGGAGGACCAGCAAGCTTCTAGAATGGGTCCTCTAATTGCAGCCTGGTAGCTATGATTCAGGGAATCCTTGCGTGTGTGCTGGGTGCCCAGTTCTGCCCATTCTTCTCAGGCCATGTTGGGATCACACGTGGAAGGGAGGAAGCAGGCAGTTGGGACCAAGGCTGTGCTTGAGCTCATGGGTCACTGTCAACTGCAGAGGACAGTAAATGGTACCTTCTTACTGGTTTTGAAAAGGAGGTGCTTAACTCATATATAATAATGGCTGTATCTTGACTTTTGTTCACTGCTCTTTATCACAGGTTTGGACTTGATTTGGGGGCCGGTGGGGGGAAGCTTTTATTTTTGGTTTTAAAATTTTCTGCCTTTTAAATTTAAAGCCATATCTTTTCTGCTTCCCATTCCTTTCAGCTGTTCAAATGTCTTAATGTCTTAGGGCCTCACATTGACTCTTGTACAGAACCATTTCTATAAACCCAGCTTGTAGAACATCAGGAGGTGGGTGTGCTCAAACTCTGCTCTTGCCCTGGAAGTACAGTCCTTTCACAGTCTCTGTTAATGGGCTCCCCTGATTAGGTCAGGCCCACCTGGGACAATCTTTCCTTTGATTAATTCAGAGTAAGCTGATTTGAAAACTAAATTACATCTGCAAAACTCCCTCATTGTTGCCACATAGTTTAACCTAGTCACAATGATGATATTTCATCACGTCTATGAGTCTGACCCAGATTATACAGTGGGTACAACAGAAGGGAGTCTTGGGGGGCATTTTAATATTCTGTCTACCACATTCCTCTAAACATTTACTGATTTAAGCCTCAAAGAATTACACAGGATTAGTCAGTAACAATTTCCCTTGCAGAGTTTAAATTCTTTTCCACCTCAAGTTCACTGATTTAGTACTTTTTATGAATTTCACCAAACTCCCTGTGTGGGAATGAGCTTCAGGATCACTTTTAGCAGAAGAAAAGATACTAATTTATTCAATTAAACACATTATTATTTTATTCAATCTAGAATATTCTGGGTATGTGGTCTAGTGCAAGGCTACTCAAAGTGTGATCTGCAGATCACTGCTCATTTGAGAACTGTACATATCACAGTGAGATATGTACAGAAAGTGAGAGTGAGCATTTAGAAACATTTATAGTAATTTAATATTGTTGCAGTATCTAAGCCAGTGATCAGTAAGCATATCTTTTTGACCAAAATATAGGACAGGCTGAGTATTGCTGGAGTCACATGATGAGTTACATATGGTGTGATTTGTGTGCTGGTTCTGTGTTTTAGAACTAGGTTACAGGTAGGATTTTATTTTTAACCAACCTTATTGAGGTATACTTTACATTCAGAAAAATGTGCCCATTTTAAGTGACAGTATGATGAGTTTAGAACAATGTATACACACGTGTGTCTACTACTACTACAGTCGAGGTTTAGAACATGCCCATGTTTTCAAAAGTTTTCTTTTACTCCTTCTCAGTCACTCTAGTCCCTGTCCACTCCACACCTATAGCCTCCAAGCCACTGGTAATTACTGATATGCTTTCTGCCACCACTATAGATTAGATTTGTCTTTTCTAGAGTTTCACATCAATAAACTAATTCACTGTGTACTCTTTTATGTTAGCCTTCTCTTATTCAGCATAATGATGTTTAGATCCATTCATGTTGTTGTGTGTTATTTATAGATCATTACTGGCCAGGCACTATGGCTCATGCTTATAATCCCAATACTTTGGGAGGCCAAGACAGGCAGATCACTTGAGGCCAAGAGTATGAGACCAGCCTGGTCAAAATGGCAAAAACTCATCTCTACTAAAAAATACAAAAATTATCCTGGTATGGTGGTACATACTTGTAATCCCAGCTATTTGGGAGGCTGAGGTACGAGAATCACTTGAACCCAGGAGGTAGAGGTTGCAGTGAGCCAAGACCACATCATTGCATTCCAGTCTGGTTGACGGAGTGAGACTCTGTCTAAAAAAAAAAAGTTTCTATTTTTTTTATTGCTTGTAAATAACCCATTGTGTGAATAAACCACAGTGTGTTTATCAAATGTCAAATGTTGATTGATATTTGGGTTATTCCCAATTTTGGGCCATTATGAATAAAGCTGTTGTGAGTCAGTTTTATATATTTTTTATTTTGGAAATGCCTATAAATGTGGGATTGGTGGGTCATATGGTAAATGGATGTTTAACTTTATAAAAACAGCCAAACTTCTTTCCAAGATGAATATAACATTTACAATTCCTACCAGCAATGCACAAGAGTTCCAGTTGTTTCACATCCTTGCCAACACTTGATATTCCAGTCTTTTTATTAGTCATTCTAATAGGCCTGTGATTATTGTCTCATTTTGGTTTTAGATTGCATTTTTCTGATGACAAAATGATTCGGAACATCATTTCACATGCTTTCTGCCTATCCAGATATCTTCTTTGTGAGCTGTTTGTCCAGAGTCTTTGACCATTCTTTTTTAATTGGGTTGTTTGTCTTATTGAGTTACAAGAAGTCTTCATTTACTCTGGAGACATGTCCTTTGCTAGATACATATATTGGGAATATTTAATCTCTATGGCTTGCTTTTTTCATTTTTCTAAAGTCTTTTTCAAAGAGCAGAGGTTTTCACTTTTAAAAATTTTGATGAGGCCCAGTTTATCAGTTTTTCCTTGAGGTTTATATTTTTTCATGTCTTATTTGAGACATTTTTGCCTATCTCAAGATCACAAAGATTTTCTCTTCTGTTTTCTGGTAGACATTTAATAGTTTCAGTTTTTCTATTTTGGGCTATGATACAATTTGACTTGTTTTTTATGGATGAGGTAAGATATGTTCATCTATTAATAGTTGTTCAAACACCATTTGTTGGAAATACTATCCTTTCCTGTTGATTTATGTTGGTACTTATGTTGAAAATCAGTTGATGATATATGTATGGTTCTAGGCATGCATTCCATATTCTGTTCTGTTGTTCTGTGTGTCCATGCTTAGCCCAATACTATACACTCTTGATTACCATTTTTGTATTGTACATTTTGAGATTAAGTAGTACAAGTCCTCAAGTTCAAGTTCTTTGTCAAAATAGTTTTGATTATTCTATGCCCTTTGCATTTCTACATACATTTTAATAATCAGATTGTTGATTTTTTTAAATTGAAAAATCTGAGATTTTATTGGGATTGCAGTGAAAGTGAATCTGTAGATCAATTTGAGAACTGACATCTTAATATTGAGTGTTCTGTTTATTCAGGTGTTTACATTCCTTTAGGCCTTCTTCAGTTTCTCTCTGCAGAGTTTCATAGTTTTAGGTATGTCATTTTTTGATGCTATCATAAATTTAAATTTCCAAATTTTATTGCTCATATGTAGAAATAAAATAGATATTTTTACATTAACCTTATAGCCTGCAATTTTTCTAAACTAACTTATTTTTTCCAGTAGCTTTAATAAATAGATTTCCTAGGATTTTCAGTGTATATAATCACATCATATGTAAATAAAGACAGCAGCTTAATTTATTGCTTAATATTATTAGCTGAATATTATTTGGTCAATGTATATTAATTTATTTGTAACCTTAATTTACTGATAGCAAAGGGCAAAACAAATTTCACTGGACTTTTTCTTTCTGGCCAAGAAAAGACCCCTTTCCTTGAATGGGCAGTAGTAGGTTGTGAACTAAATGGTGACAATGGAAGTCATTTCAGGAGCAAAATATTTTAAATTAGTTGTACTTGGAAATATTCGTATATTCACTTTTGTAGCTATAATTAGCCAATTAAACTGCTAAAACCACTGTGTATGTTATTTATGTGAGAATTTAGTGTTAATAAAGGGAGAAGAACATCTGTATGTAAATGGTATTTACATATAAAACAAATTATTGAAAACAAAAATAATTCTTTGAAAGAAAGAATCCATTTAACGAGCTGACAGATGCTACTGTTCACTAGTTCGTATATCAACATTGGTACTTTGTGGGTTTCTTACTAAGTAACGGTTTGGTTTGCTAAGAATAAAAAGCCAATATTCAAATTATCAAGATAGTAATGTAAGACTGCTTCAAAAATGTATGTGTGGAAATGTTGGCTAAATCTATGGCAAAGGAGACAGCTCAAACATCACTTTCCAGTGATATAATGAGAAACTGGCTAATGATATAGAAAACCAACCCATAGAACAAACGGAGCCAGTAAGGAATTTTTCATTATATGCTGATGAATGCACAGATTTGCTTAGTGGCAATTCTTCTAGTAAGTGTGTAATTTCAACATGTTGATATGATGGAAGAATTCTTTTCAGCTTTATTACTGATAAACCACTAGCTCTGAATGATATAAAACTGTGAATAATTACATTTTCAACCAGAGTGGTTTGCAGTTTAAGTTTGGTACAGGAGAGTATGTTCTGACAGCATCATTGCAATGACAGAAAAATATTCTAGAGAAGTCACATAGATGAAAGCGCTTGCAACAGAATGCAAATCTGTGTACTGCTTCCTTCATTGAGACAGTGTGAGTGTGAAAGAAAGGTCATCTGAACTAGGCAGTGTGCTTGGTGCTGGTATAAGAATTGTAAACTATATACAAGCAAAAGTGTTAAAAATTATCTTTTCTTTTATATGCTCATATGGAAACTAATTATAAACTGATATTGCAGGCTGAGGTATGACAGTTACCTATGGAAAAGTTCTGTGGAAAATAAACTGAAATAAGTTCTTAGTATTTCTTGAAGGCAAGGGACCAGCTTGTTCTCAATTCCTTAAAGATATGAATTAGGCAGTCAGATTTGCTTATTTGTTTGTTATCCGAGGTATTAAAACTCCCATGCACAGGCCGGGCACCGTGGCTCACACCTGTAATCCCAGCACTTTGGGAGACCGAGGCGGGTGGATCACAAGGTCAAGAGATAGAGACCATCTTGACCAATATGGTGAAACCCTGTCTCTACAAAAAATATGAAAATTAGCTGGGCATGGTGGCGTGTGCCTGTAGTCCCAGCTACTCAGGAGGCTGAGGCAGGAGAATTGCCTGAACCTGGGAGGTAAAGGTTGCAGTGAGCCAAGATTGTGCCACTGCACTCCAGTCTGGCGCCTGGCGACAGAGTGAGACTCTGTCTCAAAAACAAAACAAAACAAAACAAAACAAAACAAAAAAACTCCCTTGCACAAAGGAAGGCAACACATTGTTTAATGGGAGAAAAGATCAATAGGCAGAAACAAAAGTTGTAAGTTTAACAAGCACAGAAATTCTACAGATTGCTATGTTATGTCCCATGATTTAACTACAGCAATTTGTGACATAATATTGCACATCTATGAAATATTATCATCAAATATCTTATGAATTTGGTCAAGCATTTTGAATTTTTTTTTTTTTTTTTTTTTTTTTTTTACCAAAAATGATCTATGTTTAGGAAATTTATGGATCTAGTAGCTACTTACTTCAACCAAAGATAATTTCAGTTTAATCATAACTGCACAGGATAGATTGTGGAACTGGCAGCTACTGAAAGATTCAAGATGTGTTTTGAGAATATGGCATTTGCTATCATTTTGGATAAAAGTTAAAAACTAATGTTCTGGGTTTGCCAAAATTATGCTAAAATCTCTTTTCCTATTTCCATCGACATACATCTGTGAGACTCCTTTCTGTACTTAGGAGTGTCACTAAAATGAAATATAGAAACAACTTAGACATAGCTTGGTTTATCCAACCAAAAATAGTTAAGTTATCCTATTAAAAACTTTGAATATTGGCATATGCTGTTTTTCTTCATTGTATGAATATGAACTTTTTTGCTTTTTTTTTTTTTCGAGACAGGGTCTCACTCTTGCTCTGTCACCAGGCTGGAATGCAGTGGTGCCTTCTTGGCTCATTGTGTCCTTTACCTCCTGGACTCAGGTGATCCTCCCACTCAAGCCTCCCGAGTAGTTAGGACTACAGGGGTGGGCTACCACACCTGGCTAATTTTTGTATTTTTGTGAAGATGGGGTTCAACCACGCCTGGCCAAGTATTAGCTTTTTGCTTGTGCTACAACAGAAGGATTATGAGAATAATAGTAATCTTTTATATTGATTGCCCTATGTTTGCTTTTAGTATGTTTGTATTGTCTAATTCTTTCCTTTTTCTGCAAGTTATATATTTTCAGATTATATTTACTAAAATACAATTCTGTGTGTTGAGTCTAATGTTAAAATATTTAGCACGTATTTATACATCCTTTTTTATTTCCTTTACTGACAATTCATTTTTATTGTGTTTTTTTACAAAAGCATTGGTTAGCAATGGACTTGAAATGTTCTTCCACACAGATGGTTGATTAAATTTTTATGGTTTTTTTTTTTAGACAAAATCTTGCTTTGTCACCAGACTGGATGGGGTGCAGTGTTATGATCTCAGTTCACTGCAACCTCCGACTCCCTGGTTCAAAGGATTCTCCTGCCTCAGCCTCCCGAGTAGCTGGGATCACAGGCGTGTGCCATCACGGCCAGCTAATTTTTGTATTTTTAGCAGAGACAAGGTTTCACCACACTGGCCAGGATGGTCTTGATCTCCTTAACCTAGTGATCAACTCGCTTTGGCCTCTCAAAGTGCTGGAATTACAGGCGTGAGCCACTGCAGCTGGCTGAGTTTTTGGTTTCTTTTTGGGAGTTTTATTTTGGTGGCATCCCCCGCACTGCCCTCTTACATGCCCCTCCAGAGGTTGCCTGCATGGGAGGCCTTTGAGTATGTTCCCAGCAGTTTCCACAGCAAGGCTATTGGGAACCTCCATGAAAACCTCAAGTAGCTCCACAAAGAAAACTTGACAATAGAGGGTATTATCTAGAAATATTATTTATCTTAGTCTCAAGCTGGCCAGCATGGTGGTTGTTTTCAGAGCCTACTTTTACCTCCACGCAGAGGACACCACAGTCCCCTCAGCTCTCTGCATTTCTCCGTTGATTCTGCCAGCAGTGGAGTGTGCTTACAGGTCACCTGAAAATTCCTTCTTGACAAATGCAGGGGGCTTTTTCTTTCTGTGTTCTCCCCTTCTCTTGGGCACTGAGGGCATTCACCATCAGTCCTTTAAAAAATTCCTTATCCCACTGGCTCCCCTGCCTTCTCCCTCTCTCTTTCTGGCAGCTTCTCTGGCTGTGGCCTCAGTAGCTTCTTTGCCCAGATCCCAGGCCCTCTCTTTCTGCCTGCACTTCTGTCAGCCCATGGGATGTCAAATCTAGCAGCCCCTCAAACTCAGCAGACCACTGCTCAGTGTGTCATTGTCGGCAAAACCTGTGGGCAGTCACCCAACCCAGAGGCCTGACCATCTCCCCTGCCCATACCTCGCTGGGGCATGGAGGCCTGTGACTGCTGTCTGTTGCCCCGGTGCTCTCGGTCCATGACCTGCCTCGGCTCGGGCGCTCTCACTCTCCTTGTACCACCATAAGGCACTGCTCTTCATGCTGTCTTCTGGCTCTCTCCTCTAGCTCATCTTCCATATTGGCACTTGAGTTTTCACTCAGAAAACTGATTCTGATTCTGGACTGCCCTCTCTGTGGCCTCAGGGTAAGACCTAGACCCTTTGTAGCCTGGCTCGAGCCACTGGGCTCATCTAGGATGACTGTCTACCTCGTACCTGAAGTTGTGCTGAACACAGGCAGTTGCAGACACAGACCATTTAGGAAAGCAACAAAACAAAATCTACTAGCATCTCATGGAAACTCTGGACAAGAGAGAGTGTGAAAGCTTCTAGCTAGCAGGAGAGGCTAAATGGAAAAATAAAACAGTATAACACCTTATTACTGAAGGAAGTTATGAAAAAGGTGCCTGATTTTTGTTGCATACTCCTTCATTGTTGTAGTTACTATATAGTCTTCTAAAAAGACTCTCGAAGTTCTATTCCCAACCCTCTGGTTAATTTCTCAAAACATCTTATGCTTTTCAGCATGGATTTCTTCTCCGTGGGGCTGTAGAAAGGCAGCTGTGTTACTTGCCGACCTGGCTTTCTCTTGCGGAGGAGCCTATAGGTGTGTTGTCAGTACTCTGGCTCTGCCCCAGGATTTAGCAGAGGAGTTAGTGACTATTTGGGTAATGAATAAATGAATCCT
Source organism: Saimiri boliviensis (assembly GCF_048565385.1). Lineage (NCBI taxonomy): Eukaryota > Metazoa > Chordata > Mammalia > Primates > Cebidae > Saimiri > Saimiri boliviensis. The sequence continues at coordinate 41,784,000 of NC_133461.1, read as the reverse complement.
CCCACACTCTAGGACTGAATCAGTACTTGTCAAATTTTAATGTCCATGTGACTGTATTAGTCAGGGATCTCTGAAGAAACAAAACCAATAGGATATATATGTATATAGTTACATAAGAAAAGACTTTTTATGGAAATTGGCTCATATGATTATGGAGCCCAAGAAGTCTTGTGATCTGCTGTCTGCAAGCTGGAGACTCAGGAAAGCTGGTGGTGTCATTGAGTTTGAAGGCCAAGAACCAGGGGAGTGGGCAGTGTAACTCTCAATATGAAATCATAAGCCTGAGAACCTGGGAGGTAGCTGGTGTTAAGTCCCTGAGTCCAAAGGCCTGAGAACCTGGAGCTCTGATGTTTCAGTGCAGGAAAAGCTGGATGCTCCAGCAGAGAAAGCATTTGCCCTCTTCGATTCTTTTATTCTATGTGGTTCCTCAGTGGATTAGATGATGCCCCCGCTCCACCACAGTGGTAAGGGGGCTCTTCATTACTCAATCTACAGATTTAAATGTGAATTGTTTCTAGAAATGCCCTCACAGACACACCCAGAAATAATGTCTTACTAGCTGTCTGGGTATCCCCTAGCCCAGTCAGGTTGACACTTAGACTCCATCATCTTAGTAACCCTTCTAGGGATCCTGTTAAAATGTAGGTGATGCTTTAGTAGGTCTATACTGGTAGGACTGAGGTTCTTTGTTTGGAATAAGCTCCCAAGTGATGCTGAGGCTGCTGGTCCAGGGATCATCCTTTGAAGAGCTAAGGATTAAACTACCCAAAAAACAATGGGAGCACTCAGGCTCGGGCAGCCATCCCAATGAGGACCAGCACAGCTATCGTCTTCTACAGCAGAAGCAGGCGCAGGGCACTTCAGGAAGCCTTTCCACATCCGCCCGGGGAGGGCTTTCTCTTCCTGACAGAGGATGTGGCTGCTGATCTCCCACTTTCCTTCCTTATTTGAGGAGCTCCTCGAAAGGGCCACACGTGGGAGGGAAAGGATGTGGGGCACTGTCCTGGGTGGACGTGCTGCCTGCCTACTCTGAGTCTACATTGGTCAAATGAAGGGGCTCCTCTGGGCCTCCGCAACCCTCCCACTGCTCATACTCTGCCACTTGTGCCTGCACCTATGACCACCAAACCCCAAGGGCCACCAGTGACTCTAAAGATTATCTTGAGGCAGGAGTGGTGGAGGCCAAGCTTTGAAATTTTTCTTAATGAACCTAAGCACCTTTATGGTAGAAAAAACCCAATACATAATAAACTCTATTAATATCTCCCCACATAATCAACATAGTTCACATACTTGTCATTTTTAAATGGCTCAGTAGTTGCATTCCCTTAGCTTGCCTGGGTAGGCCATGTGTAGCCATTCCTTTGAGGCTGGGAACTTGGCCCATCTCTTTTTTTTCTTCCTCTTGTATTTTAAATGGTGGGGCTGTGACTATCTGCTGAGATTATCTCCACCCTCACCCTCCCACCCTGCTATTGCCTTGGGCATTTTGCAATCAGCAGGGCACCCAGTTACGTGGTCTGATAGCCTGCTATACTTCTTTCTTTTTTATAATATTTTCCCCAATTGCATGGTTATGTGTGTAAGGTCAGTCTCTCTTACAGATTCCTTGGTTCCAGGAGGCTAGTCCCTTCCTTTCTCTGTTTGTCTTTGCAACATTCTCACCAGCTATAATATTGCACAGCAAGCAGGAGCTCAGTACGATGGGTGAGGTGGGTGGATATGTGCCCTGGAGCTGGGCTGCATGGATGGTCAGGTGTGATTCCCATAGGCTGCACCTGCCCACCAATGTGAGGTGAGGACCTGCATGAGCCAGGCATTGTCAGACCCTGGGGAAATTCAGAAGGGCGGGTGTGAACCTTGCTTTCAGAGGAGAAAGGGATGGTAAATGGCCAATTCTACTTTAATGTGATAAGTGCCAGAAAATGTGGAAGCTCAGAGTTCTACAGGAATGTAGAGGACGAGGACCAGGCTGAGGCTGGAGTCTACAGGACGTGTGCTTGGAGACAGGGAGGCCTGAACTGGATCCAGAGGCTTCAGGAGGTTTCTAGGAGGGCTACTGTAGGCTGCTGGACATTTCCATGGCTGTTGTAGTGGGCAGAGTCCCTGCTGGCGGAATTCTTAGCTTTGTGTTTGCTGGTAGGCTCCTTCTTATTTTTAAGCTCATGATGGAGATGATACATTGGGAAACCACATGTTACAGGGAAGCTTTGCACAAACAGCTGTGCTGTGTAATTGCCTTGATGCTCCTTAATTATAGACATCACAGCCAAGCACCATCTCTGCATCACATTTTAGATGCAGTGCCTGCCCCGTGGAACAAAATGTACCTCCTCATAGAATCGTGGACTCACTGAGTTTGTTTGGTATTGCTAAAAGGAACATTGCTCAAGTTACAGTGACACGTTGCATGATTTTTTAAAAAGCCCAAAAAACAAAATGAGAAAAGCCAAGTCAAATTATGCTAGGTTAGGATTTCTGACTAGTTCATGGAAGTCCGTGAATAAAGCTTTGGAATAGAATAATAAATTACTGATTACAGACTGTTTCTTCTATGAGTCATAGTGAGAGAGTGCCATTATTTTTCACAATTTAGAAGTGTCATTGCTGGAGACTGGAATACTTAGGAACTTCCAGACTCTGGACATTCCATATATTCTGGGAATGCCCCCTTTCTGCTCCCCTTCCCCCAGGTTCCCCTTCCCCATTGCTCTATTTCATGTAATGTGTTTGCAAGGTTGTAGCTCATACTTCCTTTAAGTATGTGGCATTCTTTGAGCTGAAAATAGCCTATGGAGGATAACAGTTGATTTTTTTTTCCTTTCAAGGTATATTCTTGATAATGTTTATCATACAGAAGATAATTTCCATATTTAGCTAAAAACTAGTTAATTTTATTCCTCAGCTCTTCATAAATAGGGACTTTCTCTGAGATTTTAAAAAAACAAAACTATTCAAAATACTGGCTTTTAAAATACTGGCATTTGGACTTTTTAGGATTGACACACACATTTTTCACATAATCTATTTGTTTCATTCTATCGTTGCACAGAAAAAATACAGGCAAATTATTAAGCAAGGAGAATTTGGTGGAATCATTTTATACTTTTTAAGTTTATTTTTATATTTTAGCTTTTCATTTGAGGTAATTGCAGAGCTCCCCAAAAAGTTGCAAAAATAATATGTAGATGTCTGTATATCCTTCACTCACTTTCCCTACATGTTCACATCTTTTAAACCATAATACAAGCAGTAAAGTCAAGACATGAACATTGATGCATTTCTATTAACTATTCTAGAGACTTTATTCAAATTTTGTTCATTATCTCACTAATGCCTTTTTTTCTCATTCCAAAGTCCAATTCAATATCCAATGCAGGATCACACATTTTATTTCAGTTGTCATGTCTCCCTAGTTTCTGGTTTGTGGCAGTTCCTCAGTCTTTTTATTTCATGACCTTGACACGTAGGAAGAATATCTGCTAATTATTTTGTAGAATGGCCCTCAAATTTACTTTGTTTGATGTTTCTTTGTGATTGATCTCAAGTTATACATTTTTTACAATGCCACGGAATTGTCATGCTCTTCTCAGTTCATTGTGTGTGGAGGTACATGTTGCCAACGTTTCTCGTTACCACTGATAGCTTTGATTACTTGGGGTAGTAGTTTGTCCATTAAAAAGTTACTGTTTCCTCCTTTGTAATCAATAAGATACCCTGAAATTATGTAAATATGCCACTCATCATGTTTTTACAATCCTTAATAATTCTTGTTTGTGGCAATCATTACCGTAGTGTTTGCTAATAGGTAATTTTGGGTTTCTGTGATATCATCTATACTTATTAATTGAAATTCTACTGTAAGGAAGAGCTTCTCATCTCTGTTTATTTGTATATGAACTCATGGATATTTGTTTTATTCTATGGATTATAACCCAGTACTATCATCATTTACTTTGTTGCTCAAATTGCTCCAGATTTCACCACTAGAAGATCTTTAAGGTTGATTCCTGTGCCTCTTAAACATTCCCTCATTATATTTTTTGAACATACTTATTTTCTGGCATCTCAAGAAGTTTCACGCTTATTTTGTATTTTCCCTGCCCAATCCTGAAATCAGTCATTTATCTAAGAAGCTCTGTTTCCTTTTAGTGAAGAATGGTGTTTAGAAACCAAGATCTTGAAGACTGGGTGTGTTCATTGATACTGGGATGTTGTTGGTTTTATACTTCCTGAGATCATGGAGCTAGGAAATATAGGCATGTACAAATGCACGCATATTTACTTCCTTATCTCTATTAACAAACCTAAGTTTGTACTGATGTGACCTATTTTAATCTGACCTCACGGACCTTACTCTGGTCTTTCCCTTTTATTTGCAACTCCCCTCTTCACCAGTAAGAAACCCAGCTTCCATTAGCCACAATATGTTTGTTTATTCAGTCTTCAAATACATGTATTTTCAGAATTGTTAACCTATGTGTCTATAGAAAAAAATTCCTAACTATAAGAATTATTGTAAAATGTTTTTTAAATCTGTAGCCTTCCAGTATCTAGCCAAGATGTTTTTTGAAGTTACTTAAATTCTCTTTCTTTCCTGCCCACTTCACTGTGTTTGCATTATTTATTTGTAATACAGTTAGATTCACAAAATGGAGTATATTACTTCTCATACTCCATCTTAGGTTATCCTCATATCCTGGTTGATTTTTATTGTTTATGTTTTCAATATGTGAGAAACATAAGCATGGCTTTAGAAATCAAATTACACAAAAAGGCAGACCAGAGAAGTGTGACTTCCTTCTCACCCCCCATCCCATTCCCTACTTCTTTCTCTCTCCCCCTCTTCTTTCCCTTCTTGTTTCCTCCCATCTTCTATAGATAACCAGTCTCCTTTCTGGTTTATCATTCTGTTATTTCTTACTGCACAAATGAGCAGATATATGGATATCTTGTCATTGCCTTTTTTAACACAAAGGGTAGCACACTATAGATTTTTTTTTTTTGCAGCTTATTTTTTTTAACTTAACAGAACATCCTAGAAATCACTTTTATAAGTTCAGAGAGATCGTTTTTATTCTTTTTATGACATTTGCATCATATTCCATTGTGAAGATGTATTACAGTTTATTCAACAACTCTCCTATGTAATGGCACATAGGCTTTTAATATTTTGCAATTACAAACAGTGCTGCAAAGTGAATAGCCTCATGCATGTGTATTTTCACATTGTTGGAGGTGTATTGTCAGGGTAAATTTCTGTAACTAAAAGATAAGTCAAAAATTAAAGTAGCTGTATAGTTTGGATGTTTTCAAATTTCCTTCCAAAATATTGTAGAAAGGTAATCTGAAGAAGACAGGTTATGATCTATGTATGTCCAGGTAGAGGGCATGACTGCAATTAGTGGTTGTAGGAATGGGCATGGGTGGCTCTGTTGGAGGGTGGAGGACTTGACTTATTGCTTTTTCTTCCTCCTCTCTTCTAAAGGCATTACCACAGTAGAGCAGAAAGAGAATAGGCTTTGAGGCCAGTTCAGGACTTAGATAATTAATCCACACCTTTCTGAGTTCTCTAGGAGACATACGGGCTGCTGCTTATGGGGGTAAATTTGGTGATCTCTTCTGTTAGGAAAAGAACATGAGCTGGTGATGAGGTGTGGGTTAAAAGCTTCTGGGTTTTAGGCCTGCCTTTAAGTTATGGAGGTATGATTCTTAAGCAGGCATTTTATTCAACCTCCCTGAAAAATAAGAATAATAAATTCTAATGTTTGGAAAGTACTTTTCATGGTGTCTGGTGGGGCTGACATGGTTGGTCTGAGGAGTAAACAAATTGTAAATGGAGTGGTACCCAGTAAAAGTTATTTCCCTTCTCTACTCCCCAATCCTGTTCAATTTATTTGAAGCAGGAAGAGGGATTCTAAATCATTCCATTGACCATGAGGCAGTGTTTAACATTCCTATAAAAATAAGCTTTGCTTTACCTCAATATTTGACAGACTGGCTAAGGGTGGGATTATGAAGCTTTGGGCTTCTGTCTCATCTTGGGTTTTTCTTTCCATTTAAGGATGCCCCATTGGTGAGTTCCAGAAATCACGGGCAGGTCCAGGTAGTTGCAGCGAAGCTCTCTCTGGTCAGCCACAGTTTCCTGGATCTTTACCATTAGTGAGGTTGAAGCGGAAGTTGCCATTTTCTTGTAAATCAATTCATTGAGAAATCTTGACCCTACTCCAGGATTATCCAGGACTTTTTGTTGCATCCACATCAATAGGGCTTCCTTCCAGGTCTCTGTTGATGAATGGATTCCCTGGCTCCTGTCCTGGGTTAGGCTTTGGAGGCAGGAACTTGTTGCCAGGACAGCAGATAGAAAAGGATTTAAGGTCACCCAAGAAATTGTTCACAATTAATTGTGCTGTGAATACAGGGCTCTTCCCCATGAAGCAAGCAAGGAGTTTGAAAACCAGACCTTGTGGTGAGCCATGGTCCCCCATAGCTGGAGCTCAGGAATGCCAAGCACTGGCAATCTGGCCTTCCTTAGTGCAGAAGGGCCCTGGGGGCTCTCAGAATGACAGGTCATCATTAGTCGTAGTGAAATCACCAGCAACGTGAGGAGCCAGCCACGAAGTCAGGCTGGCTTTTAACTGCTTTAGATCTATGTATAAATTTCTCCTACTCAGCAGCCTAAGCCTCTGTGGGCATTTCTTTCTTCTTTTCCAATGAGCTGTCTCGTCAGCATTGGAGACTGCTCCCAGAGAGGTCAGGCCTAATTCCTCATTGGCAAGTTTTGCCATACTTTAATCCACATGTCCCAGATTGAACCCTTTTTGAATGGAAAGGCTTTGCAAGTCAGTAAGGGTCTGCAAGTAAGTAGAGAGAATTGCGGGAGGAGCCACAGCTGGGGAGGTCATGGAATCGCATCCTGTTGAGGGTTGGTCCTGGAGGAAAGCTGCCTGATTTGTACTGGCCAGTTCATACACAAACTTGGCTTGCATTCCTGTTATCCTCTACCCTCACCTGCTCCCAGTGCTCCGTGAACCCTTCCTTATTGCAAATAGGTGCTTTACTAGTTGTTAAATGTATGCTTCTCTCTCCATTAGAATTGAGTTATTGAAAGGTGGTCTGTCTTATTCATCTATTTATCTAGTGTCTGGCCTTTAATCTCCTTCACTAAAAACTTCTAAAACAAATAAGAGGAGGACTGACTGGGGTGGCAGTGGGGAGGGGAAAGGCCACCCTGCAGGTCCCTTGCTGGGAGGTTGAAGGTGAGGCCAGCAGCTCTTGTATTTTTGCCTGGGCCCTGCTGTGATCACTTGAAAGATGCTTGCAAATGGCACCACTGGCAACTCCTTTTCTTCTGAAATTGAGATGGGTTTGTATCCAACACCCAGGTGTCTTTAGAGTCCAGAGGTAAGGGGTGCAGCATTCCTCAAACCATGACCTCCAGGAAGAGTTGGGGCAGGGCCTTAACTGCCTGCTTCTTTATCTGTGATTACTGTAAATGCGGTGTCTCAGTCCCCAGACTTTGTATAAAAATGATGGTCTGGATGGACCACATTAACTATGTGGGTCAACCTTGCGCCATTGCAAATCTCCTGGGATATGAGTGTGCGTTTGAGGGGCCCAGGCCAGGGGATCTCTCAAGATGACTCTGTGCTTGATTTGGGGACATGATGTGTGATTGGGCCCTGGCATGTGACAGTACTGTCTGGGCATCATCAGCTTGACTCTTTGCCTAATTAGTTGGATTTTGTTTTTCCTGCATGAACTTTTTTTTTTTCCCAATAGGGTGGTAAGGATGGTGTTGACTATCAAAGAGCTTTGTGTGGTGTGGACTGTGGGCTTCTCTTCACCTTAAGCACTGCCGTCAAAAAGGTTGGGGGAGATTGTAGGCTCCAGCCTCAGGAAGTACCCCAAATCAGACAAAAGCTAGTCAGTGCCCCCAAATGGTGATTGCAGCATTATTTCTAATGAAAATCTGAAAGCAGCCTTAATGTTTAACTACAACAGGATAAATTTAAGTAAATGATCAACTTCATGGAATATCATGTAATTGTTAACATTAATAGTGTAGCGACGTGGAAAAGGACTGTCGTTAAGGTAAATAAAAGCAGGTTTCACAAATGCCTTATAAGCACATTAAAGTGCATTTGCACAAGGAACTGGTTAATTTGCCTTCACTGAGGGGTGCAGTCAGGCAGCTGGAGGGGCGAGGAGGCAGGAGGACCAGGGGAGAGAACATTGACGGTGTAGACTTTTGTGCCTTTGGACTTTTGAACAATGTGAATTGAATGTATTTCCTTTTCAAAAATAAATAGCAAAAAGAAGAAACAAATCTATAAAAACTGAAAGGAAATACAACAAAAGAATGATATTGGTGATATTAGATGGTGCCATGAAGAATATTCTCATTTCAATCTAAGCTTCTTACAATAATAAGGAATTGGTAGTGTTTTGAATTTAAAAAGCAAGTGAGAATACATGTGTGAAAGGAAGACTGTCTCTCAAATTGGTAAAATGTTGAAGAAACTAGACAGAGTTCACTCTATATCTTCTGCATAGGTTCAAAAAGGATAGAGTAGAAACCATCCCAGGGATTGTCCAAAGCAATGAATGTGTAAATAACATATCATTGGGACTTTGGATTGTATTTTCGAAATTTGTTTCATGGTCACACATTTGTTTTAATAATCAGGGCCTATTCTTCAGGCCCCAGCCAGCCCTGCCCTGCCCCAGTCTTCTCTCTGTGGACCTGTCTCTGTGCAGCTGGCCGTGCAGTGGACAGTGGTGGGCTCTGTCTCTCCCACATGACTCGCTGGGGCCAGGCTGACTTGGCTTCCCAAGCATTTTATACACGAGGCTCCCTGCCTCCGTCTGTGCAAGGGAGGGTTTTGCTTGGACAGCCTTCTCCCCTGGGGCCCAGGATGGGGGACAGGACCTCAAGTTATTCTTCCTCCTTCTGCTTCATGCTGGGCCCAGTGAGGGTCTAGTTGAGTGGGACAACTCAGGATGGGAGTCTGCTAAGATGCTGAAAAGAAGCCTGGGCCTCTGGCTGTTGCTGAGGGGCCACCCACAGCTGGTCCTGCAGTTGAGAAATTCGTCCTGCTGGCCTTTCCTTCCTGTGCCTCTCTGCCTCCTCTGGGGACTTCTCGTCTTACACTCTCTCTTGACCAAACATGCAGCCTCTGTCTGGCCTCCTTTATTCAACCCAGAGCCCCTCAGTTCCTCTGTTCTCCCCCTCCCTACTTTTCCTTTTCAGGACAGCAATTTATTGGAGTCCCCTTTTTTGGGGAGTGGTGGAAAGGACTCTTTTACTCTGAGGCTTTACAGTGGTATTTACATTTAAAAGATGCTTGAAAAATATATGGCTTTAACCAAAACTGTTAAATCCCTAATAGTAGAGCTTTAGGTTGCATAGTAAGGACGCAATGGAGCTATGTGGGGGCACCGGATGCCTGCCAGTGGTTCTCGGATAACTCCACCTTAGAAACCACCTACAATTCCTGTGTTTAAAGGCAATTCTGGCTTGACTACTGGATAATTGAAATGAAATAGTACATATATGTTTTAAATATTTGTTATTCTTATGAAGTAAAACACATAGTAAAGGCACAAAATGTTAAGTATATGGCTTGAATAACTGTGATTATGATTCGAATTTTGTTGCATTTCCTTGGCATCCATGCTGCATATGCCCTTGTCATCCGTATGTTATTCGTGTGGGGTTGAGACTTCAAGGCTTAAGGGTACCTGCCTAATGTTTGCGAGACAGAAGGCAGAATTGGAACCCAGGTCCATCTGACCCCAGAATTTTGGTTCCTGTATTAACTGCTCTCCTCACTTTTACTCATGCCTTCTGCTACTTGTTCCACAGAGTTTTACTCTAGGAGATAACTAAATGCATTCTAAAATAGCAGCAAAATGGACAGCCTAAAACAACTTTTAGTGTTTCATGCTTGGCAAGAATTCTTGGAATTAAAAAAATGGCATTCCGTTCCTCTTGTTCTGATATACGTAATATTAGTTTATTCAGTAAATTTTTCTCCATATATATATATTAAAATATAAATTATTTAGGGAGAGATGCTTTACAAGTTCATCTGGATGATTGATTCATTATTAAATGGGCACCAAGGTTGGGTAAATGAACACTAAAGATGATAAACATCAATATGATGATATTGATGATGAAAATGACTGTATTTCTCTTTTGGGGATTTTTGAACCACGTTTTTCATTAAATTTATTATTTTTAAATTTTAGTAGGTTTTGGGGGAACAGATGGTGGTTTGGTTACATAAACAAGTTCTTTAGCAGTGATTTCTGAGATTTTGGTGTACCTATGACTAGAGCAGCGTACGCTGTAGCCAGTGTGGAGTCTTTTATCCCTCACCCACTCCTACCCTTTCCCTGAGTCCCCAAAGTTCATTGTGTCATTCTTATGTCTTTGTATCCTCATAGCTTAGCTCCTACTTATGAGTGAGAACATACGATGTTTTGTTTCCCATTCCTGAGTTACTTCACTTAGAATAATTGAATTGTATTTTTCTTACAGTTTCATAAAAGAAATGAAATTCTACCTTTGATGAGCAGCCAGAAATAAGGAGCAGAATTAATGTGAAAGGGAAGGCAGCCAGCAGAGCTCCCTGGTAGGAAGGAGAAGACTGGGGCTGCAGGGCCTCTGAGGTTAGACCACTCCTGGGGTTTTAAAGGGAAGTGGTTAAGATAGGATGAGTGTTAGATCAGTATCATTACAACCAGTTTTTTGTTTGTTTGTTTGTTTGTTTTGTTTTTAAGAAAACTCCCTGAGGCTGGGCACATAGCTCAAGCCTGTAATCCTAGCACTTTGGGAGGCCAAGGTGGGAGGATCTCTTAAGGCCAAGAGTTCAAGATCAGCCTGGGCAACATGGTGAGACCCCTGTCTCTAAGTAAAATAAAAATAATTAGCTGGGCATGGTGACATACACCTGTAGTCCCAGCTACTTTGGAGACTGAGGCCAGGAGTTTGAAGCGACAGTGAACTATGATTGCACCACTGTATTCCAGCCTGGGCAATGGAGCAGGACCCCGTCTCTTAAAACAAACAAAATCCCCCAAACCAAAAAAGGCTGACTGTGTCAGAGACTATTTCAGAAACACGCATTTGTTTATTTTTAATTTTTTAAAAATTAAGTATGTGAAGCAACTGCTTACTGAGCAGCGAACCCAGGAAAGCTCCAGCTGGCTTCCAGTCTCTGAGGTCTTACATAAGAATAATTGATAATCATTTCTGTTCATTATTTGTTCCTACTGCAGAAGTCTTTCAATTTAGTTTCTTTTTACAAGCCAACCATATCACACGTTTACATTGTTAATGCTTACATTGTTAATTTTCTTAGCAAACGACTCTTATTTCTTCTCTTTACTCCCAGAGAAAATAAATAATAGAAAAATCAATTTATAAACTAAATATTGTTAACCTTGTTAAGACTGATCCAAATCAATCTGATGAATACCTCATGGCTTCATGGTGGTCATCACTAATTGTACTATGATAGAGGAAAGACAGAACTACTTGGTATGTAATGTTAATATAGCTGATGTCACAGACTAAAGTTGGTTCACTCCCGTGCTGTGTATAGCCTTATGAAGCCAGTACCAGTAAAAGAAAGAATCCAATGGCCAAAAATCATTTCATAAGAACTCACACTGGTTATTTGCTTTCTTGGAAGTGGTCATAAGTCCCCCTGTCTGTCTATCCATGTCAATGGGAACTCAAAGCTGCCTGAGGGTAACATTCAAACCACTTGCCCTTTCTCCTAGCCTCTGGCTGGGGTGTGGCCCTCTATCCAGATTGACTCAGCCTGTCTGGTGATGTCTCAGCCTTTTGCCTCACTGATCTTTCTTCTCCTCTGGTGTCCTGGGTTCTGTATATCCACAGTATTCAGCAGGGCAACCAGGCAGGAACAGAGCCCTGCTCAAGGGCAAGGCACGAGAAGCCACACAGGGTGAAATCAGCTTCTCTGAGGTGGACGGGAGGGAAGCAGGACCCCTCAAGCTTACCAGCTAACAAGGGTGTCCCATCCTGCATGGAGCTCCTGTTTGTCAGTCATGTTCATGGATACAGAATGAATTTGACTGGTTAAGGATAAAAGGTGGGTTCTTAGGAAGCTGGTGCAGTGGCTCAGCACTGTGGGAGTTCATTCAGCGTCATGGGAAAAATTTTAGAGGAAAAATTATAAGGATAGTTATAGGAAATAGTCACAAACCTTTTTGGAAGGCCAGAGGGTTTGCATAGCTTCAGCAAACGGTTTGGCTGATCAGGGCTGCGGCTGCTAACTCTTTACTGGACCCTCCTTGGTGTCTGTGAGTGACCTGGACCCTTAGCCAGACTGACAGGCAAAATATCTGGGTCAGTGTATGTTACTTATCCGTCGTGAAAGCCTGGGTCTGCGGGTCGGGCCCTGGCACAGCACAGATGCCAGCTGCCCTCTGGACTGGCGTTGGCTCCCTTTAGACCTGAACTGTTGTGCTGCTCCCTCAGTTCCTTTTCCTTCCTGTGGCTCCTTTTTTTCAAATTTGCCCTTTTTGTGCCCCCTTTGCCCTCCACAAGCAGCAACCCCATTTGCTTGCAAGTTTCTTCAAGCCAGGATCCTGGGGATGAGGGCTCTCCCCACCTCGTGACTGGCCACGTCATAAGCTGGGATCGTAGCTCGTTGTCATCACGAGTTATAAGAATTATGAGGGTGCCTCTTGGCATTTTTTTTGGTGCCACAAATGCTGGGGACCTTAAGACCTTTATCTTAAAAGCGTCTCAGGAGCCTTTTCAGTACTTGTACCACTTTCCAGAACTGCAGGACCCAACAGTAGTTTTTCTTGGAGAATTAATGAGTCTGCCCACAGAGCAGACCTGTCTGACTTGGAATTATTCATTTGTTTTTCAGAGTGAGTCAAGAAAAGAGGCCAAAAAAATTTGAGAAGTCAAAAGAATAACAGAATAGCTATCCCTTTACCTTAACATTTGCAGACTAGACACTTTTTATTTTATATATATATATATATATATACATATATATGCATATATATGTATATATATACATATATATACATATATGTGTGTGTGTATGTATATATATATATTTTATATATATATATATAATATATATATATATATATATATAATAAAAAGCAATGTTGTTTGCTGCCTCCATCCCCCCGTCACCTATATCTGGCATTTCTCCCATGTTATCCCTCCCCAACTTCCCTACCCCCCCACTGTCCCTCCCTTATTCCCCCACAACAGACCTCAGCGTGTGATGCTCCCTTTCCTGTGTCCATGAGTTCTCATTGTTCAACACCTGCGTATGAGTGAGAACATGCAGTGTTTGATTTTCTGTTCTTGTGTCGGTTTGCTGAGACTAGACATTTCTAAAACAATCATAAGAACGTTTAACATAAGATTTATCCTTTTAACACATTTTTCTGTGTACAATACAGTAGTGTTAACTACAGGCATTCTACAGCAGATCTTTAGAACCTGTTCATCCTGCACACCTGAAACCTTTATGTCAGTCGAGTAGCAACTCCCGATTTCCCTGCCCTCCAGCCCCTGGCAGCCACCCTTCTGCTGTCTGCCCTTCTCGGAGTCTGGCTATTTTAGATACTTCATAGAAGTGGAGTCAGGCAGGATCTGTCTTTCTATGACTGGCTTATTTCACTTCGCATAATGTCCTCTAGGTTCATCCACGTTGTTGCATATGGCAAGATTTTTTTTTAAGGCTGAGTAATAATTCATTGTGTATATGTATATATATATATGTATTATATAAATGCATGTGTATATATGTGCATATATATACATACAAATACATATGTGTGTGCATATATGCACACCATATTTTCTTTTTTAAAAAATACATATTTTATTGTGTTTTAGGTTTTGGGGTACATGTGAAGAACATGCAAGATTGTTGCATAGGTACATACACGGCAATGTAGTTTGCTGCCTTCCTCCCCATCACCTATGTCTGACATTTCTCCCCATGTTACCCCTCCCCAACTCCCCACCCCCTGCTGTCCCTCCCCTGGTTTTCCCCCACAGACCCCAGTGTGTGATGCTCCCCTCCCTGTGTCCATGTGTTCTCATTGTTCAACACCCGCCTACGAGTGAGAACATGCAGTGTTTGATTTTCTGTTCTTGTCTTAGTTTGCTGAGAATGATGGTTTCCAGGTTCATCCATGTCCCTACAAAGGACATGAACTCATCATTTTTGATGGCTGCATAGTATTCCATGGTGTATATGTGCCACATTTTCCCTGTCCAGTCTATCATCAATGGGCATTTGGGTTGGTTCCAAGTCTTTGCTATTGTAAACAGTGCTGCAGTGAACATTCATGTGCGTGTGTCCTTATAATAGAATGATTTATTTTCTTTATCCATTTACCCACTGTTGAGCACTTAAGTTCTTTTGACATCTTGACCATTATAAACATCTCTTTGTTTACAGTCTCTACAGTGCCTACTACATAGACATCTCTTTGAGGTCCAGTTTTGAAATCTTTTGGAAAAATACCCAGAAGTTGGATACTAGGGAAAACTGTATGAAGGTTCCTCAAAAAATTAAAAATACAAACTAGATACTAGATACTTGCCAGAGTTCTTCTTGATCAAGCTAATTCTAGCTTGGTGTTGTCCTGACCACACACTCATTTTCTATTAGCTTTTTGTGTCTGGTCAGTTGCCATGGAGACATTAAGGTAAAGGGATTGGCTTAATATGTCTCCAGATATAAAAAAAATATCTCGAGTTTGGCAAAGGTTTTAATTTACATGACAGTTTTGTTTCCTCAATACTGTAAGGCGAGCCAGGTGAAAACTGAGAAAAGAGGCTCCAAGAGTCAGCTCTGAGGACACACAGCTAGTTAGAAAGGAGGAGCTGGATCTTCAAAATCCAGCAGCTGGAGTCCTGCAACTCTAAATGAAACCTGTCTCTCACTACACGTGGCTTTTACAGTGGGGTGTATGCTCCTACATGCTCTGCACAATGTAGCCTCTAGAAGAGGCTTCAGATCCAGTTTTTGCTTTCATGGAGCAGGTATACCCCTGTGGGGACATGAATGGCACACACATGGGCCAACTGCCCACAGCCTCGAAGCAGGCATCCAGAGTCCAGGGCATGATGGAGGGGCTCAGGGATGGCTGGAACTGGGAGCCGGGGGAGGCCAGGCTTTGAATGAGGCCAGAGGCTGGGAACAAAGAAGCTGGCACAGCACAGGCAGAGGCTGGGCATGAGGCTGGGCGGGAGGTGTCCTCAGGGCGAGGGCTGGAGTCTAGGGCTTTTGTGGGATAAATGAGAGAAGAGACTGGATTGGAAATGTAGGCTCAATTTTGTGACATGACTATGGAAGTTTTATTCTGAAGACTGACATACAGGTTCTCTTATACTGGTTTGAGCAATTCTTACTGTTCTACTCTTGTTCTGTTCTTTATATTTTAAATAAAAAATTATTGTGGTTGAATTCCAAGATGGTATTCTTTCTTTTATTCTTCCCCATCACATTTTAAAATCCAAATGTATTTTGCATATAGATCATGAGAGCTTGGGCAGTGTTCTAATGCTGAGACAAGCAGGCAGCTCCCGCCTTTGGCCTCCAGACATTCCAGGTCCTGAGGTTGACCCTCACATGGCTGGGAAGAAAAGGAGACAGAGGAGGGCACACACACAAAGGAGGGCACACACAGGGGCACACATGGACACACACAGAAGAACACACAGGAGCACACATAGGGACACACACAGGGGACACACCCAGGAGCACATGGACACACATCTGGAGCCACAAATATGGGGGCGTGCACACATGAGTGCACACAGGAGCACACACACAGGCATACACACCCTTCCCTCACCCTCTCAATATACTTACATATTTAATGTTCACATTATTAAGATGATGTCATTATTTCTCACAGGCAAGCCTCATGTGATTATGTTTCCTTTCTTGTAGAACCTGTTTTCTTGGAACTAATTACCTTATTTTTCATGTGCATTGTGTACTTACGATGAATTTATCTGTGAACTCTGAGACAGCTAAATATTTTTTCTCAAATTGTTTTGATACACTGGAAATTCTCTCAGTTCATTTTTTTTTTCTCGTATAGATTTGCCCTGGAGCCCACCCCTCCAGCCTCTCTGTCTGGGCCTCATCTCCTATGACCTCTTTTTAGCCTTATAATTGATTATGGGTCTTCGGCATGGGAGAGGATATTCCAGCATTTAACTGCCCTTTTTAAAACTTTCAACCCGGTGTTCTATATTCAGCTGCCACCTACACCCAGCTTTCAGACACCTGTTTTCGGGTTCTTGAGCACTTTGGAGGTGTCCCCACAACTGACTTGCTGCTTTTGCTCCCACTTTTCTCTTTCTCTCATCTGCAGAATCTGAACACATGCCCATGTATCTCTGTTTGCTCTTCAAACCCGCTAATATGAGGTTCACTCTTTACAGAACAAAGTCATAAACCTGCAAGAACAAAGAAAGCTGGAGAAGAAATGACAGCCAGCCAGAGGCGTCAGTAGCATTTCTGAAATCGAAGTGCATGTGTCCAATCTGCTATATTAAGCTCAAAGTCACTTCAGTTTCTTATCAATTTTCCAGCATATCCTTACATTAATCATTCCATACCTTTCCTCTCTGCAGCCATCCCACAGCAAACCTTCCTCTGGGCTTCTGGCAAGATGTTGGCTTACCTCCAGCCTTAGCGACCTTGATCCTAGCAAGAGTCTATTGTCTTGGATTGTATGAGTTTGATAAAATAGTTAAACATGTGAGGGACAAATTCTGAGATGGAATAGGAGCAATAAGAAGCAGAAAACATTTTCAGTGTTTCACAGTAGATTTTTCTTTTGCTTTAATCCTATCTATATATTATGGCAATCTATCTATTATGATTCTTTCAAAAGAAAGCTTTTTAGCACAATTTTATTAAGAGAGATTTATTTTCCATTTAGACAGGTACTGGCAATGTTTGTTAAACTTTCAGTCTTTGTTTTGTTTTGTTTTGTTTTTTAAAAAAAAAGCTGTCCAGGTTTTTTAATGATTGCCCGGCAGGTGGGGAGGTTGGGGAGGGATAGCGGTGGGAGGAACGCCTGATGTAGGTGATGAGGGTATGGAGGCAACAAACCACCATGGCATGTGTGTACCTATACAACAGTCCTGCAAGATCTGCACACGTACCCCAGATCTTAAAGTACAATTTAAAAAACAGCTGTCTAGGGATCACAGGTAAATAAGTGTATTTAATATGGGAAAGAGCCAAAATAATTTTTCAAAAAAATCATTAAAAATATAAAACATGCTATGGGCTTTCCCTTCCTCAGGCTCTGAGATGAGTTAACCGTCATTGGAGCATGTATTTCAATCTTTACTGCACATGCTTTGATTCTGGCTACAACTGCCCTAAGTGGAGAATTTATAAACAGGTTGGGCTGTGGCCTTCAGAAGAGTGGCATACTCATCTGCTTTTGTTTTCTCCTGAAATTTGGTTCTTCCTTTCCTTCCTGGTCTCTCCGCTGGTGCCATGTTACTGGCTGGAACCTGGCAGATGTGACCCTCTTGGCTGCCGCCCCCTAGCGCAGAAGGTCTGCCTGTGGATACTGTCAAGGCCATGTACACCCCGAGTGGGCACCTCACATGTCTCCTGACATTTACATCTGCCACCCCCCAGGGCTTGTACTTTTCCGATGTTTTGCAGGCCCTCTGTGGAGTTAATGGGTCTTCTGTTGCTTTGAACTCCTTTTGTCCTGAGCAGTGAACAGTGACAGGTAAGCCAGGCTCCCTGGGCCCCTGGTGCAATTATAATTAACTATGGGCCTCAAACAAATCCTTTAGCTATGCATGCTTTTCCGTCTTTGCGTGACCTTTGATGCACTGTGACAAATCACCTTCTGACAGTGATCGTAAAAGAGTAGTTTTCTGACAAATGCAAAAGATTGCCCAGAGAACTGGGGTCTGGGCTGTAGACTTTCTCAGCAGCACCAGCTTAGGGGTTTGTAGCCTGGATATACCGATGGTTTTTCTTATCTTCTTGAGAGATGGAGGAAGAAAAGGACAATTGATTGTCAGGCATGAGAAGATTAGTGGAAAAGAAATGGTCATTTCTTATAAAACAGTGTGTGATCCCATGTTGTGGGTAAGAATGGAATAGGAGGATAGGGCTATAGAAATCATCTACCTGTAGTTTTCAAACTGCTCATCAAGTCCCTAGGTGTTCTTGGGGGACTCTGAATGGGGGTGGGAAAGGAGGAGTTCCAGCCTGTGGGTCCCCTGGGGGCAGCAGTGTCAGTGATGGGATCAGAGAGAGACCTACTTCTACTGCCTCCCTGGCTGAGCTCTGGGGACTGTACCAAGCTTCTGGAGAGAGCCTTGCTTGTGCATACCCCACCCAGCTCTTGACTGCCCATGCAAAGCAGGACCACACAGCTGAGACTGTCATCCCCCCTCTGTCATGGGGTGAATCGTCACAGTGCCATTTAGTGCTGACTAAAAGTGAGTCTGAGAAGAAAAACATTGATGTCTAAGTATTCACCTTTTAAGGAATCTTCTTTTTAATTAAGGATGATTCTGTGTTTCCTATTTAGCACCTGTGTCTTTGGTTTTGTGGGAGCATGAAGAGAAGGCTTGGGAATATGTGAGACAGGATCTGTGGAGGGTGTAGCTCCAGCCAGCAGGTGGGAAAGTGGGAAGTGAGAGGAAAAGTCCAGCATGTTTTGGGAGTAAAGAGGGTTTAAGGAAATAGCTTCTGAGATGCGTGTGACTTGGCTGAGAGAGACAGGTGGGGAAAACCTTGAGGCTGTTATGCTGTGTGTTGATGCCTGCTCGGAAGACTTCAGTGTGGATTTAAAATGCCAATGATGAGTAACTTAATGCTAAACTCGCATTTTTAATAAATATGCTGAAATACAGCTGGGCACAATGCTTACCTGGGTTAGACTCATCCTGTGACGGGCCACTGTGCACCCTTGGTGAAAGCTATAGCTTTCAGCCTTGGTGTATTTTTCACTGGGAAGAGTGCCTTCAGATATGCTACCAAGCTGTGTAGCACATACGAGCTTCTATACAGAACATCTGGCTTTCCCAAAAATTTTGGTTTACATTCAAATATTAAGGGTCTCTGAATCCAACAGTAAAAAGGTAGAGTCTTAAAAAAGGAAAAAAAAAAAAAAAAGAGAAAGGAGCAGCTTTTGCCATTTGCTTTTATTATTGGTAGATCTGAAACTGATTCCGTAGGAGTTTACCAGTCTTGCCTGATGGTGTGAGAATCAAGGCGACCACAGCATCAGCTGTTAACAAGTAGAGAGTTGCGTGTCCACTCCTGAAGCGTTTTCTCTCCGAGTTGGTACCTGCTCTTTCTTGATTTCTCTGAGAGAGATCCCCAGAGTTTAGTAGAGTTCACTTAGCTCAGGATGTCACAGCCTGGAAATAGTCTAAGGTAGAATTTTTTTTCTGCTAAATCGGATGTTACATAGTAGGCAAAGATCTCGGTAGACCAATTATAGCCTCATAATATACATGCTATTTGTTTCATGAATATTACAACTATTCTCAACATTCAGATGACTTAGAAAGCCCTCTGACCTATACTGAGGGGTAAGTTCTGGTGTCCCCAAGAAGGAAGGAAACACTTGAGAGTCTATAAAAAGGTGGTGAAAGGAGGACGCAGAAACCAGAGGAGTAGGTGTCTTCCTTCACCTCTTCTGTTCCTTTTCTTCCCACTCACCTATATCAGAAAGGGTTCTGAGTAAAGCAAGTGTGGTGTCAGTGATCAATAGGAATTTCCTCTGGGGGCATTTGGAAGTTCATAGGAAACTCATAAACTCACCGGAATGACTTTAGTTGGTGAAGGAAGGAAGAGGGACGTGGAAACTAATCAGTAATTAGTTTAAGCAGTAGAGGTGAGGAGGGTGGACTTGCGCTTCCCTCTGGCTGCGTTTTTGGTGTCTCCCTTACCCGTTTCATAGCTGTATAAGGAGTAACATAAAAGAGATCTAACAGTTATTAAAAAAAATTTTGGTAGCATGTACTTTCAACCACTCACCTACCCCTCCTCACCTCTACAAGTGTGTGTGCACATCGTGGGTTGCCACAGAGATGATTAAAAACCAGAAGCAAGGATAGGGAGTGTCTCTGGATTAAAATAGGTGCTTGCCTCAGCTGGGGCCTCTTCTCTGCCCCTCCATTGGCCTGTGGATCATCTGCTGCAATAAGGGGATGTGCGACAGGCTCACGTGTTTTAACAAAGTACGTTCATGGTTTTCTGGTTTGTTTTTTGTTAGTGTTTTTTTTTTTTTTTTTTTTTTTTTTTTTTTTTTTTGAAAAATTTAAACTTTCCCTCTACGAAATCTCAAAGTGGCTCTTTTGAACCATCTGGGTAACTTGGCCAAACTAGCTTTCATGAATCTTTCCCACCTCCTTTTTCTTTTAATTTTCAAATATATTTTAATACTTTCCAGCCTAGAAGAAAACTCAATCTCTCCATGGAACTTGGCCTAATTATTTCTGCACATATCCTTTCATGCATTTTTTTCAGACACTGCTGTTTCTGAGCATTTCTTGACTGTGTCACCTTTTGCTGTGATCCCTGCTTTGCCCAGGTCTGGCTTTAAGGGCACTGTTCCTAATCAGCAGCCTGGAGTTTAGGGGAAGTCTCCTTGCTTTTTAAGAGTTCTGCATTTGGAGAAGGTTGTTCTTTAGTTCTTGTCCTTCCCACACTGTGTTTCTTTTTTCTATACTCTCCAGCAATGGCTGTTAATGGGCATTTTTATGGCCATACCCATCTACTGCCCCTTTGGGGAACAGAAGCCATCCTAAGACAAAAGACATCATTATTGAGAAAGAGGAGCTTGCAGTCTAGTTGGGGAGATAAGTGATACATACACAACAGAGTAAGGCAACTATGACAAAGGGGATTGTTAGAAGAGAAGGTGGAAAATAAGCATATTGCTGATATGGTGTGAACAGTGACTGCAAAGGGTGGTGCAGGAGAGAGTGATCCACCAAACCCTGCTCACACCCAGAGCTTGGAGATGGGTGAATCGCTTCACTGACTGGGCTGCCTTAGGTTGGGGGAGTACCTTGGGGCATAGAACCTAGGCTCTAGTTGTGAATGGGTCCCCATATAATACCTTCATTATGCAGTGTGGTGAGGCCTTCATGGATGGCCCTGTCTGACCTGCAGTGTGGGGAAAGATTCCAGCCAACTTCTTTCATCTTCAGGCCTTGATGGAGAAAGGGAAGCTCTAGTCAGATGGTCACAGTATTAGATGATCAAGTATAAAAGCAAAGCATTTTGAAAAATATAGTTAATTTTAAAATAGTTTTAGATTTATAGAAAAATTGTAAAGGTAATACAGAGAATTCCCGTATATCCCACACTGTTACCTCTGTTATTAACAGCTTACACAAAGATGGTACTTTTTCACAATTAATGTTATCTAGTATGCAATACTTTATTCAGATTCCCTTTGTTTTTAGATAATGTCCTTTTCCTGTTCCAGGTCCCTGGCCAGGACCCCACATGATGCTGACTTGGCACGTCTCCTTAGGCTCTTCTTGGCAGTGATAGTTTCTCAGACTTTTCTTGTTTTTGACGGCCTTGCCAGTTCTGTTCAGTGCTGGTCAGGCATTGAGCAAAGTGTCCCTCAATTGTGATTTGTCTCATGTCTTTCTCATCATTAGAAAGGAGGTAGATGCTTTGTAAAGCTCTATTCTCACCGTATCCTATCAAGGACTTGTGCCGTCAGCATGACTTACCACTTGATGTGAACCTTGAGCACCTTGGCTGAGGTGACATTTGTCAGCCTTTCCCACTGTTCAGCTACTCTCTCTCTCTCCCCTATCCATGCTGCACTTGTTGGAAGGAAGTCTCCATACGCAGCCCAGAATCAAGGGATGGGAGTTGTACTTCTCTTATTTGAGGGCAGAATGGGAGATTAGTCTGTTCTTCCCCTTGTATGTATTTATTGAGTCATCTGTTTATGTCAGTAAAGACTTGTGACTATTTATTTTATATTTCAGATTATAATCTAATGCTATTTCAAGCAGGGGCTTGGTAAGCCACACGTACCATGCCAATGTGAGGTGCTAATGCAATCATTGTGTGACGCACTAATCCAGAGGTTCTTTTCCCATGGGGCATTACTGTAAGCTGCTTCCTGAAGAGGCCCCACAAGCTGTGCAGCACACCGCATGGGCAGTGGAATTCGGTAGCTCCTAATTTCCCTGTGCGCAGTTTACGGGAACTTGTGTTTATAGTGCTAGCTGTTGGCCAGGGCCCCATCCCATTGCTGCCATGGGGACACTGACTTGTAGTGTTGAATCCTGATTCTCCCATTATTTACTGTCTATTAATGACAACATAATTCACTGGACCTCTCTGAACATCACTTTCTCTTAGGTCAAATTGGGACATTAAGTCCTGTGTTAGAGGGTTGTTGAGAGAAGTGAATACAGGAGGTGCCTGTGAAGTGAGAGGCATAGAGGAGATGATTATGAGGTTTCCTACATGGTCCTGCTCCCCCTTCAATGCTGAAAGTCAGTCTCCCTGGAATCGAAGATGCTGTTGCTGACCTCTGGCGTAGCAGATGAAGGTTGTTGGCAGTGGTAAATGTGGGGGCCAAGACCTTTGGAGTGGTGCACAGGATGGGGGTTGAGAGGGAGGCACTGAACAGCTATCGGCAGGGGCTCCCTTGCAGAGTAAGGGAGGGCAGTGCTGGGAAGGGGCTTTGCTGCAGGTCCTCACATACCCCTCTGCTTCTGTGCCATGCCCTGGGGCCAGCCTGCTCATTTCTCTTCCATTGCCATCAGCCACTGTTTCTGAGCAAGGCTGCTGTCCTTCCTCTGGAGGACAACACAGCACTTTCTTACCACTGCTCTGTCCTCACTTGTTCCTGAAGGGAGAAGGAACTCACCAATAATGGTAGGCACAAACATGAAGAATAAAAGGAATTTCTTCATTCCGTTTGTACCCTTTTCTATTAGATTGTTACTGGGAATAAAGTTTTTAACTGTTTGTGAAGGTTGAGGGAATCTGAATTTGAACTCAGGCTGGTTTTTTTTTTTCCCCAAAGCCTTTGTATTTACCTCTCTACCCTCATGGTTGATAGTGACTTGGCTCATGGAATTGCTGGCATTGGATTCTCAATTAGAGGTATTTGAGGGACTTTAGGAATCTCAGAGGGTTCAACAATTACCAGCTTCTGCTTCTCATAGCTTCTAAATTTGCTTTTGTGGGCTAGCCTGGGAACTCATCCAACACAGGCAACATTGCTTTCATAGGGAAATTTCTTTTCAATTTCAAGTAACTAACTTACCAATAAATTCTTGGAATGTAGGATAGGTAGTTTGCCTTGCAGAATTGGGGTTCTGCCTGTGTGTTGTGTAAGACCAAGCAGGATTCCAGCAAGGAAGGGGGTGATGTAGTGGAAAGAGTATGGCACTAGGAGTTGGAAGACTTCTGCCTTAGTCATAGACCTGTCACAATTACTGTGATCCTGAGCCAGTCCCTTCTAAGCTTGAGGTTTTCATTTCTTTTTCAATAAAATCAAGTTGGACAGGAAGATCTTGACAACCCCTTTCAGATCTAAGAATGTAGTATCCGCTGTAGAATAATATGCAAAAATGAAAGTAGTGGTAAATTTAGGATGATTTTATATAAATATGTTGTCATTTCAGATGCTTTATCAATTTTTTTTTAAAGTAGCTGAGCTGCCTTAACTTTTCCTATACTTGGCTCATGGTGGGGGTGGGTAGACTTACCCACCAGTGGGATTGTTCACTGACCAGGAACAGAGAGAGACATTCTTGTGGCTTTGGTGGGTCCAGTTTGAGTGCAAGTAGGTTTCCCTCCAGCCTCTTCCCTTCAGTTCTCTGATTGTGTGTGTGTGTGTGTGTGTGTGTGTATGTTTTGGTTTTTTGTTTGTTTGTTTTTTAGTCAGGGTCTCATTCTGTTACCCAAGCTAGAGTGCAGTGGTATGATCATAGCTTACTGCAACCTGGAACCCCTGAGCACAAGTAATTCTCTTGCCTCAACCTCCTGCATTGCTAGGGCTACTGGTGCATGCCACGACATGCGGCTAATTTTTCAATATTTTATAGAGATGGGATCTGCCTATATTCCCCAGATTAATCTTGAGCTCCTGGCTCAAGCGATCTGACCGCCTTGGCCTCCAGAAATGCTGGGATTATAGATGTGAGATGTGAGCCTCTGTAACCAACCCAGTTCTCTGATCTTGATGAATTGGATGCCTAAAATAATTTATATGAAATTACTGAATCTAGAAGGTTTCTAGTAGTTTAAAGACAGCAACTAATAGTAATGTCTTCAGTTGTATACCAACCCATTGCAACTCTGATCTGCATGATTTCTCAATTTTTTAAAAGACTGACAACTATATAATGTGAATTTTATCACCACATATTAACTAATTTAGAACTACTAAAATTTTAGTAAAATCCAAATTATTTAGGTGATTGCCTTCCATTTCTATTATCTCTGTACAGTTAGAATTGAATAAATAGGAATTTCTTTTTGATAGCCGTGTTGGCTGTGACAAGCATTTAGCCCAAGTGCCGTTAAAAAATATATATATATAATATATACTTATAAAAATATTATATATATATATATATATAATGTGTATATAAAATGTGTATATATATATATATACACATTTTAAGACAGAGTCTTGCTGTGTTGCTCCAGGCTGGAGTAGAGTGGTGTTATCTCGGCTTACTGTAACCACTGTCTCCTGACTTCTAGCAATTCTCCCACCTCAGCCTCCTGAGTAGCCAGGACTTCAGGTGTGCACTACCATGCCCAGCTAATATTTGTATTTTCTGTAGAGATAGGGTTTCGACATATTGCCCAGAGTGGTCTTGAACTCCTGGGTTTAAGCAATCTGCCTGTCTTCTTAGCATCTCAGTGCTAGAATTACAGGCATGAGCCACCACACCTGGCCCAAGCACCAATTTATTTACAGAAAATATAAATGTTCTTAGTGCTTTCTTGGTGTTTTTAAGCTTAGGAGACCTAGAAGTTGGAGAAATTAAAATCGAATTATTTTATTTAAAAGTGTTTCTTTTCCTATTTGAATTGCTGTTAAATGATAAAATACTCCGACATAAAATTCACTCAGGAAATAGCTTTTTAAGCTCAAAAAGAAGTCCACAATATTGCTGGATTTGTTCTTTATAAGAGAACAAATACTTTTTGAAATGAGATTAAATAGGAGAATTTTATTTAATCAGAAGACCCTTATGCTTCCAATAGCTGACATTCAACTTGGACCGTATCTGGGGCCAGGTTGATAATGCTTTTGGGAAACATGCCACTGTACTTGAATTTTCAGATGATTGTGTCAATATTGACGTGTCAAAGAAATGGACTGCATGCCTCTCTGATAAAAGGTATCTGGTGAAGGGATTAGCGTAGGACAAATCAGTTAGAGCAATAAACATTCCTTTCATTAGTAACATTTGAACAGTTCCTAAGGACATTTTGCTGCCCTTAAAATTATGCTAGAAAATGCTTACTGCTATTTGAGATGTGCAGCGGGGCAGACCTCTGGATACTTCTGAGACTTGGTACGCGCTGTGCTGGGTGATGCTGCCATGTCGCTTGGACTCCGGGACCCAGGAGGCTCAGGCCAGGAATGGATTGGCTCCTGTGGAGTGAGTCAAGCCCAGTCAAGGAAACTTGGGTCAAGAAGATAAAAATTCCATCAACTAACACTTAAGAGACATTGCACTTCTTTTCCTTTGGTGACTGCCAGTGTGATAACTTGCAGAGGGGGAAAGGATCTATGTGTAAATGGAGAAAGAGAGAGAGTGCCAGAGACACAGGGAGGGAGACAAGGATGGATCCTCAGGAGGGAAGGAGGCCCAGGAGGAGGCAAAGAGACCGGGAGGTCCCAGGAAGAGAAGGAGGGGAGGGTTGGTTTCAGAGGAAATAGGAACAAAGGCTCATCTCTCAGCACTCTTTTTGCTCCCATCCTCTGTCTTTCCTCTCCTCTTTCTTCCTCCCTTCTTGGGTACCATAGGCCCCAAGAACACAGGGATAGCTGTCCTTCAGTGTCTGTCTGTCTTCTCTGTCACACAGACACACAGAGATACACACGCACACAGATACACACACAGGCAAACCACTATGGGATGTTTACAACTTTTTTAATAAGAGCAAAACAGAAATATTAAAAATGATATGACAACCTTAGGCAAAAAGTTAGACAGACATGATTGGTTGTGGTGGCTCACGCCTGTAAATCCCAGCAGTTCGGGAGGCCAAGGTGGGCAGATCACTTGAGGTCAGGAGTTTGAGACCAGCCTGGTCAACATGGTGAAACCCCATCTCTACTAAAAATACAAAAATTAGCTGGGCATGGTGGTGAGCACCTGTAATCTCAGCTACTTGGGAGGCTGAGATAAAATAATTGCTTGAACCTGGGAGGCAGAGGTTGCAGTGAGCTGAGATCAGCCTGAGTGACAGAGCAAGATTCTGTCTCAAAAAAAACACAAAAGTTCGACACAGATCTCATAACCTGAGAGGAACTCAAGCAGTGATGTTTGTGGCTGCCTCCAGAACCATGGATCTGACATGACCTGGGTCAGGGCTGGTGAGAGCTGAGGCTGTGGCCTGGGCTGTCTTCTGCAAAGTGCAGGGGTAGGAGCCAGGGGTTAGTGCAGGAGGGGCCATGCTGTCTGACTGCCCTTGTGGGGCAAGAAGGGCAATGACCTTCTAGGTCATTGCTCTCGAGGAGTGTGGTGGGCAAGGCTTGGCTGATGGCTTCCTAATGATTCTAGGGTCATCAGATATTTGTGAGAGATTGATCACCCACACAGTGATTTAAACCAAGCATCCTAAGTAGGTTTTCCTTCAAGGACCAAATCTGTTGATTGATACTAGATTTCTGAAATGCTGTGTTTAGGATGATCTGAAGCCGTGTGTGGGTGTGGTGGGTTCAGTTTTTAGTACTTGCCATGAGGGTCATGGCAGAGAGAGGTGGTTTTTCTTTCTCTAGTCTAACTCCTTCTAAATTACATTAACCTTAGATTCTCCTCCCTCTCTTCTCAATGCATAGGGATATTTTGCCTACTCAGACTGAGTCTGAGATTGGATCTGACCTCAATTCTAAAGCATAAAATTGGAGCAAGTCCTTGAATTAGCTTGTCTGCAATCCAGCTTTCTTACCTCCTGGTATGCCCTTTTCCCCTCTCTGGCCTCTCTCCCACCTGCAATGCATACAAATCTCATGTGATCCTGACATTGCTGAATAAATAAATACATGTTACGCTCCTGCAGAGAGCTGCCCATACCCCAGGGTGAATGACTTCAGTGTCCATGTTATCCCAGAGAGAAGGAGACTCTCAGCTTACTGCAGACACATGGCTTGCTAAAAATGGGTGAATTTGCCTTCAAGGCCTGGATGAGCCCTCAGCTAGGTTTTGCTATCACTAACACAGATATCTATACTGAGGTTTGCAGTAGGAGAGAGGAAGATATTTATCTGAAGAAGCCAAGCAAGGAGGACCAGGCAGCTGTTGCTCAAATGCCGACCTCCTTCCTGGCTTGCAGGTCAGGGCTTTTAAAGGCAGGGGTATATTTTAGGAAAGCAGAAGTTACAAGCAAAATCATAAATCAATAATACATGGAGGTTACACATTGGTTTTGGCCCTTTAAAACTAATATCTTGAAGAAGGGGCTTTATAGATTATAGGTTGATTTAAAGATGTTCTGGTTTGCAGTTGGTTAAAGAAGAGAAGCTGTATTTCAAAACTGGGGGTCAGCAGAAAAGAATGTTAGCTCCACCTCGTGGGTGTCACTTTCTCCAGGCCCCTCAGGAAGAAATTTAGAATAAGAATGGTGGTGATAGGTCAGCCTCCTTATATGAGTTCTGTGTGCTGGCAGATCCATTTGGTGGAGGTCTGAGCTTCTGAAAAACAACTCAGAGAAATATGTTAAGTAAGTGTTATCTGTAGTTTTTAGAGGGGCACCAAACATTCTATGATTTTAGCTTTTTTTGGGTGTTGTTTTAGGCTACTGTTACCTTGCTTATTAAGTTGCTTCTCAAGGCTAGCCAGGTACCTGGAACTTCCCTTGAAGGGACCTTAGATTAAAAAGAAAATTATGTTTAGGGGGGCCTGCAGGCCCCTAAGAGGGGGACCCCTGCTCTATCTCCGTTTGGACACCAGCCCT
The DNA here is from genome assembly GCF_048565385.1 of Saimiri boliviensis. NCBI lineage: Eukaryota > Metazoa > Chordata > Mammalia > Primates > Cebidae > Saimiri > Saimiri boliviensis. Next base: position 41,755,777 of record NC_133461.1, on the reverse strand, counting down.
GGGCTAGTTTCTTCAGGCCCTGACTGCTCCTGCTAATCAGCGAGTCTCCAGCTCTTTAGAGCAGGTGGAGAGGATGCTTGTTCCTTGTGAGAGACCCTAGGGAGGTAAGGGCCAAGCTTCCCGCCCTTCACCTTCATCTTAAGAGCCTCACGTGCCCTTCTTGGTTTTCATTTGTTCTACAGTCAGCTCCTAGGAGTTCTGACAGACTTTCAGCCCTCCACAGCATAGTTTCTCTTATGAAGTTAGAAAGCCATGGTGTGAAGAACATCTTCAACATGTAAAGCTAGAAATGTTCTATCCCTCGTACTCTGTGTTTCTGAGGGAGAACAGAGAGCAGGCAGGCCAGAGAGCCCTTACCACCACCCTGTGGTGACCCTAGAAGCTCTCCAGCTTGACGACACCTTCTTCCCTTCCAGAGCAGAGGCAGGGCATTGGTCCAGCCTGAGCCAGTGTCACTCCAGGAGGGCTCTGTGAGGGAGCAAGGAGGACAAGGGGAAAGGCCTTGACTGCCTGGACTCAAATCCCAGCTTCTCTGCTGAGAGCTGGGTGAAAGGTCACATGAGCTTTCTAACCTCATGTGCTCATTTATAAAACCAAAAAAACACCCTTCTCCACCCTAGGATTGTTGAAAAGCATGTGTGAAGTGCTTGGCATGCATGCGGCATCCTAGCAATGCTCGGTGTTGGCCTTTGCACTGGGGAGTGGGCATTGCCCTGCTGCAGGGATGAGCTCTGTTTATTTAATGTTCAACCTTTGAGGAGGGTGCTCCTGTGCTGCGGGCAGAGGTGGCTCCAGGCATCCTGCAGGTAGGTGCTGCCTGTGGTACGGGTGCCTGCGCTGCAGACCGCCAAAAGTGGAGACGCTTTTAAAATCCAAATGCCAAGAAATCCTAAATGATTTGTTCAGTATGAAGGCAGAGGGTAGGTCTGTCCCCACAGCAGGATAGTTGGGCGGCCCCAGGGTTCCCATGTACGTCCCACTTCCACTCTATTGTGGCCTGAAGTCAGGTGCTCCTGTGTGAAGCTTCTGGGAGTTGAGAGGGGAAGAAATGCAGCGAGAACCAGCAGGGGTCGGAGTTTGAATGCTGACCTGGTGGCAGCCAGGTGCATCCCTGCAGGGACCCAGGCTACTGGCTGGTTTCTGACGTGCCTTCCACTTTAACGACTCTGCAGTGCTGAAGCCACATAGATAAGAGGCTACCTCTCTCCTTGCCTGGGTAATGCAGCCTGGAGGACGGGGCCGTTACGGAAAAATGTGGCACTAAGAATAGCCAACTAGACGCGGTGATAAGGGCCCAGATGGCCAGGGATGTCAGCTGGGGACAGAAAAGGCGGAGGTGGTGGGGAAAGAAGAGGGTGATAAGATAGGGGCAGCGACACAGGAATGCACAACTGGGGCTCTAGAGACAGCCCGCAGGAGCCCGCTGTGGGAGAGGGAGCTGCCCGGAGCTCCTCCTGGCTGTGCCCTGCGGGTGTGAGCCAGTGGAAGGGAAGACAAGCGCCAGCCTGAGCAAATCAATCAGGGAATTTCAGGGGCAGCGGGATTGTAGTGATCCTGGCTTTTACTTCCACCTACCCCTAATACTTTAGAGGGGGAGGAATCTGTGGCTTCGAGATGTGAAGGGGCTCCTTCGAGGTTGGTGGCAGAGCTCAGTCCAACCCCAGATCCTCTGCCTTTCCCACAGGTTTTCTTCTGCCGCCACCCCGCACTCTGCTGTGGCTGCCACCTCATGGGCCTCTGCTCCACTCCTGGGAGTGCAAGGCACCTCCAGCCGAGAGCGAGCAAGGGTGCAGGCAACAGTAATCCCACAATCCCACCGACAGACACTGAGCACCTTTGAGGCTGAAGGTCTGGGAAGTACAGCAGACAGGGCCAAGGCTTCCTGGAGCCTGGGGAAGGAGAGGAGATGAACAGTTACCAAGTAAACAAGCAAACACTTGTGTCAGTTTCAAATTCTGACGAGCACTAGGAAGGAAACTGAGTAACACAGGGCTTGATCAGGAAGTTTCCTTTGCCATACTTGGGGATCTTTCTCCTTAGAATTGTGATCACTCCGATGCCTGTTGAGAACTCTGTTTTACACACCCTCCATCCTAAACCGCAGCCTCCATCCTATCACCAAGTATAGAGGTATACACAATAAGCAAATATTGGCCCTCTCAGGGCTGGATGATGACGCTTTTCTCTTTCTTTATGAAACTTAAGAAGACATTTCCCCTGTGGTGGATTTGGGTACAAATTAAGGGGCACTTGTAAACCACACTCAGAGAGAGATCCTGGGCCAAGTTTGTAGCTTTGATTGCGGAGCTGCCCACTGCGGTATAGACACTTGTCCTGCTGAGCTGCCCACTGTGGTGTAGACACTTCTCCTGCCCTGTGCTGCAACTGGAAGGTGGGGTGGGGCGAGAGAGCATTTGTTCCTGTCTGATCCCATGCACAGTGGGCCGGCTGGGCTCTCTTCAAGGTATTTACCATGTTATCCTTTGGAAGTGGGAGTTCTAAAACGGCCTGTTTAGGACATGAAAACCCACCTGCTTCATAAGCTCTTAGAAATCAAACCCTTTGACATCAGCTATCACTCAACCAAGAGGCAGCTGATGCTGGCACAAAAATAACTTGGCAGGCATGCCAGGCTCGGCAAGGGGTTGCGAGGCCTCATCACCTTTGGTTGGATCTTAATGTGAAACCAGTTGGTGCTCTGACCGGGATTTCAGGGCGTCCAAAGTTGTTCTGGAGTTGTGGGCTTTAGTAAGCCCTAGGGAAGTTGTTGGAGGGTTAAGAGGGTGGTGGCGGGTCTGAGGGGGAAGCTCCAATCCTCTCTGGCTAAGCCAGGATAAACGTTATTATTTCCACAAATCAAGCCATGCCCATGCATAGTTCCCCTTGCGTCTGCGTCTGTGTAATTATGGAATGCATATGTGTGGGAAGGAGGCCTTGGAAAGCCGGTTCCTGTTCTTCATCAAGAGGCTGACCTAGAAGTTTAGGAAATTGGTTCATGAGGAAATTCTGTAGCAGAGAGTTGGCAGGAATTCTAGATGGTAGGAGAGGGGGGCGCACAGGACAGACAGGGGCCGTGCCTGGGCTGCCTTGTCCTCTGGAGCAGGTCCTAGTTCGTGGCAGTTAACATACTCTCTCAAAGTCAGGAGGCCTCATGGGGAGGGGGTGGTTTCTCTTCTGTTACCGAGCAGACCCCCACCCATTTTTGCTCACCATAGTCTGCTCAATGCTGAATAGATGACTGTCACACAGAAGATGATCAATAAATATTAGTGACATGAATGACCATCCTGTATCTCCCTGGCCTCAGTTTCCCCAGGTGTAATGTGAAGGAACAGGATTAGCTCGGAGGCAAAGGATTTTACCATTCACATCTATGAGGGTTGTCTCGAAGTGATAGGAGAGATTTGTTGAGATGTTTTGAAGCCAAGATTTGGCCTGCAAATGGGGGAGGGAGGGGAATAGGGTACACTCAGAGTTCTCCCTAACAGGACTTTCTCACGTCCTTGTGCTCACTAAAACCTATATGGTTCTATAATTATACAGTATATGTATAACTGTATCATTCTAAGAGAGTTTTAGCTGGTATGGTGCTTGATAGTCTCTACAGATACTCCATCCATTCCATAGCTTTGTTTGTTCCCTGGTGAGCAAAATGATAGTAGCCGCTCTGCCTCTGGCAGGCAAAAAGCAGACAAATTGAACTGAGGCTCAGCTCAGATTCCCACTCCACGCTGGGATATTGACATCCTCACTGGCGATAAGAGATAAAAAGGCCGAGGCAATGGAGCTGGAAGTGCAGTAACAGGCAGGGAGCCTGGCAGTTGGTGGCAATGGTGAGTTAATGGTGAGTAGCTGGCAGCTTTGCCCCTGGACCGATGGTATTCTCCATGGGGTCTTTGCTCCCAGCTGAACAGGGACACGATGGCACTTGTGTGGGTGGTCTGCTTTACCCTTCTTGAGAAGAGACCCCAGGCCTTTCATTGCTGGCTTTGAACGCCCACGAGTACTCCCACATGGCTTAGGGATCACAGTGTCCCAGAGTTAATGATGCAAATGCAACTGTGCTCTAAAACAAAAGGCAGTGGGTATGCACTTTGGAGAGGGCGTGCATTTGGGACAATGAGGATGCTCCTCCTGGTACTCTGCCCAGCCCACGAGGCAGAGGAGCATGAGCCCGTGCCATGTGGGCTGATAGGTGTCATGAGCTGGTGAACACTGTGCTGCCATCTCCCTGAGTCGCAGTCTCTCCCTGAAGCCCCACACCCCAGCTCTGGATGCTGCCTGATGAACCAACTTGCATCCTGTTTTACTGTCTGCTTTCTCAAGGTTTCCTGAGTCTACACCTCCTCTCAGAAGCCTTCAAAATTGTTATGTGTGGATATCACCCCTTAGTTTTCCTTGGTCACCCTCAGTCCAGAGCAAGAGGTTGTCTACAGACTGCTCTGCCCTGCCCTGGTGGCCCCTGGACTTCCAAGTGCTGGGCTCACTTAGAACAAAGAGAAGCCCAGTCAATTAGGATCAGAACAATGGTCTATTCAGCACTTCTCCAAGCAAAGGCTCCTTTTGTCCAGAGTGCTGACTTTGGAAAGTTTTTCTTGAGGTTTTGGTGTAGGAAATTAGAATCACCAGGGCAAAGACAGTAACAGAGAACTTCTCCATGGGAAAATGACCCCATTTAAAGGTAGTTGGTTTTTTGCTACTCACACAAATGCTTATCAGTCTATCCACAGAATAAGTGATATTTTCTTTGCAGCACACAGAAAGGTTATTTGTTTCAGGGACACAGCTTCCAGGACACAATTTATTTCTATCCCAGGGATGTTTTACATAAATGAGTAATGATTTTCATAGTGTTTGTGGGCAATGACAAAATACCTGTGAAAGAATCCAATCCAGATGGAGAATCAATTGTTATTTCCAACCATTTTAGTTCCCAGGGTTCCCAGAAAGTCAGCAAATACTGGCCAAGAGAATAAAATCCTCAAACTCAAAGAATGATATTGCTCAAAAAAATGGAAGTCTCTAACCAAACCTGAAAGGAGTATTAATTGCCAATTTCACTTCTCCGTAGTGCATATTTTGCTGTAATCTTAAATATATAAGTCACTTGGCCTACATGATTTCCATTAAGATGCAGCTTTTATGAACTTTCAAGTATGAATTAGCATGTGGTGGCATTTTCAATGAATGCTTCTGAAGGCTTTGTGTGAGGAAGCCTGTTAGGGTAATGGCAACCACTCTGGCACCCTAGTCTCTGGCAGGATATCCTTGTGTCATCCCTGTTTTAACGATGAGAAAAAAACCAACTTATCCAAGGTCAAATATTTAGTGTATGAAGGAGCTAGAATTTTTAAACAGCTTAGTGAGATATAATTTACACACCATAAAATTCTCCCTTTTAAAGTGTGCAATTCAGTGTTTGTTTGATTTTCGAGACAGAGTTTTACTCTTTTGCCCAGGCTGGAGTGCCATGGCGCGATCTTGGCTCACTGCAACCTCCGCCTCCTAGGTTCAAGGGATTCTCCTGCCTCAGCCACCCAAGTGTCTGGGATTACAGGCATGTGCCACCGCACCCGGCTAATTTTGTATTTTTAGTAGAGATGGGGTTTCTCCACATTGGTCAGGGCTGGTTTCAAACTCCCGACCTCAGGTGATCCACCCGCCTTGGCCTCCCAAAGTGCTGGGATTTCAGGCGTGAGCCACTGCGCCTGGCCACAATTCAGGGGTTTTTAGTAGATTAACCAAATTTTGCAGCCATTCCCAGTATCTAATTTCAGAACATTTTAATCACCCCAAATAAAAACCTCATACCCATTAGCAGTCACTCCTCATCCCCATGTTATCCTCCCCAGCCCTAGGTAGCCACTGATCTACTTCTGTCTCTGTGCTTTTGTCTGTACTAGACAATTCATATATACAGAATCATATAATATGTGTTTTTTTTCGGACTGGCTTCTTCCATTTAGCATATTGTTTTGAGCTTCATCTATGTTGTAACACGTGTCACTACTTCTTTTTTCTACCACTGAGTAATATTCCAGTGCATGAATATGCCATATTGCATCTATCCATTCTTTCATCAGTTGATGGACATTTGGGTTGTTTCCACTTTTTTGGCTATTATGATAACACTGCTATGAATATTGAAGGGGCATAAGGAGCTGGAATTTGAGCCACTCTGTTGTCTGCATGTAATTGTTGTGAGCACTTTGCATCCACTCCAAAGAGAGGTAGAATTTTACAATAACAGGTAAGATTCTAGACATGACCGAAGCCTGTGCTCAGCCTCCTTCATTTGAAGGCAGAACACAAGCTCAATGAAATGAGATGTTTTAATCTTGGCAACTCCATTTGTGGTCCTTGGGCTGGCACCACCAGCTTCTCCTTGGAGCTTGTTAGAAATGCAGCACCTGCCTATAATCCCATCACTTTGGGAGGCTGAGGCCGGCAGATCACCTGAGGTCGGGAGTTTGAGACCAGCCTGGCCAACGTGGTGAAACCCTGTCTCTACTAAAAATACAAAAATTAGCTGGGCATGGTGGCACATGCCTGTAATCCCAGCTACTTGGGAGGCTAAGCAGGAGAATCATTTGATCCCAGGAGGCAGAGGTTGCATTGAGCTGAGATAGCACCACTGAACTCCAGCCTGGGTGACAGAGTGAGATTCCATCTCATACAAACGAAAGAAGAAATGCAGCAGCTGAGACCTGCCAAATCAGAACCTGCCTTTGTCACTCAATTTTTGATCCCTGGGTGATGAGTAAGCTCGTTAAAGTCTGAGAACTGCTAGTAAGTCACATAGCTAGGGCTAGAGCCTTGATTCCCAATTTCAAGTCTAGGGGAATTTATATTCCTCAGTATCACTTCTGAACATGTTCAGCATGCATTTTTCTATAAAATACTAATAACTTCCTCACTGCATCAGAACATGAGATATGGAGACACCAATAACCTTTCCACACTTACTCAGTGTAAGAGAAGAAACTGCAAGGGAGATATTTTTACATCATCCTTCATCATTCTCAGAGGTGTTCCTAAGCCCTCAGGTCCCCTGTGTCAGCTGTGCTTAATCTGCAGAATTTCCATAGGAATATACCAGTGGTCTTGAGAATACCTTGGCAAAGGAAGCGTTTTACTCGTGAACACGCTTTTTGAGAAGCATCCTTGGGTATTAGTAATATACTTGGAGCCTGTTTGATGAAACAAATCTGATCCAGCATTGCTGATCCCACATCCCACCCTTCCTCTAAGATATGCTCATATAGCAGTGACATCCAGGTTCTCTAAGTAGTTGGTTCTTTTACTCCTGACTTTCTTCTTCCATCGACCTTGAACAGTTAAAGTTGGAATTTAGAAAGCAATATTCCTTCTAATATTTATGTATCATAGAACAGTAAGAAGACCTGGAAGGGACTCAGATCCTTCAAATACCTTGATTTAGGGTTGATGCTACAAACCAGGGACAAGTAGAGTCCGAAAGATTTTTCTGTCTTTTTATTTTTTTATTATTTATTTATTTTGAGATGGAGTTTCTCTGTTGTTGACCACGCTGGAGTGCAATGGCGTGATCTTGGCTCACTGCAACCTCTGTCTCCCAGGTTCGAGCAATTCTCCTGCCTCAGTTAGGATTAGCTGGGAGGTAGCTGGAATTACAGGCATGCGTCGAGTAGCTGGGATTACAGCCACGCGCAACTACGCCCTCCTAATTTTTTGTATTTTTAGGTTTCTCCATGTTAGTTAGGCTGGTCTTGAGCTCCCGATCTCAGGTGATCCACTTGCAACAGCCTCCCAAAGTGCTGGGATTATAGGAATGAACCACCATGCCTGGCCCCTTTTTATTTTACTGACTCCACCACATGCACTGGGACATGGCTCTATTCTTTTTGTTCCATAGGTTGGTTCAGTGCCTACAAGAGGGCACTGAACCAACTATGCGCATGATGGTGGCAGTGTGGAATGGAAGGGAGAGGATAAGGATTTGGACATCAGTGCTACTTCTGTAGATTTTGGCAAATACTTTAAAGACAATTCTTGTCCTGTTCTTGTCCTGTTTAGACCATGCTCTAACAGTAGTGTTGCTGAGTTTTTAGAGTTGGAGGCAAACTGCAAGCTGAGGACTGGAGCTGTTTCCCCACAGCTGGAGGCTTAGAGCCTGACAATCCCTGGAATCAAAAGAGGGATCAGAAGGGCTGAAACTGGAAAGGTCCATATTTGAGGAGTGGTGGTACAGAGAGTGGGGTAGGGTGGTAGCAAACTTTGGAAACTCCACGGAAGAAACGTGGGTGACTAGGGTCTGACTCAGTTAGTTCGACAACCACACCTCTTGGATCACTTTTGCCTTAGACTGATGCAGAATGAGCTTCTGGGATGGGAATGGTTCACAGAGTCAGGAAGGCTACTAACCTTGGCTGGGAGTGAATTCCTGAGGCCTGGGGCCCTCTGGCTGGAATAGGCCCTCTGGACTTTTGAAAGTTTGGCCAGTTTCCCTTAAGCTGAAGTGAAAACTGCCTGGGGCTGCAGGTGACTTTTAGCTAGTTTTGGATTCAGCTAGTTTTCAAGATCTTTTGAGGAGGTTGAAATATAAATGTAAATATAAAGCCACTGATCTACTTCTGTCTCTGTGCTTTTGCCTGTGCTAGACAATTCATATATACAGAATCATATAATATGTGGTCTTTTGGGACTGGCTTCTTCCACTTAGCATAGTGTTTTGAGCTTCATCTATGTTGTAACACATATCAGTACTTCTTTTTTCTACCACTGAGTAATATTCCAGTGCATGAATGTGCCACGTTGCATCTATCCATTCATCAGTCGATGGACTTTTGGGTTGTTTCCACTTGTTTGGCTATTATGGTAACACTGCTATGAACATTGAAGGGGCATAAGGAGCTGGAATTTGAACCACTCTGCTGTCTGCATGTAATTGTTGTGAGCACTTTGCATCTACTCCAAAGAGAGGTAGAATTTTACAGTAACAGGTAAGATTCTACAACAGCTCCTTGGACATGACCGAAGCCTGTGCTCAGCCTCCTTCATTTGAAGTCAGAACACAAGCTCAATGAAATGAGATGTTTTAATCTTGGCTACTCCATTTGTGGTCCTTGGGCTGGCACCACCAGCTTCTCCTTGGAGCTTGTTAGAAATGCAGCAGCTGCCCATAATCCCAGCACTTTGGAGGCCAAGGCCAGAGGATCACCTGAGGTCAGGAGTTTGAGACCAGCCTGGCCAACATGGTGAAACCCTGTCTCTCTCTATATATAGAGTATATCAAGGCTCTAAATATTCAAGGGTTGGTTCTTCTGGGCATCTCAATCCATCTGCATTTTGTGAGTTGCCAGGGTCTTACGTGCTCAGCCCACTGATAATGGAAAATGTGGGAGATGGAGGACAAAGGGACTACAGAAATTTGTGGGAGGCAAATCAGTCCTTAAAAACCAGGATTATAGGCCGGGCACGGTGGCTCAAGCCTGTAATCCCAGCACTTTAGGAGGCCGAGGCGGGTGGATCACGAGGTCGAGAGATCGAGACCATCCTGGTCAACACGGTGAAACCCCGTCTCTACTAAAAATACAAAAAAATTAGCTGGGCATGGTGGCACGTGCCTGTAATCCCAGCTACTCAGGAGGCTGAGGCAGGAGAATTGCCTGAACCCGGGAGGCGGAGGTTGCGGTGAGCCAAGATCGCACCATTGCACTCCAGCCTGGGTAACAAGAGTGAAACTCCGTCTCAAACAACAACAACAACAACAACAACAACAAAAAAAAAAAAACAAAACCAGGATTATATAGACATAGAGTCACTATATGACCCAGAAGTTCTACTTCTAGATCTATACCTAACAGAACTGAAAACTATGTGCACACAAAACTTGTACGTGAATGTTCATTGCAGCATTATTCACAAGAGCCGAAAGCTGGAAACAACCTAAATATCTATTGTATGGATAAACAAAATGTAGTCTATCCACATGATGGAATATTAGCATGAAAAGTACTGAAGTACTGAAATACTGATACATGCCACAACATTGAAAACATTAAGTGAAAGACACATGTAAAGAGCTACATGTTGTATAGTTTAATTAATATATTTATATGAATTGTCCACAATAGACAAATGCCTAAGATAGAAAGTAGCTAAGTGGTTGCTAGGGTTTGGGATGAGTAGGGAGTGGGGAAGGCCTGGGAATAGGTATGGGGTTTCTTTTTAGGATGATGAAAATGTTCACAATTAGATAATGGTGACGGTTGCCCAACATTGCGCATGTAATAAAACCCACTTAATTGTATAGTTTAAAATAGCGTATTTTATGGTATGTAGAGTGTATCTCAATAAAACAAAAACATGAGGTTAATGCTTTCTATTTGGAGAACAGAGGAGCTTGGACTGTTTCTTTCTTGGCATTTCATCTGTAAAGTGTTCTTGCTTGCAGGACAAGAGGAAGACTGTGTATTTCCTGGCAGTGTCACTGCCTACGCCAGCAGCCCCAGGTGGTTCATCTCCCTACTCTGCCCAGATGTGGCTGTGCCCCTTGTTTTGACGGACTTGGGTGCTCACTTGTCCTTGGGGCTCTTGGAAGCTTGGTGTCACCCTAATGGCTAAGCCACATTCAGAGACGGTGTCCTGCAGGACCCTTAGCTTGGCTGCCAGCATTTTTGGCCACCCTGTGATTCTTTTGGAGGTCCCCGCCAGGGGTATTGATGGCTGTGACTGCCATTCCTCACTGGCTGCTGACTTTTTAAATAGGTAGGTCAAGCAGCCTGAATCTCCCTGTGGAGGGGTTGGGTGCGGGGTGGGAGGCAGGTGCACTGGTCACAAAAATGCAAACACAAAAGGAATTGAGAATTCGAGTGGGAAGGACTTGCCATCAAAATCAAGACTAATAAAACAATTTCAGAGAAATGTACCCTAACATAATCAGGTACAGAAACTGTTATTCATGTTACTTAGCTTAAATGTGTATATGATATTAATTTATTCATTTAACAAATAGGGTAATATGTACCAAAATCTATAGAGGTGAGATTACAGAAGACTTTTACTTCATAGACACACACACACACGCACACACACATGTGCGTGCATGCATGCATACATACATATATAATTATAGTTCTTTATTGTTTTCTTCTGTAAATTGCAGCATTTTTTTCATAGTGGGAATGTATTACTTTGATAATCAAGAACAACTACACATATAAAATAATGCTCTAGAAAATGTTATCTAAAACCTATGAGCTATAAAAAAGGTTGACAGAATGTACAATTACTAGGTATTTTAGGAAAAATATGACCCAAAGATTGGTCAAGAAATGTATTTTTAAAAGCATTTTGGCTGGGCACAGTGGCTTACGCCTGTAATTCAGCACTTTGGGAGGCCAAGGTGGGCGGATCGCAGGGTCAGGAATTTGAGACCAGCCCGATTAACATGGTGAAACCCCATCTCTACTAAAAATACAAAGATTACCTGGGAATGGTGCTGCAAACCTGTAATCCCAGCTACTCAGGTGGCTGAGGCAGGAGAATCGCTTGAACCCAGGAGGCAGAGTTTGTAGTGAACTGAGATTGCGCCACTGCATTCCAGCCTGGGAGACAGAGCAAGACTCCGTCTCAAAATAACTAACTAAATAAATAAATGCATTTCACTAATATAGTGCTTATTTTTATATTGAGTTTATGAAGCTTGTTCATTTGCTCACTGATTCATTCCGTCAACCCATTACTACTCTACTGACCCCTGTGTTCTTGCCGGTCACAGTGCTGAGTGTGTCACAAGGATGCTGAAGCGCCCTGGCTGTGGTGCCTGGCCTCCGAAGGCATATGGTTTTTACTGACTGCGACAGCTCCTGTTCCGCTGGGTGCTGCTGTAAGGAATGTCTCACAGGCTGCCAGAGGGCCTGAGAAGCAGGACCATCTTTCCCAGGGGCATGGAAGGTGATGCCATCAGGAGGCAGGAAAGAATCTCTTTATTCTACCAACTTACATCCCTTGGCTACAGGGTTCAGGACTGTGGGATGGGTCTTGTTAGGCTGCATCAGAGGAGCTCCTCATGCCCACAGAGGCCAGGCAGGGCAGCAGAGTGAATGAGTGAGCTGGGAGTGGGGGCAGGCATCCCACCACCCTGAGATTTGTGGGTGCAAGTTCTCTGTCTTTTGGTACCCCATAGTCAGGAAAGGGCCGTAGGTTGCTTGGTGCTCATTATGTTGAAGTCAGCTCTTAAGCCAGTATGAGTCACTGAATCCTCACGATCAAAGGCAGTAATTTCACGTTGATTAGCCACTTCAAAGCAAGTCATGGGAAAAATTAGGAATCTGGAAGTAAATTGAATTATACATCAAAGGAAAGCAATCTTTTGACCTTTTTTCTTCCCCAAATCAACTGTTCTTAAGTGTAAAGATCCAAACTGGATATAGTCAATTCAGTATGGGGGCATGGAGGTCAATTAAGCCAGGTGACTCTTTGAGCACTTTTACCAAGGAATGTTCTTGGAGCTGCTGGAATATGGAAGAAGCATAGGATAAAGGTTTTGTCAGAAAAGTACTAACCATGAATTGAGGAAGTAAGACCCACACACAGTAAAACTGTCATACAGCATCATAATTAAATGATAAATGGGGTTTTACAACTTAATGTGCCATGAGACCTCAAAGACAAGGAAGAGCCATGTAGGCAGGAGTTATCTGGTGAGGGTGGATTTCGTGGCAGGTCCTTGAAGGTGTGTCCAATTTGGAGAGATAAGGAGGGCAGGGGCATCCAGGATAAGGTGAGGAAGGAGGTAACAGGTGGGGTGTTAATGAGGGTAATTAGATCTGTCTCCTCAGTTAGGGCGGGAAGGAGATGAGGTGGGGTGGTGGAGTTCCTGAAGCTGAATGGAGGCATTTAGACTGGGGCAGGAAATAGAGTCAATGATGGTTTATAATGGGATAATCTGATGAAACAAATAGTAGAGATTAGCTTGGTATTGAATAGTAATCACTTTTCATTGAATCTTAGGCTTAAAGCCCAAGAAAAGGTAACTGATCCAAGACGTCAAGTGACCTTTCCTGTGACAGGGAAATAGCCAGAGAGAGAGGGAGAGAAGGAGAGAGAAAGAGAGAGAGAGAGAGAGAGAGAGAGAGAGAGAGAGAGAGAGTGTGTGTGTGTGTGTGTGTGTGTATCAATCAATCTCTCTCTCCCTTTCTCTTTCTTATATCTCACCAGTCTCTGGAAAAATACATGGAATAGTAAAAGAAATGTACTAGGCACTGTATCAGGTGTTACAGGAGGCATAAAAGCACAAGTCTTAAATCCCTGATAGCCCCGAAATATTACAACCGAATTAAAGGTACAAATGTATGACAAGTGGGCAACGCAGAGGCAATGCGCTTACTTGGCAGGTGTGGTTCTTGGCACAGGAAGTGAGGAGCAAAGATGGCAGAATCTCTGGACTGGCATGGTCAGGGGAGACAAAGAACCATGGTATGTGGTGCTGAAAGGACTGCAAAGATGTCCTGGCCCCACATGTGCGCTCCATGCATCTCGACAGATGGGCAGGATTTTGACAGACCAAAAGAATGAGCTCTGGGAAGGGAGCCCCAGGAGACAAAACATGACACCTTAGATTGCAGGGTCGGTTCAGTGAAGGATGGTAGTAGGGGTGTCATTTGAGCAGAGGGTTCTGAAAGGTGAGCAGTAATCGGTTGCTGTAATGCTTGGGTGTTAATTAAATATTTAAAGATTTTTAATGTGACTTTTCTTGGTCTACCTGTCACCTGTGATGTTGGCAAAATACTTATCCAGGCCATTGTCACATCTTCTTTTGATGAATTTCACACTTTTAAAAAATAATTTTTAATTTTTGTGAGTATACAGTAGAAGTATATATTTATGGAATATATATGGAATATTTTGATACAGGCATGCAATGTGTAATCACATCACGGTAAATGGTGTATCCATCACTTCAACCATCTATCCTTTGTGTTATAAACAATCCAATCATAGTCTTCTCGTTATTTTAAATGTGCAATTAAATTATTGACTATAGTCCCCTTGTTATGCTATCAAATACTAGATCTTATTCCTTCTATGTTTTTGTACCCATTAGCCACCCCCACTCCCCCTGCCAATGTAGCCTCTTCTTAAACAGGTCTGCTTCCTTCTGTCCACTTAACAGATATTCATCAAGGACCTTGATACCTCCAAATGGTTTCCACATTGAATGCAGCCAGTGATTGTTCTAAAACGTACATTGGGTTGCATCCCACTTCTCTACTTAAAACTACTTGGTGGCTTTCTGTCACATTTATTTTTTCTTCTACTTATTGTTACCCTTAGTCCCTGCCAAGTTACTCCTGGTAATCTCCCACTCTTAACTCTTGCTACCCCTGCAAACCCCACACTTGCTCCCCAACTCCTTCAAACTATTGAAGATACTTTGTTTTACTGGCCTTCTAGACTAAGACTTGAGTTCTTTTCTTCTCCCTCCACGCAAGGTATAAATATCAAAGAGAGGATTCTAAATATAGCTCATACAACATGTATGAAGAACAGGATGGACTTTTATCAACTTCAGATAGTCAAGGGCAAATCATAAGTGTGCCAGGTTCGTTTGCATCTCTTCACTTCCTGTCTGTCCCTTCCCGGGAGCCATTGCTGTGTGTTCGTTTTGCTCAGTTGCTTACATGTATTATGTATAAAGTAGGTAACCTCTGTTTTACAGAGATGGGAATGAGCCGTATGCATAAAAGAATTCTCGAGAATATGAAAGATTATCCCTTAAATATGAACAATTTTAAAGAAGTTTATCTGGTTTGAGTGTAAGTCTGACAGGTACTATACGTTGCCTCATTGTTTGTTAAAGGACCACTGAACTTATTCATAACGCAACCCTTTCTGTGTCATGATAAACCCGGGTCCCAGGGTGAGCTGCAATACAGTGGAGCCCTGATCCTTTTCATCCAGTGATCCGTTGTCCAGATTTCCTTGATTGCTTAATATTAAGTGCATAGCCATCTGTGCTGGTACGGCTTTTGAAAACAGTATGGCAATTCCTCAAGGATCTAGAATTAGAAATACCATTTGACTCAGCAATGCCCTTACTGGGTATACACCCAAAGGATTATAAATTATTCTATTATAAAGACAGATGCACACATACGTTTATTATGGCACTGTTCACAATAGAAAAGACTTAGAACCAACTCAAATGCCCATCAAAGACAGACTGGATAAAGAAAATGTGGCATATACACACCATGAAATACTATGCAGCCATAAAAAAGGATGAGTTCATGTCCTTTGCAGGGACATGGATAAAGCTGGAAACCATCATTCTCAGCAAACTGACACAAGAACAGAAAACCCAACACCACATGTTGTCACTCGTAAGTGAGTGTTGAACAATGAGAACACATGGACACAGGGGTGGGGAACATCACACACCAGGGCCTGTCAGGGGTGGGGATCTAGGGGAGGAATAGCAGGGTGGAGGGGTCTAGAGGAGGGATAGCATTAGGCGAAATACCTAATGTAGATGACGGGGTGATGGATGCAGCAAACCACCATGGCATGTGTATACTTATGTAACAAACCTGCACATGTACCCTAGAACTTAAAGTGTAATTTAAAAAAAAAGAAAATTTCTGCCACCTTGTAGTTGGTTTGAATTTGTCCTAATAGTAGCATTTAAGGAATATTCAGTTGCTCAGGCCCATTTTAGGAATGTATACTATAAAGTATACATATATATTTCAAAGGAATTTATTAATGTGTGATGAATATGAGTAGCCATTATTCTTAGATATATATTAAGAACTCTTTGACTACAGAGAATGAATATATTAGATATATTTCTTTATTTGGAAAAAGTTTATGTCAGGAGGGAATGTCTGTCATTAATAGATCCATAAATGTGTAACATGGACTGACACCTCTCATTCCGCTTTACCCTCCATGCTACTGCCCAGGTAGGCTGGCACTGATTCCCGTCCTGCATTTTTGCTGAGAAAAGGGTCCCCTCTTCCTGCAACCTGTTCTTTCCACAGATCTTCTTCAGCTGCAGCTGTGTAGGGGAGAGTCAGAAACAAATGAACCATTCCTAAATACTGGCCACCCAGAACTAGGCAGAACTAGCTAACTAACTAGGCAGAATTGTTAAAACAATTACTGACAGCCAAATTGTTAAGACTTTGTAAATCGTAAAGAGAAACAAGTAAATTCTGCAAATTTGGTTTAGGTAAATATACTTTCTGCAAACTGGCCTGCTTCCATACAGTGGCACCTTGGTAGCCCTGTCTAAGACGGTTTATCCCATGGCCTCAGCCAGTTCTGAGGTCCAGTGTCGACATGTCTTTTCCTCCTCTGTGCTGCTCTAGGGTTCTACCGTGCCCACCCCATACCTTGCCTTGACCACTGTTTTTGATTTGCTGTATTGGAGCATCCCTTTTCCAGGCACCTTATAATCATGGCCAAAATTAAATTTAAATCTGTACAGAAATATTTGCACACATACAGGGAGATGGCCATTGTCCAATATCCATCTAAGGTTTCTCTAGTGGAAAATTGAGGGTAGCTGAAATGTCTGCCCAGAAGAGGGAATGCTGACTCAATTTCAGTCCCTTTGGCCTAGGAATATGCAGCATGAGGCTCTTGCTGACACCCTCAAGGGCATGATTGACACTGAAAAATACTTTAGTTATTCAAAGGCCTTTTCCACTTACTTACAGTTTATTAAGCTTTGTTCTGAAGGTTTGCAGTTTATGTAAGGCTCTACAAATGTAGGAAAGTAACTTTAGCTGTCTTGCTCACTTGTCACTAAGATATTATATACAAAACCAATTGCAGCAGGCAAATAGCATTTTAGTTCATATTTTCTTCTTAATTTATTCTTTGTAGAAGTCTAATGCAGAATAGACCAACCTCAATATTTGTAAATAATTTGCATTGCATGTGCATTAGGAGACATCAGTAGTGACCTCAATTAAGGTTCATCACCACATCAAGAATTGCCTCCACGTTCTTCTTGCCTTTGTCTCCAAACGGGGATTGCAGCAGTTTTTCCCTTGTTTTAAGCCCTTCCTTCTTCATGGCATTAGGAAAGCATTCATGTTCTCTGGAAACTCAAGCCATTTCCAACCAGTTTTCTTATGCAGTGCTGTAGGCCAGACTGGGCATATTGGGAGGTTTTTTGTTTTGTTTTGTTTTTTGGATAACTCATTTTAAAAAAGCTTTTAAGGCATTCTCCAGCTGGTGTTGGAAATAAACCTTAATTTTGCTCAGCCTTTCTCTTTCACTGAGAGAAAAACAACAGGACTGAAGGAAGGAGGGGAGCGGTGGAGTCATTGTTGCTTTCTGTGTTTGTTCTTTGCTTCTCTTTTCCTAGTAAATTGCCTCAGGAATTTCTGCAGGCAGCTATAATCTACCCTTGAAAGGCCGCCTTTTGGACCCAGCTCTTCAAGTGAGCCAAAACTCTCCCTAAGACTGCAGGGTTTGGCAGAAGACAATGAAAAGAAAGGGAGTATTACCATATGGTCCTTCTAGTGGGATTGCAAAATTTCCTTAAGTTGCTGTAAGGGGGCTGGGGAAAAGGCAGAAAACTCCTTTTTTTGGTAGGGCAGCAGTCACCACCCTCCCTCTTCCCTCTTTCTCTTTTTCACCCCCACCACCCCCCACCCAAATTGGTTACAACAGAGTTTTCTTACATGGTTCTGAAAACAGGGACATCTGGGTTCCATTGGTACCATGGACAGATACCATGCAGACATTTTTCTCTCTTGATGTTTTGAGATAGCCTCTCACCAGTTGAAATAAACAAAATACAAATGACAAAAATTTGACTTTTATTACTATGGGAATTAATGTTGGAAGTAGGCTAAATACATTCTTTTGTATAAACCATCAAAGACAAAGGTGTTTTTCTCTCATGGCTGACATTTTAAAAGACATTCCTTTGCCTCTTACCCACTAAAAGAAAAGTCTTTACACAATTGAATCAGAGGCAGGCTTTCTGAAACTGTGGCTTCTGCTGTTAATCTAGTTGAAAGTGAGAACAAATTAATTCATGTTTCTTCAATTCTGAACAGTGATGTAAATGGAGTCTGTTACAGGTTAGAGTTTTAAGGAATTAGGCAGAAGGTGTATATGGCTGACACCTTATCTGTCCTAAACATCCTGAAAATTATTTCAAGCTCTCAAATTATAAAAGAAAAGAAAGTGGTGGAAACAGATTTCAAACACCCTATTCATAAGAGGAGGCAGAGGGAAGGAGGGGGAGGGTACTGATTCTTTCATTCACTCTACCTATTATGTGTCAGTCACCGTGTAAGGTCCTGGGGATATAGCAGCATGTAAAGCAGACACAAATCCCTGTTTTTGTGGAGCCTACGTTTCAGTGGGTAGACAGTACATAAGGTAAATCAGTAAAATACATAGTGTGATAATGGTAAGTGCTATGAGAAAAAAAACAGGCACGTGCCTCTGAAAGAAGAGTATGTATTTGGGTGCACAACTGAGGTTTTAGATAGCCAGGGAAGTCTCGCCCAGAAGGATCTGGAGGATGAGGGTTATATGAGGACAAGGTGAGAAGCAGGGTGACCAGGGAGGAGGCTACTGTGTGACCCCATGAGGGATGATTCCTTAGGCTAGGAGTATACCAGGGTAGTGGCAAGAAAGGGTTGGACATGGGATTCCTTGCCAGATGTGACTGGGGGTATAGTAAAGAGAGGCAAGAAGGCTGGCCACAGGGCTCTACCCTGAGCAACTGCTGCAGACCCTGTGTTTCCTCTGCTGTGGTCTCCAAAGCAGAGTCACTAGGACTTTCTGGTTTATACTGTCTTATACTTTGTGTAATTGCTTTCACACTACTTTGCAAACTCCCTGAGAGAAAGCCTTTTCTCTTTTTTCACAGTTCATGGAGGCCAATAAATGTTTGTTTGACTTGAATGGAAGTGACTTTATTCCAAAATCATTCTGTAAACACACACACACACACACACACACACACACACACACACACAGAGAGAGAGAGAGAGAGAGAGAGAGGGGGGGGGGAGAGAGAGAGAGAGAGAGGGAGAGAGAGAGAGAGCAAGAGCACAGGACAGCGAGCGCACTGTAGACTACCTGCCAGGTTTACAATACATGACTCACCTGCAGTTAAAAATGATAGCCAAGGGCTATGATGAAATCTTTTCTGAGCCAGCCAGATGCTTGCATGCATGGGCTCAGAACACTGGGAAGAGAGATGAAACTTCACTTCAAATGCAGCTCCAAGGCTCCCCATCCTGGCTCTGGAGGAGCCAGGAGGACTGCTTTGGAAGTGGGAGGATTGGAAAAATTGGGGATTTGGGGGATTTTTGCCAGACGGTTTGACCTCTGGTGTTTGCAGGCCAGTCACAAAGATTCTGCTTTGTAGCATAATCTAGAAATGACCCAGGTCTTATGGTGTGTCCTGAGCCCAGGACTAAGCCAGCAGAAAAGTGTCGCTAATGGAGAGGCAGGAGCAGTGTTGGGTGGCACTGACGGATGGCAAAGCTCCTAGGCAACAGTTGAGCTCAGCCAGTTGCTTCACTCAGCACAGCCAACCACTGTTCTGGAACCAAGAAGGGAAAGGAGAATTGGTAATAAGACCCCCCCCTTTACTCTTGCTAGAGCCCACTATCTTTTCGTGTATTGCTGTCAATTACTTTTTCCATCTATTGAGTATTGAAGAACATGTATATGTCAGAGAAGTGTGCTCTCTACTGGCTATTTATGTTTTATTCCAGGTGAAAAAAACCATAATTAATGCTAGTAAAACATATTACCAAGTATTTTCACATGAACAGGGTAGATTTTATATTACCCCATTTTTTAATATGAGGAGCTGGTGCAGATTGATTGTCATTAAAGGGAGGATATGCCTCTGAAACCTTTCTGGCCAATGGCATATCTCGAAGGCCATACATTTTGCCATTGGAGAAGCATTTTGCCATTTCTGATGCTGGTTAACGAGCCCTCCAGAGCAGATGTAGATAGCAGGATTAGAAGCACACATAGTAGCCACCCCTGGCATGGACTCCTTCACATTCAAACTGGCCACCCCTTCAAGCACCGCAGGTGTTAACTACATGCCACAAGGCCAGTGGTTGTCTGAATGTCCTCCCAGGACCATTTGCCAGCCATGGGGGCACCAACTGTGAGTTTGGTAGAAATGCAAAATCCCAGGCACTACCCCGGATCTGTAGAAGCTAAATCTGTGCTTGTCAAGTTCTCCAGGTGATTGCTATACACATTCAAGTGAGAGATGATTAAAGATATCACATACGTCCACTATTATACTTATGCTGGACTATTTAAAAATCCTGTGTGACAGTCCCAGCTGTGGATAATTCTTAGCTGTGAGGGCTCCTTCATATAGGCAACGTGTGACACTTGTTGCTTCTCTTTTGTTGACTTCTTGACATCTTTTTCTGTGCAAATGTCCAGTTCCTTTAATATGTCTCAGAAAATGTGTCACCTGAACCTCCGGTGACCTGCTTTGCAATACAAGGTAGGATCTGCCTGGACTCCTTCTATGTCCCTCTCATGCCACATAGCAGACTGGCCAGGGAGGAGTTGCTCTTGAAATTCCCTGTTTGATTCATGGAGATGCTAAAGGTGCTTCTCTGACTTAGGCTGACTTTGCTTAAATATTTCCTAAATATGGATTAACCGGTGAAATAAAAGTAAAAATCTAGTAGCCTGAAGTCTCAATGAGAATAGAAAAACAGGCCTCCTCATAATTTTCAGAAAAAACAAAGCTCTGCTTCCTTGCAAAGCAAAGCAACAGTTTGGTGCTTGGTTTAGTCCTAATGGCACCTTTGTCTGCAGTCGATGTTTGAGGGAGCCTCTAAGTATGGTATAATGATGGGTGTGCATGTCTCTTCCTGAGGCCATATGTAGACACAGGAAAAGCTCCAGCCCCCCGGGGGGGTGTGGTGAAGGCTGGGGCCCTGCTGTCGGACCACAAAGATTACTGAGGACATTTTCCATGCCTGTGGCTCTAGTGTGTGTGGAGGAAGGGGAAGCCTAAGGGGAACTCACTGGGGCAGCAAAGGCATTGTCCCAGCTGGCTTCCCATTCCTGGTCTGTTGCTGTGCTCCTCACTTTTAGGCCTCCACAGCTGAATTGCCACCAAGACTGTAACCCACTCAGGGGGTATGGTCGAGCCGACCTCATTCCTGGTGATCACTGGCATCTGTCTGCTCCACAAGATCTGGGAAGGAGCGGGGGTATGGGGCTGCCGCTTGGGCATTTGGTGGTGGGTGGGTGGTAGGTCTTCACAGCCAATAAGAACTTCATTTCTTGTGAAGGTATCTTAAGTTCCCCTTTCCCACCCACATGCCCCGGCTCTTCCCATGTACCAGTCAGAGGTTGGTTCACATTCCCTGCCTGAAATAGTTCTACCAGTGATGAGCCTGCTGGGATCCATGATGACCATGGTGTTAGAATGGGGTGTTCTTTTGCTTCTCTTCTCCTGTCAGTGGCCTGTGGTTGTGAATCTTTCTTGCAAAGGCTCCCTTGGCTTAGACCTCAGTGTGAAGTGATGAAGCCACTCAGAAAGGGAGGGAGGGAGGGCGAGCATGTGTGTCAGCAAGCCTGTGAGCATGCACCCACCCATGGGGCCTGTGGTGGTCTCTCTTAGCAGCTCCCAACCCTTGCTCCCCACCATTCCATGGAAGTCCAGGAGCTGCCCCATCAGTTTTTCTATGAACTGACTCAGTGAAACAAGTAGACCCTAATGGAGTACCAGTGGAGCTTGTGAGAAGAGTGCCCTTGGAGTTCTTCCTTTTAGTGACAAATGGCATTGTCATGTCAAGACACTGTATGCTAGGTGAACCTGAAGCCTATCACAGAGCATGATACATAATGGGCAGCATCATGTTCTTTGAGGAAACATCAGGAAAGCATTGCTCAGCTGACCTACTGTAAGTGTGATTATCAACTATTCCAGGAGTCAGCCTGGGTCTCATGCAGAGGAAAGAAATGACGCTGCCCATCATAGGACTGCAAAGGTTCCTAGCAATGCCAGGCTGTCTCACTCTTTGGTATCGACTGTCTGTGTTCCCTCAGCTTGGAAAGCTGTACCTGCCTTTATTCACCTGAATAATTGACTCGTTTCCCCAGAGTTTGTCCAAATGACTAGCGCCCTCCTCTGTTGCATCACTTCCTGCATTAGGCTGCACATATCTACCTGGGACTCTGTCTTTCCTGTTAGACTCCAAGCTCCTCAACAGCACCACATCTTGCTCATCTTTGTATACTTAGCACCTGTTAGTGAACACAGCAGAACTTCCTCCATTTTCCCATTGGCCACGTCAAGGCTACTGAGTGCAGCACGGCCTCTCTCCTGGATGGTTCTGTCTACACCCACCACTGTGGCCCCGGCTGGCTTCTCTTCCTCCAGTCACAACACTTGGAGTCTACAATTGATGTTCAGTTTCTATGTCACCAGCTCACATTATCTGTACTCTCTCTCAATGCATTCATGCTCAATAATAATTTTTGTGTTGCTTTATATTCATAGGATGTTTTTGTTTCTTGAACAGGGTCTTGCTCTGTCTCCCAGCCTAGAGTGCAGTGGTGCAATGATAGCTCACTGCAGCCTCAATCCCTGGGCTCGAGCCATTCTCCCAACTCAACCTCATGAGTAGCTGGGACTAAAGGTGTGTGCCACTGTGCCCTACCCAAAGGGTGTTTTATAGTGACCCCTTTGTAAGTTTACATAACATATTATGAATGGCACTATCTAAAAGGAAGCAAGTTATTTAAGGTCAGTATTTAAGAGTTAGAATTATAACTGAATTAAAGACCCTCTAGAATCAACCTTCCTTTTCTCTATCAACCTTATTGAAGAATAATTCACATACAATAGAACACACACATTTTAAATGCAGTTCAACTTTTGACAACTATATGCTGTATTGCAAACAAGACAAAAAACATTTTCCCATAAGTTCCTTCATGCATTTTCCCTATCAATCTCTACTATTCCCAATCCAGGCGAGCACTGCTATGCTTTGTCACTGTAGATCAGATTTGTCTTTTCTAAAACTTTATATGAATGGAATCATACAGTGTCTGCTCTTTTGTATCAGGCTTATTTCATTTAGCATAATATCGTTAGAATTCATCTATGCTGCATGCATCAGTAGTCTGTATTGCTGATTAGTGCACCCTTGTATGGATGTTCCACAGTTTGTTTATCTGTTTGACAACTGATAGACATCTGAGTTGTTTCCAGTAGGGTGTTTTTAAGAACCATTCTGAATAGAGCCTCTATAGATCTTGGTGAAATATTTTTATGTGTGTAAATTTTCACTTTCCTTGGGGAAAGTCCTAGAAGTAGAATTGCTGGGTCAAACAGTAGGTCTGTATTTCAATTGATAAGAAACTATCAAACTGCTTTCTACAGAAGCTGCATTATCTCACATCCCAGCAGCAGAGCGTGAGGCTCCAGTTGTTCCAGGTTCTCCATAAGCTCGTATGACCATTCTTTTTATGGTTATCCATTCTAACATTGTAACATGCAAAATGTGGCCCAGAGATATTAAGGTTCTTCCCTATAAGCACGCAGGCCGTAAGTGCCTGAGCTGTGGTCACCCCACTGGGCCTCTGAGCTTGTTGCTGGTGGTCCTCCCACTTCATCCTGCCCACTTCTCTGTATGGGCCTTTCTGTAACTCTGTTATTCCATGGAAGATGACAGAGGGAAATGGTCAGTTTCATCAGGAAACACACTCTGATTAGGTATTAGGCTCAGAAATACTTCTTCAGCTGAGGTTCTAACCCCAGGTTCTCTTTCTCTCTTTTCTGCAATTGAAGTCTGAAAGAACTTTGAAGCTACATCCACATTGTTTCCTAGTGATGTTCTCAAATGTGTTGGACTCACCAAGCCGTCACAACAATGGGGAAGAGACCTTATGTTTGGTATTTTGCATTTTGTTTGTTTGTTTGTTTTCACTGAAACAGCTTGCTAGAGCTGCATGGCATTCTTGGCGTAGCTCTCCTTGCCACAGGACACACAACCTAGAAATAAATACCGAGGAGTGTGTCAGGAGGCCACGGAGGATCCAGATGTAGCTTGTCCATTTAATATGTGAAAACGTTAGGCTAGGTGTGAATTTGTTATGAGACAAAACCACTGTTTAAGTTGTAAAATGCCACTGTGTATTCTTTTACTGTTGTTCTTTTCCCTACTTGTTACTTAATAAACTCCTGCCAAAACAGTTGTCTTAAATACCCATTCTTTGCTCTGATGCAATTTTCTTTGCTTTACATGATACTTGCCATAGATTCTTGGCTGTTTCCGTCTTGAAGAATATTTAAAGGACCCATGGTATGGGGCAGCTGAACTGCTGACTTTTGCCATCTCTGTGCGGTGACATGATTGATGCTAGGTTGTTCCCTTTTGACCCCAGCTAATGATCCTTATCTTCTCTCCAAGGAGTAGAAACCCATTTCTTTTTTCTCAAAGTGTTTAGGGAAGAGAGGGTGAACATCTTCCCTGTCAACAGGCATTGACCTCGGGAAGGAAGAGGCATTCTCTTTGGTGTAGTGATTGTGCCTTGGGGTGGGATCCCCAGGTCCGGGCTGGGGCTGTCTAAGCTCAGGAGACTGTCTCACCACCCAGTTAGGAAGACCTGAGAGATGATAGGAGGCATCTCATAACCCTGAGTGCAGTGCCCAAGAAAGGACTAACTATTCACTGGATGGAGGGCTTTAGGTATTTTTTTAGAAATGTCATGGAGGCCTTAGGGTCTTGAAAGAGAAAGAAAAGTAGTCTTTACTGAGTACCTAACTTGTGCCAGGTGCTTTTCCAACATGATCATGTTCATAATCACATGGCTTCAGAATGTTGGAATGTCTATTTTAAATCCTGTTTTACTGATCAGAAAACTGAGGTGCAGAGAGGAATTTCTTCTGAAATGCAAATACAGATTTAGGAGTCTGGGTGGTGGTATTGTCCAAGGCCATAGCACAATGGTGCCTGAAGTCAAAGTGCAAACCAGGCACAGGTACAGTGTCAGGATGAGGACTTTGACAGCTGGTGCCATAGGTGAAGGGGAGAAGATGCCCCCCAAGAGCAGGTGGGAGACAGGATCAGGGGCTGAGGGTGGCAGGTTCTTTGAGCTGAGACTAGGGAATGGGGCGCTTAGCAGAGGCCAACACTAGTCAGTCCTGGCTGCCCTGGGTGCCTCCGTAAGAGTGCTAAGTAGTTTTTGCTGTGTGGGGCTGGCTGGGTGGTACATGATTGTGGTTTCCAGTCCTTGAGCTAGGGTGGTTTTTGTCTTGTAAATGTTCTCCCCAGAGAGGTGGACCTCACACCCAAATAGAAGGGATGGTTTCCTGTGGATGTTACCAGGAGCCCTAGATGCTTCCAGAACAGTGAGAAAAAATGGGTTGGTTTGTTTAGGAAGCCTTCCTTCTTTTTGTGCTCTGCCAGCAGGGGAGTGAGTAGGGCCAGCGTCAGGGCAGTGACAGCCATTGTGCCATGGCTGTCTCAGGAGACGGACACCCCGCTCACAAGCAAAACCAACTCAGCAGGATGGTTGCAGAGGCTCGCTCCTGTAATCACAACACTTTAGGAGACCGACATGGGAGGATTGCTTAAGCCAAGTGGTTCGAGAGCAGCCTGGCAACATAGTGAGATCCTGCCTCTGCAGAAAAATTTAACAGTTAGCCAGGCATGGTGGTGTACACCTGTGGTCCCAGCAACTTGGGAGGCTGAGGTGGGAGGATCACCTGAGCCTGGGAGGCAGAGGCTACAGTGAGCCATGTTCATACCGCCACCCTCTAGCCTGGGTGACAGAGTGAGGCCCTGTCTCAAAAAATAAATAACATTAAAAATAGACCTAGCAAAAGAAATACATGAGTCTTGAGGAAATATGTAATGCAAATATTTTAATTTAATTTGGAAATTAAGAAAAGGAATTATAAAAGTCCGTCACTAAAGAAAATACCGTAAGGTTCTCCAGATCCCTAATTATGGGAGAAGAGAACAAAGAAAAAGAAATGTAGAAAGAAAGAGAGAGAAGGGAGGAGAACCATTTTCAGGGCCCAGAGAGAGAGCCCTGAGATAGAGAACACAGAGAGAGGCCTGAAGTAAGCCCCTGGTCACCTGTTTTTCACACTGCTGGTTGCCTCAGGGCAGTTTTACTGCATTTGAGATGCCACTGATCTGATAACCCAGGTCAGCAGCCTTTTTAGAGGAACAGCATCACGGTGCTGCCTCTTCCTGGCACCTGTGCACAGGTTTTCTATAGCTTGTGTGAGCAGTTCAACTTCTCTGCAGAGGGAAGTCTCCGAGGACCCGTTTCTCTCTATCATTCTTTGATCCTGGGAAGGAAAATGGCAGGTTTGAAACAGGATTTTGACCTATTAAGTGGCCTTCATCAGCTGACTTGGGCCCTTTTGCCCCCACGAAGGAACCATTTTGGAAATGTGAAGATGGGAGCAAATGGACGTATACTTTGCTGGGGCCCCAAAGCTGACCCATTCCCTCCAATTCAGAGGGAAAAGTAGTTTCCTAAGAATTAATTCAGAATAGGGATATAAATGGCTTTGCTTGGGCTTTCTTTATCAGTGAAGATGAGGAGGATGGGGCCAGTGGGTCCCAAGGTAGCCAGACCAAATAGGTGTGGAGATGGGTGGGGCTCAGCAAGTGGTAATGACAGACAAGCAACTGTATAACATCATTTTGTGACTTAAAGTCTTTTGCAGCCTCTTGGTCAATAGCTCTTTGAAGATACTTTGCTTCCTACAGTAAGTGGGAAGGGCTCCTTCATTTCGTACCTTTCTGGGTTCCAGCTCCTACAATACTGGGTTGTCCTCTTTGTCAACAAATCATCTTCACCAACTTTAAGCCCTTGGAAGCTTGTGCTGTGCCCCAGGCATCATTTTACTCTCCTGTCTGGCATAGCCCTTGTTGCAGAATAAATGGTCAGTGATTGTTTGAAGGAAGGAAAGACAGGAGGAGTTAGGATTTCCTGCTAAAGGTGACAGAGAAGCATCTGGTATGTCCAATGTCTTAAAAATTACTTAGGCCCTTCCCGTTGGGAACTTAGAGTTGGTACAGATGTGTCTGAAACTCATGTATGGAATCTCAGGTTAACCCAGGCCTTAGACAGAACACATCCACTTGCCCATCAGTCACGTACACCAGGAACCTACTTCAGCCAGACACTTCCAGGGGCTGGAGAGAAACCGCTGTGATTGAGAGCTGACCCTGGTGTGGGGAGATCACAGAAGCATGCATGGACAGATGAACAATGATTCATGGCAGAAAATGCCAAGTCCCAGGCCTGAGACTGCATGTGGGTGCAGCAGGGGCTGTAAAGAGCTGTGCCCTCTGTTAAGCCCCAGGCTCATGGCCTTTCCCATGTCCTGCGGGCTTGCCTTTGGATATAATTTTTTAGATAGACTTTATTTTGGGGAAAAGCAGTTTAAATTTTACAGAAAAAAATACTGGGCAAAAATTTGTTCCCATATACTCCCTCAACCTTCCCTAATTTTCCATTAGTAAAATCTTGCATGAATGTGGTACATTTGTCACAATTGATAAACCAATGGCTGAGACTGTCTTCATTTACATTTATAACCTCATGCGCAGCATAGCACCTACTTACTAGATAATCAATAATTAAGATTATTATATGGTTTATGTACTTATAAGTATGTGAAATGTGATTATAATCCAAGGGAATTAGAATTTCAATAAGTTCTTAAGCGGTCTTCTTTCTTACCAGGTCTCATGACCTTGTCATTGTTGACGTGAAACTTCCTCATCCTCAGGCTGACTGGGGCGTACTTCAAGCCTCCACTACTCATGGTCATTCCCACAGGCAAAAGGGACGAGTCAGACTTCTCAAAAGCAAAGCCTTTGCTTTAGCATGTGTGTGTTTTCTCTCTGAATTTACAGGGTAGCATAAATGTCATGGATGTGAGTGAGTTTCAGTGACTCAGTTGTTTACCTTATTTTTATTGTACAATAAGAACATATGGTCAATTCAATTTCGGCTTGCCATTTTCAGTTACTCTTCTGCATTTCCTCGAGTCTCCAGTCCCAGCTCTGGGGCCAGCATCTATGGCATCTCTCTGCCTGTTTCTGCACCTGTTCAATGAAGATAATGGGTTAAAGCAATGATTTTTACCCTGTGGTCCATGGAATGTCCTGAAAGACTACAAGAAGTTTCTGGGCATCCATATCCCTGAAATTGTATTAATACCTTGTCTATCTGAACTTTTTTTTGTGCTTGTTATTGTTGTTGTTGTTGTTTTTAATTGTACTTTAGGTTCTGGGGTACATGTGCAGATCATGCAGGATTGCTGCATAGGTACACACATGGCAATGTGGTTTGCTGCCTCCATCCCCCCTGCCACCTACATCTGGCATTTTTCCCCATGTTATCCCTCCCTGATCTCCCCACCCCCCTACTGTCCCTCCCTTGGCCCCCCCAGCAGACCCCAGTGTGTGATGCTCCCTCCCTGTGTCCATGTGTTCTCATTGTTCAACACCTGCTTATGAGTGAGAACATGTGGTGTTTGATTTTCTGTTCTTGTGTCAGTTTGCTGAGAATCATGGTTTCCAGATTCATCCATGTCCCTACAAAGGACACAAACTGGTTGTTTCTTATGGCTGCATAGTATTCCATGGTGTATATGTGCCACATTTTCCCTGTCCAGTCTATCATCGATGGGCATTTGGATTGGTTTCAGGTCTTTGCTATTGTAAACCGTGCCGCTATGAACATATGTGTGCATGTGTCTTTATAATAGAATGATTTATAATCCTTTGGGTACATATCCAGTAATGAAATTGCTGGGTGAAGTGGAATTTCTGTTTCTAAGTCCTTGAGGAATCGCCACACTGTTTTCCACAATGGTTGAACTAGTTTACACTCTCACCAATAGTGTAAAAGTGTTCCTATTTCTCCACATCCTCTCCAGCATCTGTTGTCTCCAGATTTTTTAATGATTGTCATTCTGACTGGTATGAGGTGGTATCTCAATGTGGTTTTGATTTGCATTTCTCTAATAATCAGTGATGATGAGCATTTTTCCATATGTTTGTTGGCCTCATATATGTCTTCTTTGGAAAAGTGTCTGTTCATATCCTTCTCCCATTTTTGGATGGATTTGTTTGCTTTTTTCTTATAAATCTGTTTTAGTTCTTTGTAGATTCTGGATGTTAGCCCTTTGTCAGATGGGTAGATTGCAAAAATTTTTTCCCATTTTGTTGGTTGCCAGTTCATTCTAATGATTGTTCCTTTTGCTGTACAGAAGCTCTGGAGTTTAATTAGGTCCCATTTGTATATTCTGGCTTTTGTTGCCATTGCTTTTGGTGTTTTAGTCATGAAGTCCTTGCGTATGCCTATATCCTGAATGGTTTTGCCTAGATTTTATTCTAGGGTTTTTATGGTATTAGGTATTATGTTTAAGTCTTTAATCCATCTGGAATTAATTTTAGTGTAAAGTGTCAGGAAGGGGTCCAGTTTCTGCTTTCTGCACACTGCTTGCCGGTTTTCCCAACACCACTTATTAAACAGGGAATCCTTGCCCTATTGCTTGTTTTTATCAGGATTGTCAAAGAGTAGATGGTTGCAGATGTGTAGTGTTGCCTCCAAGGCCTCTGTTCTGTTCCATTGATGTATATCTCTGTTTTGGTACCAGGACCATGCTATTTTGATTACTGTAGCTTCATAGTATAGTTTGAAATCAGGTAGTGTGATGCCTCTGGCTTTGTTCTTTTTGCTTAGGATTATCTTGGCTATGTGGGCTCTCTTTTGGTTCCATATAAAGTTTAAGGTGGTTTTTTCCAGTTCTGTGAAGAAGGTCATTGGTAGCTTGATGGGATAGCATTGAAATCTATAAATTACTTTGGGCAGAATGGCCATTTTCACTATATTGATTCTTCCTAACCATGAGCATGGAATGTTTCTCCATTTGTTTGTGTTCTCTCTTATTTTCTTGAGCAGTGGTTTGTAGTTCTCCTCAAAGAGGTCCTTTACATCCTTTGTTAGTTGTATTCCTAGGTATTTTATTCTCTTTGTAGCAATTGTGAATGGGAGTTCACTCATGATTTGGCTCTCTTTAAGTCTGTTATTGGTGTATGGAAATGCTTGTGATTTTTGCATATTGATTTTGTGTCCTGAGACTGCTGAAGTTGCTTATCAGTTTAGGGAGATTTTGGGGTGAGATGATAGGGTTTTCTAAATATACAATCCTGTCATTTGCAAATAGAGACAATTTGACTTCCTCTTTTCCTGATTGAATACCCTTTATTTTTTTTTCTTGCCTAATTGCTCTGGCTAGAATTTCCAATACTATATTGAATAGGAGTGGTGATGTAGGGCATCTGTAGTGCCAGATTTCAAAGGGAATGCTTCCAGTTTTTGCCCATTCAGAATGATATTGGCTATAGGTTTGTGGTAAATAGCTTTTATTATTTTGAGATACGTTTCTTTGATACCTAGTTTATTGAGAGTTTTAGCATAAAGCGCTGTTGAATTTTGTCGAAGGCCTTCTCTGAATCTATTGAGATAATCATGTGGTTTTTGTTTTTGGTTCTGTTTATGTGGTGGATTACATTTATAGACTTGCATATGTTGAACCAGCCTTGTATCCCTGGAAGCCTACTTGATTGTGATAGATAAGCTTTTTTTTTTTTTCTACAACTTGTATATTGGAGGCTGTATCTCCAACAAGCTTCAAAATCACTGGAAAATATGATTTCCGAAGTCCAACCAAACAGTTTTTTTCACTGTAAAATAAAGCCTCCACTATGCCACATTTTCTCTTTAAAACATTAGTAAGCATAATTGAGTGAGGCTGCAGGTTGAAATGAGCCATCTGCCTGGACATTCGTTTGTCATGTGACACATTTGAATTCATGAGAAGAAGGTCTAGAGTATACTTCTCTTGCCTCACTCAGTGCTGACAGTAACTAGGGTTGTGTGTGTTCTGGCTAGGGAAATGGGCATCGCCCAAGCCTGGCCACTCATTTCCTAGAGGCTATATTTGGTCACATTTCACAGAGCTGTTCTTCACCAACTCTCTCTGGTGTCTGAAGAGTAAATGCCACACAGCTAAATGCCTGGTGGATCAGGAGCTCATTTCTCATGGCTCTGCCTGAGAAATCATGATGGCTGTATTGTCTGTAGCTGCTGCAAACAGACTTTCAATGTAGGCCTGAGCATTGTGCCTATGAATAAATCTCCTTTTGAAATGTGGTAAACTTTGCAGCAGCCCAGGGGACAAAGTAAAGTTATTGTGCTCCCTGAGCAGAGGAGAGTCTCTGGGGATGTGGTCTAGGTTTTCCCACTGGGAGCTTGGTTAATGTGTTTGACACCTGGTGAGACCTAGTGCTGTAATTATTAGTCTCCCAGCCAGCAATTTTTATAGGCCCCAAAGCGTGATATTCTAGATGTATCTTTCACTCCCGTACTTCCCTTCTTGAAGGGGATTTTGGTTTTTCCCCCTGCATATTCTTTCACTGATGTAAATTGGTTCTTATTTTTCTCTCTGGGCCTTTCTAATTAATGTTCTGGTCTTTCTTTCTTTACACACTAAAGTTTTCTTCACTATGCTCTTCACTGAACCGGAAGCACAGAACCCCTTTGGCTGTACTTTTCAGCACTGATCTTTGTGAGCCCCACACAGGTTTCGAGACAAAGCAGGAATGATCCCCAGTGGTCTCCTAGGCTGTGCCCTCCAGTCTTGTTATTACAAGCTAGTTTACAGTACAGTACATGATTGCACCTATTAAAGGGACATAGTTCATTTTAAAAGGCAAGAAACTTGGCAAGAAAGGATGAAGGGGCAGTTCCAAAGATTTCCACAAATAATGTTCTGATTACACCTCCTCGTCCTTACTAAGGATAGGCTTCTAATTGCATTTACTCAAAGGCTAATGCTACCCAAATGATTATAGCCCAGGCAGGTTTAATTTGGAAGCAGTAGGAGAATAGATGCATGCATTTCTTCATTTATTTATTGGCCATGCACAAGCTGTACTTGACCTAAAAGTAGGGGATGTATAATCAGCCTGCCCCGAGCTTTTCCCCAGCTGCTGGAATCAGCAATCAGCACTGCTTCTTCCCCAGGACCTTCTACAGCCTTAACTCTCATCGGCTGCTGGCCACCCCTTGTGGCTGTGTTTGGGGGGACCTCTTTGCACATCTCCCACCTGGCAGTCACAAAGCTTCAGGAGAAAGGCAAGTCTTTAATGACTCCAGTTTGATCTCAGCCCTGCATTTCTGCTTTGAGTTTTGCTGTTACACTTTTTTTTTTTTTTTTTTTTTTTTGAGACAGAGTTCTCTGTTGCCAAGGCTGGAGTACAGTGGCATGATCATGTCTCCCTGCAACCTTGACCTCCTGGGTTTAAACAATCCTCCCACCTCAGCCTCCTGAGTAGCTACGACTTTAGGCGCAAACCACCACATGTGGCTAATTTTTATATTTTTTGGTAGAAGCAGGGTTTTACCAGGTTGCTCATCTGATCTCAAATTTGTTGGCTCAAGCTACCTGCCAGCCCTGGCCTCCCAAAGTGCTGGGATTCCAGGTGTGAACTACTGTGCCTGGCCTTTTTATGCTTTTTTGACATTCATCAGGAAGGCTCCCACATGTCTCCTCTTGGTTGCTCAGGCACCTCATTTTCCTTGATGCTCTGATTTAGAGCTCTCCAGCTGAGTCTGAGTTGGCAGGAACCATCTGCTCCCTGGCGACCTCCCCTGATAGGGGCTGTAGCACCCTTACTAACATGTGTTCATAGCCAAGGTGAACAAAGAGGAGCAAGGAGAACCTCTGTGAGCTCATGGGAAAAGTTTGAGATTTGCATGTACATGAAGCCTCTGTAGCTGCCCTCTTGCTGGCGTAGGGTGGGCTCCAACCTACTTCTTCTGCACTGCATGTGGAATCTGCTTTCTTTTGCTTTGCCTGATTTTCAGGCAGTGGGCACACTTGGAGTTCCTTTCCTTGAGATTCAGGAGCTGTTAGGGCAGTCTATGCAGTATACTACATGTAGTTAGAGGGTCAGTGGACCTGCAAATCGTCTGTACTAACCACAGATTGAAGTCATATCTGCACATGCATCTGCACACACACAGACCCACATATACATGTGGGAGACCTTCACAGCGAGTGCAGTCTTCAGAGTAGAGAATTGCTGCAGAACTAGGGAGCACGAAGTCTGTCAGTCATCTTGCCTCAAGGAAACCCTGCACATACCCATGTAACCCAGACGGAAAATACCTGAGTCTACATAGACAGGCTGCTTCTAAAGAAGGGGTGATTGGACTTCCATAGCAAATGGATCCAAGAGTGAGGTAAAGAATATCCTTGGGAATCCAGCAGGCCAGGTACCATACCGTTCTGGGGTGAGCCCTTCACTTTCTAGTCTAAGCTGAAGGAGAGGCCCACACAGCCTTGGTGAAGTTTCTGTATGTTAAATGCAACACAGGTGGAGTGCCTGGTTTCTTGAACTTGGAATGTTACCCAGCAGATAAAGCTCCAGATCACACTTCCCATGGCAATGTTAGTCCTGCAGCAAGGAACCGAGGACCTGCGCTGTGGGAAGAAGTGCTTCTCCTTTGGCCTTTCTGGGCCTCTCTTGCGCCACATCAAAGGGCTGTCACTAGTTGCTAGTTTGGGCATGATGTCTGACATAGTGAAATGCCTGCTGGATCCTCTTCTACCAGCATAAATTGTACCTCTTGTAAAATGACAAATTATATGTCACTTAAAACATCCTTGCATCCTAATCCTTCCTAAGCCTCTAAGACTGAGGTATCTCCTAAAATGTATATTATGAATCAACAGAATAAGATAAGTTAGGAAGAGAGGATTTTTGGTACCACTGTTTTAAACATAGCTGGCAACTTTGAGTTTTAATAAATAACTATGATTTCATTTTACACCACATTATTGTTCTTGGTAGAAAGAGAATGTATTATTGAATTGTCTTTCCAAAGACAGTACTCTAGAGTAATATTCCTTTAAATAAATATTTTGTTCTTTTTATTTCAATCATAATGAAGACTCTAGTATTGCTCTAATGTGATATATAGGGACTAATGCATAACATTTGTTAAAATATTGAATGCTTACAAATATTAAAGATTTGCAGTAGTTCAGGAGAAGGTATCTGTCAAAAAAATGAAGTATCACTGCCAGACATTTGTATGAAGGGTAAAAAAAAAAAGTTACCACGTAACAGATGCCACATGGTAGGATTTCTGATCAAGACCTTGTCTGGTGCTTTATACTATAGGGAATTAAAAAGAAAAGCATTTTAAGAGACATTTCAGCCAAAATAGGTCATATTTTTATATAGATTAGCTGTTCTTTTGAGCTCTGATATTGAAAAACAAAACTACATTAATATTTGTGAACCTCTAAAGTCTGTAGTGAGAATTCTCTTGCTTAAAGCATCAGAGTCATTATTTGGGAACTGTACTACATGTTTTCTTACTAAGTTTTGTTTGAAATAGACAAATTACTGTAAAGGTTTTGTTTTGAAAATTAAAGATAACTGGAATGGAAAGTACTTATTCCTCGACTAGAAATTGTAGTTTGTTTTAATTAAATGACACTTGGCAAAAAAGAGGAGACATTTTTGGCACTGCTGGGAGTATCTTTGGCATTTGTAGAAGGATACTTTTTATCTAAGAGTTTGAGATGGCATCAGAGCCTCCCTATGGTCTGGTACTAGTGCCACTGAGGAATAAGTTGTGATGTCATAGAGGTTAAAAATAAAATGATTGCTTGGCGCAGTGGCTCACGCCTATAATCCCAGCACTTTGGGAGGCTGAGGCAGGTGGATCATGAGGTCAGGAGTTCGACACCAGCCTGACAAACATGGTGGAACCCCATCTCTACTAAAAATACCAAAAAAAAAAAAAAATAGCCAGACATTGTGGTGCACACATGTAATACCAGCTACTTGGGAGGCTAAAGCAGGAGAATCGCTTGAACCCAGGAGGCAGAGATTGTAGTGAGCCAAGATCATGCCACTGCTCTCCATTCTGGGTAACAGAGTGAGACTCTGTCTTAAAAACAAAAAAATACAATGAATGCATATCAATTAGGAGACAGATGGTCAGATTGCATATAAACAAGATGCAGCTATATCTATAAGAAATTCTACATAGACAGGTTAAAAATAAAAGGATGGAAAAAGATATACCATTCAATCACTAACCCAATGTGGTCATATTCATATCAGAAAAGTAGACTTTAAAACAAGGCATATTGACAGGGATGAAGAAAGACATTACATAGTGATAAAAGGTCCATACACCAAGAAGCCATAACAGTCCCAAATGTAAGCATACTTAACAACAAAACTTCAAAGCACCTAAAGCAGGAACTCATAAAGATGAAAGAAGAAATGCACAAATTCTCTGTAATAGTTGGAGACTTCAACTCTCCTTTCATACTAATCTATAGAACAAGTAAATGGATAATTCAGTAAGTATATAGAAGACCTGGACAGCACTATTACTCATTTTGATCTAGTGGATATTTATAGAACGGCCATTCAATAACTGCAGAATACATGTTCTTTTAAAGTGTACATTAGACATTCACCAGGGTAAACCATATTCTGGGACATAAAATAAGCCTTAATAAGTCTAAAAGATCTGATAAAGTATATGTTCTGACCACAAAGAAATTAAATCAGAAATTAGTAGCAGAAAGATATCTGGAAAATCTCTAAATATTTGGAAATTAAACAATACAATTTAATAAACCATGGGTCAAAAAAATCACAAGGTTAAGTTATTGCACTCTGAATTCAGTGTTAATAAAATTTTCAAATGAAAACAATATATCAAAATGTACAGGAAGCAGTTGACGCAGTACTTAGAAATGAACTTACAGCATTAAATACTTAGAAAAAAGACAGTTCTCAAGTCATTTAAATTTCTACCTGAAGAAACTGGAAGAGCAAACTAAGCTCAAAGCAAACAAAAGAAAGAAAATAATCAACGAAATAGAAATCAGAAAGCAATAGGGAAAAAAAACCTCTAATGAAATCAATAGCTGATTCTTGAAAAAGACTAATAAAATTGGTAGAGCTGTAGTCAGACTGATCAAGTAAAATAGAAAGAAGACACAAATTACCAACATCAGGTATAAAAGGACATTGCTACAGTTAATAAAAGGATGACAGAATATGAACAGCTTTATGCCCACACATTTAACAGCTTAAATGGACAAATTCCTTGAAAGACACAAATTAACAAACTTCATTGAAGAAGAAAGAGGTAATCAGAATAGCCCTGTATTAATGTAGAAATTGAATAAATAACACGAATAAAATGAATAACATTTGTATAGACTTGTGTCTATAGAATAAGTCTATAGAAATCCCTTCAGAAAGCAGAAGGGGAAGGAGTCCTTCCCAGCTCCCAAGATCAGCATTGTCTCAATATCAACACCACTGCAAAGGAAAAAAAAAAAAAGAAACTATAAACCAGTATTCCTTATGACTATGGATGCAGAAATCTTCAACAAAATATTAGCAGTCATTCTCAGCTAATTTTTTTCTAATACTTAATTTGTATTTTAAAAACTGATTATTTTCACTATAGCACCAAGCAATAAAACCTTAACTATCAGAATACAACTAATGATAACCTTCATTTTGATGAATCAGAAATGATGTATCACCAATAACTAAAGGAGACTTTAACTGTGATATTTTGAGTCTACTCATGACACATTTTTGCTTGTCATCTGATGACAAGGTCTAATGCAAATCTATTGCCTTTTTTTTTTTTTGAGACAACATCTCTCTCTGTCACCCAGGCTGGAGTGGAATAGCATGATCTCAGCTCACTGCAGTCTCTGCCTCCCAGGTTCATGAGATCCTCTGGCCTCAGCTTCCCAAGTAGCTGGGATTACAGTCATGTGCTACCACACCTGGCTAATTTTTGTATTTTTAGTAGAGACTGGGTTTCACCGTGTTGGCCAGACAAGTCTTGAACTCGACTTCAAGTGATCAGCTAGCTTCGGCCTCCAAAAGTGCCAGGATTACAGGGCTGAGCCACTGTGCCCGGCAGCCTATTGCCTTTTTAAGAGTTACTTGGAATTGACTCTTTTCTACTGATGTTCTTCCTAGGTAGTATAAATCTGGCGCACTTCTTTGGGGGTATACTTCTTTGGGGACCCATGCTTTCACTTGATAGTTTTATTCTTATTTATTAGGAGTCATATTGACAAAAAACAAAGTCTGTTTCTCTGATACTTGGGGATTCTCAGATGTTAGCTGTGAAAGTTGGAAGAAGTGTGATCACCCCAGAGACCAAGGGTCTACTCCAGGCACGATGCAGTGAGAAACTCACTCTATTACTCATATGTTGGGACCACACAAACTCTTTAGAGGTCAGCCTGAGAGTCACCAGGGCCTTGTTTCTTAGGGTCAGAGATGAATTAGATGTTCAG
Source organism: Saimiri boliviensis (assembly GCF_048565385.1). Taxonomy (NCBI): domain Eukaryota; kingdom Metazoa; phylum Chordata; class Mammalia; order Primates; family Cebidae; genus Saimiri; species Saimiri boliviensis. Next base: position 41,718,333 of record NC_133461.1, on the reverse strand, counting down.
ATTGGGGATGGTTGATTCCTCTGGAGCTTTCTAGATTCTTACTTTTTAGGAAGGTGGTGTATTTTCTCTTAATCAGAAGTCTTCATAATTAGCAAGTGTTTGTGGGCTGCATGTTGTGTTTAGAGGTGGTAGATGCCAAAGTGGTCAAACAACAGGAAATCTTTGGAGTCGCATACCACTCCCCAGACCCCCACCCCACAGCATCTTGCCACTGCTCCTTAGCAGCAATATGTATTAAGTTGTGAGTCTGGAGGAGCCTGGACTACCTCAGAATATGAGAGAAAACCACAGTGTCTGCAGTACAGCAAGAGATTGGGGCTGTATGACCAAGGGCTTGGCAGGCCATGCAAAGGAGTTCGGATTTCATTCTGGCTGCAGTGGGCAGCCACGAAGGGCTTAAATGGGGAAGCAATGTCATCAAATGGGTGTTTCCACAGGGTCCTTCTGTTCTTTGCCAGAAGGCAATACGTCTGGTAGGGAGGCCTTTGAAGAAACGACTGCCAAGCAAATACTGAGCTTTACACACCTGTGTCCTTTTAAATCTCTCTCAGATGGGACCTATCCACTTCCTGGCCACGTGAAAAATTAGCGTATCTGTTCTGTCACTAGACTTCTGCAAACTCTTCTTGGGCCATGTGTTTCATGCCACTTGCACAGGAGGGGAATGTGGCTCTGCCCTGAATCCCTTTAGGCTGGAATTGAAGCCCAGGGTGGCTGGCCAGCAACATGACTTTGCTTTGAATGCTTTTATTCTATCTAAACATTTTAAATGGTATTTTGCATTCCACTCCATAATATACATGCTTAGTTTAACACAGAACCCATTTTCCTCTAATATTGTATATTCCTATTTTACAGATGAGAACCCAAGGCTTAGAGAGGTAAAGTGTTTTGTTCAAGGTCACATAGCTAGTAAGTGGTGACACCAGGTTTAGAATGCAGGCAGTCTGATTACTTAGTCTTTGCTCCTGATAACGCCATTCTTTACTGTGGTATCCGAGTGCCCACTACTGTGCCCAGTAGGTGCTTGGTAAATGTGTTTGGTGATTCTTTTGGAGAAGTTTGGCAACTGGGGCTAGGAATATAACCCTATGCACTTGAGCCACCTGGATCAGGGCCAAGAGTGGGTGCTGGGAGGCTGAGCAGGATCTGTGCTCCCTGGCATCCTGCATAACCAGACAGGATCCCTCCTGTGTATCTTCAGCACCTGTAGCACTATCACTTTGGCCGGCTAGCAATTGTGGCCAGCGAGTAACTCTGGCCCGCTGTATGGCAACCCCTGGAGGATGGGCCCTACGTCAAGCTCACCTTCTTCTTCATGAAACCTGGCGTAACTCGTATATTTGAAATGTGACCAGCTTAATAGTGAGCTTGTGGAAGTCAGCCTGTCTTCATCTAGAGAATTCCAAGACTGGGATCTTTCATCTGGCTTGCCCATGGCGAGGACCATGCTTGAACATGAGTGAAAACCCACAGCCAGGCAGAGCTAAGGTTGGCTTCCTGCGTAGAGGCCCTCATGCGACTAGAGGGAGCCAGCTAGTCAGTAAAGCTGCCATGCTGCCTTTGGGTCTCCCATGCTGTCTAGGGAACTCTGGGACCAGAAGAGTGTTCAAGGCAGCTTACACACCCCAGAAACAGGAAGTGTAGAAAGCATGGGTATGCAGGGCCTGTAAGGCAAGGGAGGCATGAGGTAGAAGGATGGATTCTACTCTGGACTTTTCTGGGTATAGTTGGCCATCAAGTGGAAATAGTCTATACACTGGAAAATAGAGTCTGCAAGCAGCTGGAAATAGAGATCTTGAGAGAGGAAGGATGGGAGATGAGGGTTAAAAACCTAGGTACCTTCTCTACAAGTCACACATCCCCTCACTGTGATACCTGTCACACACCAGACATGTATATGCAACATTCTTCTTATGGTTGGGGGTAAGGTTTGCATCCTGAATGAAATGATTAGATTTTCATTACCTTTCCAGGGGTAGTTTTGTTATCATTCATATCCTCTCTGTTTTCAGTTGAGTCAGTTTAATTAATTTGTTTGTTGTATTCTTTATTTCAGAGAAACTGTACAATTCCAGTGGACGAGATCTGAGAAGGGCCCTTTTCTCCCTGAAGCAGATATTTCAGGTAAATAGGAAAAAAAAAAACTCAAGCATTTACCTGTTTTCACATTGCTGTGAAATTAGATACAGACAAGCTTCTACCTGAACTTATTATGAAAAGGAAGGACAAATTTAGATATTTATTTATATTTAGATTACAATATAAATTAGGTCATAATGTCTATCAGTTGAGAATATTTTTACCATGTCAAATGTTTCAAACATAATAAAAACTAAAGGCAACTTTATCACATCGTAACATTTTTCCATATTTACTTCTAGATTTTTTAAAATTATATTTTAATTTCTGGGATATATGTGCAGAACGTGCAGGTTTGTTACATAGCTATACATGTGCCATGGTGGTTTGCTGCATTAATCAACCTGTTATCTACATTAGGTATTTCTCCTAATGCTACCCCTCCCCTTGCTCCCACATCCCCTGACAGGCCCCGGTATGTGATGTTCCCCTCCCATGTGTTCTCATTGTTCAACTCCTGCTTATGAGTGAGAACATGTGGTTGGTTTTCTGTTCCTGTATTAGTTTGCTGAGAATGATGGTTTCTAGCTTCATCCATGTCCATCAAAGAACATGAACTGATTCTTTTTTATGGCTGCATAGTAGTCCATGGTGTATATGTGCCATATTTTCTTTATCTAGTCTATCATTGATGGGCATTTGGGTTGGTTCCAAGTCTTTGCTATTGTGAATAGTGCTGCAATAAACATACATGTGCAAAGCCTATTAGAGATATAACTGAAGACCTGCTCCCAATTCCTAAACAATCTCTTTCCCCCTACCCCCACATGCATATTTCCTAATGGTAAATATTCACCAACAATATGTGACATTCTTTTTTATGAGCTGTATACACATATGATCATGTTGCATATATCTTACTTCTGCATACTGAGAGTGGGATAGGCGTAGGCATAACTGATGTAGCTCTGATTGAGGATTGCATTGGATGAATAAAAAATTGTTTTGTTTATTCTTCTATCAGCAGATGGTTTGGTTAATTTCCAGTATTTTGCTGTTGTAAACCATGCTATTGTGACTATGCCCCCTTGTGTACCTGTGCAAATCTGTCTTGGATTCCATAATATCCTTCCATCCTAGGTCTTCCCTTCATTCCTATGCTGAGAAAGTCACCAGAATAATGAAGAGGACTAAGACTGGGGTGCAGACAAGCCCCAAGGTGATCACCCATGTGAGAGCATAGGTGATCACCCTGGAGAGGGCAGGGTCAGGAGATGGGTTCATGGAGAAGATAGCCTTCACGCTGAGCTTGCGTCTGTCTGGGTTCATTGTTTCTTTCTGTTAGAATTTTGGATTCTAGTTTATACCCTACCTCTTTTCAGTTCCCATCTCATCTACATCCTTGAAAAATTATCTTTGTCAGTGATAGTTGTCAGTGATAGCCAGCGTGGATTTCTCCCTGTTTCAGAGGGATAGGCAAAAGGGCGGACCCCAAATCTGTCCCATCCACACATTCTTGTCCCATTTTTCCTTCACTGTGTTCAATCGTACCATTATCTTTTTTTTTTTTCTTTCTTCAGAACAGAGTTCTTTCTCTGTGTTGACATTTCTGGAGACAAATCCTCTTTCTTTTCTTCCAGTAGCCATGGGTTTGAACCTGGTGCACCCTTGCTCTGCCCCACTGCATACTTTGGAAATGCTTTGGGGTTTAGAGGTCTGCCTTGGTTCATGCCTGTCCTCTTCTCACCTGGAAAACGGCAGCAGTTATTCATGGAGCTGTGTGTGTTTGGTCCTCTCTAACTCAGTCCATTCTTAGCTTCCCACCAGAGGGAGTTACTCTCTTGTTGGTTCCATGTTGCCCTCTGGGTTACATCTGAATTTCTCAGCATAACATGGAAGTCCTTCTTGATCTGGCCTCTGCTGCCCTCCTCTCTGTCCTTGGCTACATCCTAACTTCCTCCTGTAGTAGTACTCCAAATATAAGGCATGCCCTTTCTCTTCTATACCTTTGCCCTGGACCTACAACTAACTAACTTGTTTATTTGTTTTTTGAGATAGTGTCTCACTTTATCACCCAGGCTGGAGTGCAGTGGCATGATCTTGGCTCACTGCAACCTCTGCTTCCTGGGTTCAACCGATTCTCCTGACCCAGCCTCCCGAGTAGTTGGGATTACAGCCACCCGCCACTGTGGTCAGCTAATTTTTATTTTCTTAGTAGAGACAGAATTTCAGCATGTTAGCCAGGCTGGTCTCAAACTCTTGACCTCAGGTGATCCACCCACCTAGGCCTGCCAAAGTGTTGGTATTACAGGTGTGAGCCACCACGTCTGGCCTGGACCTACAAGTTCTATCCCAGAATGTTTTGCTACCCCATACCCGCTCTCTGTGTTTCTCAGTTTTCCTTCTGGTATCTCTTCCTGCTAGGGATCCTCTCTCAGAATGATCCCTCACCCTAGTCAGGGTCCCTCCAAATACCATTAAAAGTATCCTGTGCTTACCTCTTGTACAGGTGGAGTGTTCTTAATTTGAAAATCCAAAATTAGAAATGCTCCAAAATTGGAAAATTTTTGAGTGCTGACATGATGCCACAAGTAGAAAATTCCACACTTGATCTCATGTGACGGTCACAGTCAAAGGGCAGGCTCACAACACACGATTTATTCAGCATCCTCAAGGAAAAAGACCTTCCCACCACCTTTCAGCTATGATACATATTTCCACACGTGCCCAGATTCCTCCATGCAAGCACGCCCATAAAGGGCGATGAAATGGCCTGTGTGCAGGCCGGACGCACCAGTGGCAGTTTCCCCATAATGCCCACATGGGCCGAGACGTATGTGCATTACTCTTTGCGTGTGTTTGCTTATTCTGTGCTCTGCAATATAAAGGTACTGTTGAAAATGTCCAAAAGGCCTGAAGATACCTCCTTGGGTAACAGTGACAAAAAAGAGAAGTCAGCCAGGTGTGGTGGCTCATGCCTGTAATCCCAGCACTTTGGGAGGCCCAGGCAGGTAGATCACCTGAGGTCAGGAGTTCAAGACCAGCTTGGCCAACATGATGAAACTGCATCTCTACTAAAAACAAAAAAAAAAAAAAAAAAGAAAAAAAAAGAAAAAGAAAAAAATAGCTGGGTGTGGTGGAGGGCACCTGTAATCCCAGCTGCTCAGGAAGCTGAAGGAGAATCGCTTGAAGACCAGGAGGTAGAGGTTGCAGTGAGCTGAGATCATGCCATTGCACTTTAGCCTGGGCAACAAGAGCAAAACTCTGTCTCAACAACAACAAAGAAAGGAAGTCATTTATGTTTATCTATAGCGCAGGGTGAAGCTGTTGGAGAAATTGGGCAGTGGTATAAGTGTAAACTGTCTTACAGAAGAGTGTGGTGTTAGAAAGATCACCATAGATGACCTGAAGAAATAGAAGGATAAACTGTTGAAGTTCTATGCGGAGAGCAATGAGCAGAAGTTACTGAAAAATAGGAGAACATTTCATGAAGCTAAAAGTGAAGATCTCAATTGCGTATAGAGTGGATCCATCAGCAATGCAGTGAACACATGCCATGTAATGTATGCTGATTGTGAAACAAGCAAAGATCTATCATAAACTGAAAATGGGAGGGAACTGTGTATTTTCAATAGGCTCTTTGAAGAAATTTAAGAAAAGACACAACATTACATTTTTAAAGATTTGTGGTGATAAAGCTGCACTGATCTGTCATAAAACAGTGGAGAAATTCATTGACAAGATTGCTAAGGTCAAGACTGATGAAAATTTGATGCCAGAACATGTGTATGAAAAAACATTGCTGTTTTGTAGTTACAGCCCCAGAAAGACACTGACTAGAGCTGATGAGACAGCTCCTAAGGGAATTACAGATGCCAAGGACAGAATAACTGTGGGGCTGTGCTAATGCCGCAGGCACACATAAATGAAAATTTGCTGTGATAAGCAAATGTATCCTCACCATTTTAAAGGAGTGAATTTCTTACCATTCCATTATCACACTAACACGAAGCCATGGATCATTGTATCATTTTTTCTGATTAGTTTTATAAATATTTTGTACTGAGGGCTTGGGCTCACTTCAGGGAAGCTGGACTAGATAATGATGGCAAGATTTTTTCCTTAGCAACTGTTTTTCTCATCTTCCAGCTGAAATTCTCATCAAAAATAATGTTTATGCAATGTACTTTCTCTCAAATGTGACTTCATTAATTTCGGGCATTCTTAGGTCAATGAGGAATCAATTCTTAGATCCATTAATAAAGGGTATTCTTAGATCAATGAGGAATCAATATTAAAAACAGTTTTTTGAACAGCATGCTTAGCAGCAGTGAACAGAGGCATGAGTGTGAAAAGTTTTCAAAAGCAGTTTAGCATGAACGATGTTCAGCATGAAGGATATACTGCTGCCAACACTGGAAACACAGCAACTAAGACCCAGCTGTGCATGCCTGGCACAACCTCCAACCTGTGACTGTGTTTAGTGATGACAGTGAACAAGTGGTGACTTTGTAGGATTCTGTATGTCAAGTGAGAAGAAAATGATGTCTGATCTCCTTATAAATACAAACATTGTTTGAATGTTTATCTTCAGAGTCCATCAGTGAGCTGGAAGAAGTGGATATTGAAGTGTTTAACATTGATGAAAAGGCCCCAGTTGTTCATTCATGAACCACTGGTGAATTGAAATAGCTACAATGTTTCTGAATCAAGGTACTCTTATATAAGTGATGATGAAGGTGATAACACTGTAGAAAACGTGCCAAGAGATGACATGGCAAAAATATCTGATGGCTTACTGAAGTGTAGAGCAACGTGCACTCAAAACAGAACAAGAAATCATGCTAGTTTATAAAATCAAAGATTTCTAAGACAAAAACTCTTGTTAATGAGGCAGATGGCGGAGAAAACGTTTTAAAAAGCCCATCCAGAAGAATGCTTCCTTATCCCTAGAGTACCAACTTCTAGTCCCTCAATGACTTGTGATGTTTAGTCTCACCCCCAAAATAAAATATAGTGTATAGCAGCCTTTTAATCAAAACACAACGTTGTATGGGGAGACTGAAAGCCTGCTGTTGTTTAGCAGTGGAGACAGGTATTCTGGTGATGCCACTGTACTGCTTAGTTACCCAGAACATGTTATCATTTTTCATTGTATCAATGGCATGTCATCTTTTTTACTGTTAAGTACTTATATGTGAATAAGTGTAAGACAATGATTGCATATTGATAGTCTCTAAATTCAGTGTCGGGAATGGTGGTGGTGCCAAGCTAGCACAGATCACCTACATGGGTGGCTAAGATAGTGACAGCTTCACTTTCTGATAGTTCAGTATTCACAAACTTTGTTTCAATCACAAAATTATTTAAAATATTGTATAAAATTACTTTCATGCTATATGTAAATTGTGTATACAAAACCTAAATGAATCTCATGTTCAGCCTTGGGTCCCATCCTCAAGATACGTCATTATGTATATGTAAATGTTTTCCCCCAAAATGGAAACACTGCTGGTCCCAGACATTTTGGATCAGGGATACTCAAACTTTGTAGAACTTAAGATGCTTCAGAGCAGTTGTCTTGAGTCTGGTAGTCTGTGAACTTACTGGGTTTCATCACTAGGCCTTTTGTGCCTAGCATATTATCTGGTACCACTTAAACTATAAATGAATGGACTGGGTAACTTGAATTGTTTTCTAGTAGATGTCTCTGTCTTCAGTCTTTCCTGTCTCTAATGTGGTCAGTATTATGCTAGCTGATCAATTATTCCAAAGCTCCACTTCAGAGTATCCACATGTGTCTTCCTGATACTTAGCTGAACAAAACAAAACTTCTTCACCTTCCATTATGTCCTGTTCTTGGGCTGAGATCCCCAACTGCAGTTGGGATAGACTCTTCCTATGGCACCAGACGGTGGTGCTCCCACCACTCCTCCCCCTTCCTCATTTAGTCTGTCAGTCTGCCTCTTGTCTCCATTCTTCAGCTTTGACTTCTCTCACACCTGATTGAGACCTGGTGGCAGAGCCACACAGCTAATAACTATTCCAAGTGACTTCAAAACACTGTAATTTGTGCACTGTTAGTAGGATGTACCCTAAGAATGAAAAGAACCACCCAAAAATCCACAACCACAACAAAACTTTACAATGATCATATTGGTGATGATAGTGTTGGTAATGCTATTCTGAGACTGGTGTGCATGAGAGAGATTCTAAGTGTCATTCTAAGCATTCTTAATAATTAAGATTCTTCAATTTAACAACTCTGTGTCCCTGAGTTTAATTGGAAATATCAGAATGAACCCACGTATATTATCTGAAGCCAATAAGCATTTTTTAAAAAAAGAGCTAGAAGCAATGATCAATTCACTAGCAAAAAGCACCACTAGCAATGAGATTATGGTCTGAAACACCAAAAGGAACCAGAACTCCTTGGAGAAATGGCTGATTCCAAGTCTGGAGTGGGAAACATAATAAAATAAATTAATAAACTTGGAACATCTTGTCGTACAGAGAACAAGAAAGCTATCAATAGTGTAGGATTATTTCCAAAAGAACTCAGAAGTAAGTTGAAGGGTCTCCCACTGGCTTGCCAAAGATGAAACAGTGAACATCAATAAAGGTGATAATTGCAGTGGATCAAAACACACAAACTAAGTTTGTATTGGTGAGTTCATAATGATACTACACAATAACAATGGATTGACAGAAAATAGGTGAAAGATGCTAGCTAACTAGCTCAATAACTAGCTTACTGTTTTGCAAATGAATTAAGTTTCAGTATCTCACATTTATTTTGCCTTGTCACTTATGAACTTCAAGATGATCAAATAGTTGAGGGGAAGTCTTATTTGTAGAAATATTCTAGCTAATAAGTAAGAGGGAGTAACAGAATTAGAATATTACCATTCTGCAGTCCCTAATGATTTAAGGTATCTATGTGGTGAGCCTCAAAAACTGCTGACATGATGAGCATGAGAGCCAGCCAGGTATTAGGTACCTCCCAATGGAAATACAAACTACCATCAATGATGTGGTCAAACCAAAAAAATCACCTCCGAATCTGCATGCCTCTATATGCAACAAACTATTTGTAAATGATCCAAGAGGCACATGTTAAACTACACCACTGGGGTGTAACCAACAAAATCCGGACTGTGGGCTACTCTGCAGGACAAATGATCTGCTTTCTTCAACACATAAATTCCAATGGAAAAAACAAAACAAAACAAACTTTGAATTAAAAGATGTTCAAGTCATATCAACTAACTGCTATGTATGAGTCTTATTTGGATACTAATAAAACTGTGAAAAACAGTATTTATGAGATAGCTGGAAATTTGCTCACTGACCAGACATCTGATAATGAATGAAAAGTATTAATTTTTAATTGTGAGTACATATTTTTAAGAAGAATTCCTGTAGTTTAGAGATACATATTGGAATGTTTATGGATTAAATGATATGTATGGGACACACTTCAGATTAATGTGGCAGGGAAAGGGTTAGCATGATCAATGAAACAGGGTTAGTATGCGTTTATTGGCACCTGGGGTTCACTAGACTATTCTGTTGCCTTTTTGTATATGTTTAAAATTCTCTCAATTGAAAACATTAAAAATAAACATGCTTGGACTCTTGTAGATCCCTTTAACCAAGTTCACTCTGTAGTGTGTGTTCTCTGAACTCCCAGGACTGTCATCAAACAAAGATTTTTGAGCAGCTCATTGGCACCGTGCAGGCAAGGAAGAAGGTGCTTGTTACCAGAAGTTGATAGTCTGTTTGGAAGACCACACACGTGTGCATGAAACAGCACTCGACCACAGGGCAGCGACGCATGGGGAATTAACTGGATTACACAGGCAGCCGTGCTGTCTGGGCATGGATCGCCACCTTCCAGATCTGTGGGTCAGAGTCTCCATCATCTCTCAGGTTTTCTAGATGTGGAGGCTCTTTTCCAAACTGGATTGTAAGTGTCTGAAAAACAGAGGCATTGGTCATCTCTTTGAGTTGAATATTCCTTGACCAATAGGCATGTAAAAAAATGATCCCAGGTTGATACTTGACAATTATAGAAAATTCTGAAATGCAGTAATAAGCACCTATCAGTGTTAACATTTTGATTTCATTCTATTCTGAAACCAGTGTTTTAAAAATCATTTCTTAAAACTCATATATTTTAGGATATATGTGTAAAATCTAGCACATTGCCAATTTGGAAGATTTTTCTCCACATTTATTATCAATAAATTTCTCTTTCCTAAGTGCTTTATCTACATACATGCATAAATTTCGGTTAAAGTTCTGAACGATTTTTATAAACACTGTCTCGCCTGTCCAGTGTTTTTTCCAAGTGCCTTTGCCAGACAGTCAATTCTCTGGTATATTAATATTAGTGATTAGCTTGAGTGGTTTCTTGAGAGCTTGTTCTCACTTTTTCACCATGAAGTCATGTGTGAATCTAGTTTTAGTTAAAGTAATAAACATTTGTTACATGCTTGGAAAAACTTTCTGACTAGACATGAGCTCATCTAAATGTTCACTTTTCACATATGCTGGTGGAAAAGGATATGGATGGAGAGAGAATTATTTTTTATTTCCTTTATACATATGAGTGTAAAGTAATTTTCCAAAAACTCATGATATTGTCCCATTTTCTTTCTTCCAAAGCCATGATTATCTTGCAGTCTGAGTTAACACAGCTGTCTTTCATTACATTCAGGGCGCAGGCATCACTCACCCACCCTTCCCCCCAAGTGAGCGCTGACCCCGGAGAGCTCTTTCCTGGTTCAAAGGGAGCCTTTGCTGAGCCTGCCCACATTTACCTGGTCCACCATCCATATAATTGGAAAATGCCATAAAAATCAAAATAAGGGGCTGATTTCATATAGGAACAGAATTCTGCCAGTTCATCTACATTACTTTTTCTCTTTTGGAGATAAGCCATGGTTGCTGACTTTTCCTATAATAATAACCTTTCATTATTCCATTAAGCTTTTCTGCCATTTACATCACTGAGGTTTTTTTATTTTCGTTCTGTTGTGATAATTTAAGATGAATGTTCCAGCTTTATCCTAGATGCGTTTGAGACAAGGCACTGTCCAATTGAAGTAATCTCCTAATCTCAATTGAGGAAAACAGTGGTAGAAAACTCCCTCTCAGAGAGCTCCAGAGAGCTTGGTACTATGGAAAAATGACTGGGCTCAGGTCTAGCTGAATGGAGTAAAGTGACTGCCACTCCTGAGTCTTAGTGTCTTTATCTGTAAAGAAAAGGTGGCATTAAATCAGTGGTTCTTAAAAAGGCAACCTTTGAGGATTTCTTGGGGAATTTAATAGCAGAGCCTTGGCCCCACCTCAGAAATTTGGATTATTTCTATCTGGGTATGGCCCTGCTTTCTAGTTCTTCTTAAAGCTTCCCAGATGATTCTAATGTGAAGGAGTCTGGGGTGAGAACTGTCTGACCTCTTCAGAATTACCTGCTTCTGAGCTTGAGAAACAGGGCCTCACTGTAGAGATTCCTATTCAGGAGGCAGGGGTGAGGCCTAACAAATTCCCAGGAGATGCACTTACTCCTAGTCTCTGATGGCTGATAACCATCAGAGACTTTTGTCTGAGAACCATCTAGTGAGATGACCCCTGAGGTTTCTTCCATGTCCTGCCTTCTGTGATCAGGTCTGCAAGCCCACCAAGGTGGTCCTTTCGAGGCATGGCATGGTTGCTCCAGGTTAATGGCCAATCCTGCATTCTGCTTCCATGCTTGTCCTGCAGGCAGCACAACTACTGGAGGTTGGATAAACTGCTTCCTTTGGGTCTCAGTCTTTGCAAGACCCTTTTCTGGAACCGCTGTCCCAAGGACTGTTTTTAGAACACAGGAGTGGCTTTAAGCTCTTCACCTGATGTCTTTGCTGCAATCAAATGTTTCCTCTAGTTAAAAACCAGCAAGCTTCATGTGGCCAGTCCCTTAGGACCTGTAGGGGAGTAGAGCCTGGTGTTTTTTGAAGAATGAAAAACAAGACACTGTAAAAATTTCTAGCAGTGAGGAGACTCATTTGCCTTATCTTTATTAGATTGCCCAGGAGCCAATAATTGGTCTTTGGCAAAGGACAATGTGAAGCCTGGTTGTAAAATTCTTTTGGCAACAGTTGAGATGCTGCATTTGAATAGAGCAGAGCAATCTGTAGGGGCTGTTCTGGCTTCAAAGGCTTTTATATAGTTTTAGCAGCACAGTTGGGATGGAAGATGGACAGACAGTATTTGAAGTGTTGCTTTTTCTTTCCCACCAGGATGACAAGGATTTGGTGCATGAATTTGTCGTGGCTGAAGGTCTGACATGTTTGATCAAGGTGGGAGCTGAGGCTGATCAGAACTATCAGAACTACATCTTAAGGGGTAAGTCATGACTGGGCATGCAGCGGCTGCCCCAGCTGCATGCAGAATCTGGGTTTACCTTCAGGAACTTAACTACTGAGAGCTTTTTAAAAGACTTGGATTTCAGAGTAAGGTGGTAAAGACACCCTGTGGCAAAAAACATCTGCATCAGGTTTTATCAATTCCTAGTAATTGGTGACGGTGCTAATTTTTACTGACTTCACCTGAAGTGATTTTACCAGCTTATTAGGAAAAATGTGCCATTCACTGGGTTCTTTATAATCTCTCTTCTTTGTTGAGGAAGGAGACATACTAAATGGCCTTGGGTAAGAGCCTGCATCTCAGCAGAAAGCCACCCCAAACCAAAGGGGCCAATTTATTTATTAGGGGAAAAAAATTTCTTTCCAATATGAGTTATCATCTGGGGCTCTTGTCAAAGTGCACGTTTCTCACCTTGTCTTCTTATTTCTGATTCGATAGTTCTGAGTGGGTCTGGGAAATTTCCTTTTAAAGAACGATTCTGATTTCATTACAAAGCAATGCAAATGTTGAGTTTGAAGTGCTGACTCCTGTTCCAGTTCATGAAGTTAATGGTGCTTTTACAGACATAGGTTTTTTTGTGCATCTTTATATAAATAATTTCATTTGATCCTGAAAAACAACCTGTTAAAAAAAAAAAAAAGGCAGGAATGATTAGGTTGAACCATATGAAACTGCTGCTATCAACAGTTTTGACCTAAAAAAGAACTTTTATATAGTTTAATATTATCCACATTTTGCAGTTGAAGACAACTTGATACTTAAAGAAGTCAAGTGTTTTACCTAATAAACTCAATTCCCATAGTGCACCAGGCAGCAGCGATGCCCATGCACTGAGGTATGTCAAGGCTGGTCAGGGTTCTGTCATCCCCTCTGTATCTATGCCTGTGACCCCACAAAGTGCATGTTCAGCGCTCACACCCAAACCTTCCTTTCTTTTCTGGTTGGGTGAAAGAAGAATGAAAATCATACATGAAAAGTATGATTTAATATCAGATGTCCGTGTTTGGCATTGAATGAGACAAGGAAACTTACAGTTGTCTGTTTTGTTTTGCCGTGAGAATGCTCCCTTATGTTCTGTGGTGTTTTCTAGCCAGTCAGAACTTTCAATCCTTCCTTCTTTCCCCTCTTCTGTAGTGTCACTGTAATAAAAAGCAATAGAGAGAGCTTAGGGCTCATTAAAACATTTTTTTAAGGTTGTCTTTTCAAGTCAGTGTTGTCTTTGTTGATTCTGATAAATGGCAAATGTGTGTGAGAGTTCCTGAGCCTCTCGCTTTGCTGTCCCATGGTGTGTGTGCAGCAGTGTTTGTGGGGCTGTGGAGTTGGCTCTTTCTGTCCACCCTCAGTCTTTTCCTGGGCTTGTAATAGATCCTCCATTACAAGTAGTCAGCAGAGATGCTTTGTTGCTGAATTTTGTGATTTCTATCCTTAATAATGTAAACATTTATATGAAAACTGTTGTGCCATGTTGCATCCAAATGCAGCCATCTGTGTGTCTAAAGAGACAAGCACAGGCCTGGATTCTCATCCTGTGTGTCTGTTCACATTGGGCTAACATCTAGACAGGAGGAAGATGCAGAGATAAGGATGGGAGAGTTTCCTCTAGTTTATTTTCCAAGTATAATATCGATGCCCATATGTTGAACCATACATTGGGAGATATATTTAAAATTGCCTAATTCTGAATAGTGGATCCACACTGACAATATATATTTTGTTCATATTTAAAGTGTGCATCATTTTAACTTTACCAAAAAACTTTACCAAAAAATAAGTTACCCTGACACACACAGACACACCTCTGGAGAGCTATAACCATCTTCATGTTTATCCCCACTCTTCTGACCCTTATCTAGGAGTATACTTGTGTGTTCTGTTATGTGATCATCAGTATAAGTGTTTACATCCAAGCCTGATTGAGGGGGACAGCCCTGTCTGCTGTGGTCAGAACTCACCTCCTCTTCCCTAGACCTCATATGGATTAGAACTGGATCACATGACCCTCTGTAGCTGCAAGGGAGGCTGGTAAATGGAATGCCTTCCTAGACTCCACAGGGGAGGCAACAGAGAGAAAGGCATGGGCTTGAGGGTTATGAGTCCCAGCTGCCCAGAGGGAGTTCAGAAAGAAAATAAAGCATAGCTGAGAAAGTCCTTTCCGGTGAGCAACAGTGAGGTCCCTCCCACCAGTGGTCTGCAGGCTGCTGAGGGAATCCTTGTGCATGTGCAGGTTGAACACAGGTCCTGGTTGCCAGTGGTGTGAATTGTACTTGCTGGCAATGAAAGATGGTGTTGATACAGGGAACTTCATCCACATCCTCTTCCTTAGTGAGTATTTACCATGAAGCTTGCAGTAGTTAATTTTACAGTGTTCTTACCTGAATCAGAAAGGTGCTAGAGGCAATTACTGAATGTTCTCAGAATGCCCACCTGTGACCGGGGACAGCCCTGTTAACCAGCTGCTGTTTCTACCAGCTTTTCTGCCTGTCCTTCTAGAAAATGCCAGGGAGATGAGGCCCTAGCTGCAGACAGCTCTTCCAAAAACCTGGGAAGACCTCATATTTCTATTATCATCACCAAAGCCTTGTGTTCATATTTCCCTTTCCAATAGTGTCTCATTACTGGCGACCAGAAGGCTCATCATGCATTATCTGAAAGATGAGCACTCCATTCTCCATTCAGGCTACTGCAAGACACTTTGCTTTCACAGAACAGAGGTGCCTTTGCATGCCTATGTCTCAGAGGACTTGGTCACCAGGGCACTGGGCCCAGTTGTCACCACATTTTGATGTGTCTGACATAAGGGATGGAAATGACACATTTCTTGGGATGTGACATTTGTGTTTTCCACCAGGGAAGCTGTGATTTTTCCCTAGCTCATACGTGGACTCACTCCTTTGTGACTTTGAACAATTTCTCATGTAGGCTTTAAGGTTGTGCTAACTGCTGGCAGCCACTGGACATTTGCAATCAAGAACAACCTTTGAATTACCTCTTTATTTTTCCATCCATGTTTTAACCATATTATCTTAGGTGAAGACTGGTAAGGCCAGAGGCAGATCAGGAGAAGAGGCTGGGAAAAGTTTTGCAGTTATTTTATTCACAGTTCCTTGGGGAGAAGACATGGCACCCATGCAGGGCCACTCAGGAAGCACAGACGTCAGTCATGAGGTGGAGGGAGAGGCAGACTGTGGCAAACACCTGCATGTGCCTTCCAAGGGATAGGCAAGCTGGCTGAGGATTGGCCCCGAGGCTCAGGGTGGCCCTGGAGTGGGGAGGGCCTGTGTATAGTGGCCCAGGGTGTGAGAGCCCAATGGGAGAGAAGGTTGGGTGTGGGCTTAGTTGCTGCTGGAGAAGGGGAACTGACTGGTCGCTAGCCAGGGCCTCAAAACTGAGTTAAGCTGGACACAGTGGCACATGCCTGTCATCTCAGCTACTTGGAGGCTGAGGCTGGAGGATCATTTGAGCCCAGAATTTGAGGTTACAGTGAGCTATGATTGCATCACTGCACTCCAGCCTGGTTAACAGAGCAAGACCCTGTTTTTGCAAAGCTGTGGCAAGATAGCATTTTTTAAAATGATGTTGCCAGCCAATTGTCCTAGTTCCTCGACAAGTGTGCCCATCATGAAGTCATCTCAGGAGATTTGTTCTGTGTGGCCACGTGGGAGTCCTATGGCCCCAGAGGAAACAAGAGCATGTAGAGAGCCTAGGACTTTCCCAGATCTGCTTTTAGAACTCTTAATTTATTTTTATTTGTATACGCAGCCCCCTCTCAGCATTTTTTTTTTTAAGTCCCAAGAGTCCACTGCTTTTCTTTGAGGCTGTGTCTGCTGAGCGGTAGAAAGAAGTTTAGTTACAGTATAGGCAAGTGCAGTCCAAAGCTGCGAGCAGGCTGCTGGGAAGAGGTCTTAACTGTACAACATGGAGGAATAATATTTATCTGACTTATTTTTCTTGGATGGTTGTAGCTAATGATCTAAAGGTTTTCAGGATAGCCAGTATTTAATTTAAATCTACTGTGGAATTTTGTACCTCACGATTATTCTTATGGAAGGAGGACCTGGAGTGGTATATTCCTGGGAACTTAAACTTTCTGCACACATTCCTAAGCCTTCTCTATGGATCGTGCACCATGTCAGGCCCTAGGGTTGTGACGATGAAACCAAGATACACCCTGTCTTGAAGTGAGTCCCTATGGGGTCTCCTGCATGGCATATTTTATATGCTGAATTGAATGTGTCTTGTAAGCTTGGAAATTGCATATGTGCGATATGCTTTGGAAGAGAAAAGAGAAAGAGATAAGTAGAAACAGTAAGACCAGCTGCCCTTTCTGGCTGTAACTCGAGAAACCACCTCTTCAGGCTAGCTTTACATGGAGAAATTTAATGTAGTCATTTCATCTAAAGCAAAATACCAATTAATCATAAAACGCCTCAGTTGATATCAGTTATTTTAAAAGCTGGGGATAAGATCTTAAAACTCATTTAACTCAGCCTTTTCATTTCAGATGAAAATTGCGGATAGATTTTGTTTGCCCTCATATATTTTTAAATGTTTTAATGGTTGTCAGCATTTAAACACTGGGAGATTTGATATATTTTTTAAAAATCCAGATTTCAGGCTCCTTGGAAAAAACTGTGTCAGAGTTGACTATATTACACTATAGGAAAAATAATCCCCAAATGCCATGCATATTAGGGAATCCCTTAATGAGAATCAGGACATATGGCCAGATGGTGTTTGTTGGCATTGACGGTACCGGAAATGGAAATATCATAGATAGCATGGAAAGAGATTTTATGATGTTAGAAGGCAGTGGTACAAAATAATCATGTGATTATTAAACATCCTTCATGTCAGAAAAACTGAAGCTTGTATTTTGGCATTTTATGAAATGCCAAAAAGAAGAGCAGAGGTTTGGTTCAGACTATAGGGAAGGCACCAAACTGGCCCCAAGGTGAGGAAACAGGAGCAAAGGAGAAGAGTTTCTTGCTTCCTCAATCAAGGTTAGGTCCTTGGCTACTGTATTTTCCACAGAATGCCCCAGCCTGATTCTTTGTAACTTCATGACCCTGGCCCTGTGTCCCCCGCAGCTGGCTTGGAGGAAGCTCTCTCCTGCCTCTTGCCAGGAGGGTTTTTTGCTTTGGGTCTGGGCTTCAGGTATTATTAAGGTAGCTGTACAGCTTGGCTTTGATGTGGATGACACAGGAATCCTGGAGGTGTCTCCAGCCCCAGGTGGGTTGAGGCCGGTGTTGAGAATGGAGTCCTTCTTCAATTGGTGTCTCTCCTCTTGCCAAGTGGTATAACAGGACTATTTCCAAAAAGAAATCACTGCAGCATGTGGGGACTTGAAGCCCATGGGGGCTAAATGGAGCCTGCGGGTGTTTTGTGTGCCCTATCTAATAGGTGTAAAGATTTTTAATTACAAATCATTAAAAACTGGGAGATTTGACATAAAGATAAGCTTTCTGGTTTTTCTTGAAATACTGAAAACTTAAGCCGACCGGGCTTGTGGGATGCGAACTGGGGAGGGATGGGGAAGCTGGCCCTTGCAATCTCCACATGGTGTTTGCTTTTTCTTCCTCCTGTAGTTGTGGAAACCTCTGCTTTAGGTGTCTTGGGGCCCTGGCTGGGTCTGACCTTTCTCTGGCCTCTCTCTCATGTCCCATTGGCATGCTGTTAGGGATGTAGCCTCCAGGGTGAACCAGCCACCCTGCCCAGGAGTGTGGTCAGGGGCAGGGAAGCTGCAGCCTGTACTGCTTGGGAGGGGATGGGAGGCCGAGTTACCCTGCTGCTGTTGGTACACGATGACAAATGCTTCCCTGGAGTACTCTGTGTGTCCCATCTGTGGCTCCTTTTGAGACCCTCTGCCACTGTACATCAGGCCTGCCCCTTCTTTAGAAACCGGGCCAGAGAGTATATGGGACCTGCACTTGTGTCCTCCTCATTCCAGCCTGTACAGGCACAGAGGACCCCAAATGGACGGAAATTGGGGCAGTTCATGGCTCTCCCCTGACCTGCCAGGCCATAGGATACTGTGTCTTTGACCAGCTTTCTGCCTGACTTTCTGCAGTGCTGTGTTTCCCACGGGAGGGAGCTGGTCCTCCCGGGGCCAACTGCAATCTCGCTGGTGTTTCTGGATGGATATGACAAGGTCAGTGGGGTGTGGTTGGCCTACTAGTCTCAGGGCTTGGGGACTCTCTTGTCCACTTCTCATTGGTCATTTGGGTAAATTTGGAGGATGGTGATTTGAAGGCTCCTCACTGTGCTGCTTTTGCAAGTGCTGAATGATCTGAGTCATCATCACTGTGCCTGGTGCCCTGATGGCCTGTCAGCCCCTAGTGCTGTGTGCAGGAGCACCATGGGTCAGGTGGGCAAGGAGCTCCTGCCAAGGGAAGCAAGAAAAGGCCAGGGCCAGATCCTGACCTCTGGTGGGACAAAGTGTCCTTTGTATATCCTCTGTTCTGAGGTGAGAGAGGAAAGCTGGGCTATTCCATGGGTGGGACAAGCAGAATCTACTACCCTGAGCCCTTCGCCTCATTGGGCAGCAAGTGCAATATTTGCCATCAGCTTCTAACTCTACATGAGTCCTTCAGCTCTAAGGTTGGTTTTGGTTTTCCCTCTCACTTTCTTCCAAGGTATTTTTTCCTATGATTAGAGAATGCTTGTCTCTGGGTAACTTTAGTTTTTGATGAATAAGGCCTTTTTTTTTTTTTTTTTTTTTTTTAAGGGACGTAGTCTCAGTCTGTCACCCTGGCTGGAGTGCACTGTTGTAATCATAGCTCACTGCAGCCTCAAACTCCTGGGTTCAAGTGATCCTTCTGCCTTGGCCTCTTAAGGAGCTGGAACCACAGGCATGTACCACCATAGCTGTCTAATATTTTTTTATTTTTTGTAAAGATGAGGTCTTACTATGTTTCTCAGGCTGGTCTCAAATCCTGGCCTTAGCAGATTCTCCTACCTTGGCTTCCCAAAGTGCTAGGCCTACAGGCATGAGCCACCATGCCCAGCTTCTTTCAAATTGTAATTTTCCTAAAGTACAAGTTAATTATGAATATTGTTGAATATAGCAAGTGTTCACTTGTAACAGAAATACTTCATGTAGAGCAGTCTTTCTAAAGAAATAGACAGCTGGGTAGCCCTGGCAAGCATCTCCAGCTGGAGCAACGTTAGGCCAACCCATGTGAAGTTGCTGATATTTGACCACTTTTACCTACAGAAAGGGCAAAGTTGTATGGTGTAACCTACTATGCCATATTAAATTATGTCAGGATTAATATCATAATTTAATCTTAACCTGACTCCTTCTTAGGTTGATTAGATGCTTCTTAAAGTTCATCCTGCATTCTATCTGGAATCACGTTTCTCCAGAAATTCAGGCCACTTGGCAAACCAACCAAAAAAAAAAAAAAAAAAAAAATCCCTGGCAGTGTCCTACAATCATGTCTCTGAGTGCTTCACCTTAAAGAGCCATTGTTGTCTCAGTCTTGGCCAGAGAGATTCCTCCAGAATTTTAGTTTCTGCTAGAAGTCTCTCTCTTTTTCCTTTTTTTTTTTCTCTTCTTCCTTTTATCTGAGATGAAAAGGAAGAGAGAAAAAGTTATTTGGCCATTCCTACGCAGAGAATGTGGAATTTTCCACGACCAAATCTCACTGCTGTGTTCATCAGGAATTTTTCCGCCTTATTCATACCAAAGATGTGCCTCCTCACTCTGTTCTTCTCTCCTTGCTCAGTAGACTTTTCCAGAGGAGCTGCTGGCTAGGTACACCTTGAAGCACGATTGTTATTTCGTTGGCTCTCACTTTATCTCACACATGGTCTTCTTTTAGAAGGTTTCTATTTGTGAATCCATGTTTATGATAGAACAAAATGTCAAAAGCAAAGATTTAAACCTAGCCCCAAGCATTGAATAAAACATCATTATTATTATTATTATTATTATTATTATTATTATTTTGTAGGAGGGAACTAAGATTTTCTGGGGAAATATCAGTTGGTGTGTTCATAGATTTCTGCGTTTTGGAGGCTTGAGGGCTCTTGGTAGATTAGATCAGCCTCCTGGCGGACACCTCCTTTTCTAACACTGTGGTTGCCTCTGTCATTAACGTCCACAAGACCTCCAGCCCAGGCTACTCTCCAGTGCCTCAGGCCTTTGGAGCCAGCCATGGCTTAGGTATCTCCATCTCCATTGCACCATCCCCAAATCCAAAACCAACGTTTTTGCACCTGGTCAGTTCCTCCGCAGCTCTGTTCATCATCCCAACAAAGCATAATCATTCATCACATTCAATTCAGCCACTGTAGGACCTCCCTAACCCCTTCTCTCATTCATCCTTTGTAATCATCAACCACCAAACTAGGGCTTCTCTACCCTTCACTCCCTTTCAAGTCCTTTTATTTCTGTCTGTTCCCAGTTTTTGAGTTCAGATAATCATTTGTTCCATCCTAACCTGCTCTACTAGCCACCTCATGGGTCTCTCTGCTTTCAGTCCTGCCTCCCTTTGGCCCATGTTGCTCCTGTCGCATGGGTTGACTTTGCACCATGATTTGTTCTCCTCAGTCCTTGGTTCAACTCCTTCAGAGGCTCCTCTCATCCTCAGGATGAAATCCCAGGCCTTCCATGTGCGTAGAGCCCGCTTTGGCTCTGCCCTCGTGTGTCTGTGCAGTCCACTGCAGCCATTCCCTGCTATCTCAGTAAGGGTGATGTTCTCTCCTGCAGACCTTGGCATCTGCCTGCAAGGCCTTGCTCACCATCTTCATCTGGTTCACACATTATCTGTTGCTTCCTGCTCATCCTTAGATTGGAGCTCAGATACCGTAATCTCTAGAAGATCTTCCCTGGCTTCCCAGTGTTTTGGCCCTCTATGTATACCCTGATCTTGACATTTACCTCACTGATAATAAATATTTGTGAACATACGCTATGGACTAGGAACCCTAGGTGAATTCCCTGCACCATATTAGACTTCTTGCATGTCAGGTTCCATCCTTGTTCTGTGAGATCCTTGATGCCAGGCATGTGTGTTTGTTTTTTGAGACAGAGTCTTGCTCTGTTGCCCAGGTTAGAGTGCAGTGGTGCAATCTCATCTCACTGTAACCTCTGTCTCCTGGGTTCAAGTGATTCTCCTGCCTCAGCCTCCCAAGTAGCTGGGATTACAAGTGCCTGCCACCACACCAGGATGCCAGGCATTTTTTTAAGATCTCAGTGGAAATGGGCTGACAGGGGGAATAGATGAATGATAGAATATCTGAAGAGAAAGGGAAGTCACTACTTGTGAGAAAGTTGCTGATTTGTACTCATAATTGGAGAGAACCAGAATTTGCTTATCTGAAGCTTTAGTTCACCAGATCTTGTTTCTGAAGCAGTAGAGCACAAGCTGATTTGGTTTTGGTACTCTGCAAAAAAGGCCAAATTACTAAACTTTCTTTTTGATAATGTTGTTAGTTCAGTAAGGTCAATATATATCTACTAGGGTGTATATCTTGATTTTAAATATGACATGACTTGTACAGGTAAAATACATGCAAATACCATTATACTGTACAGCCAGTTTTATATATGGAGGAGTTAATTACCTGCCTCTCAAGTAGATGGACTGTGGATTCCATGGAGATGAGAATAGTGTCATCACAGCTGTACGCAGCTGCACCAGCCTGCTCCTGAGTGCCACATAAATATTCAACAAGTGTTGAGCAGAACAGTTGAATGAATGCCTGGGAGGGGAGTCCCCAGAGCCATGCCATGGAGCTCTTGTGTTGATCTTGTTCAGTGTTTTATGAGTGATTGTGGATAAACACAAAGTTTATACCAGGAAATGTGTGTGCATGATCAGGAGATGTGAAATGGGAAGACAGCAATTATATGACACACCTTCAAGTGTGATGTAGAGGGCTTTCACTTGATTTGATTTTCAGTATCCTCACTATTTCAACCTCATTATCTCATCATCTTTGCTTTCTTTGCCCTGTCTCTTCTATCCCTATCTCCTTAAAACTGGACCTTTTAATACCACTTGGATGGGAGTTTGGCCTGACTTGTTTTTGGAGCTAATTCCCATAGGCAACTAGCACTCCCTAGCCTCCCAGCCACACTGGAGTTGTGTCTGCCATCAGTTTTGTCTGGGCCCCAGCATTCCTTGAAACACTGCTGGGACTGCTGACCCTAGAATTACAGCTCTACTCTTTTCTTCTTCCAGGTCACTTTGGCCTTGGGGCTGGGCTTGAGTATGCAAGGCTTCAGTGAGGGAAGAGGGTAAATGTTATTAGATAAATAAGTGGTTGTTTTTAGAGGAGGGGGCAAAATTCTTGCCCTTAAAGTCAGATTAAAAACAATACGTAGGAGTTAAAAGAGAGTGTTTTTTGACTGAAGACAAATCCAAGAACAGAGTTGGAAAATTCGTTTATTTCTCTTGCCAACATGAATTGATCAGCAGTGCCTTTCTGGAGCAGTCTCCTGAGGATTCTGAGCCCATATCCAGTATCAGCAGGAAAGAGTGCCACAGCTGATTAGGGAAGACTGTCAGTGGCTTCAGAGCTGAGGAGTGAGGGCAGGAATACTAGACATGATTTGGTTCTTCTGGAAAATACTAGGGATTTTCAGCATGTTTCTTTAGTTTATTTCAAACAGATGTGTGGCAACAAGGTTTCCAACCATAGAACACATCACTTTGCCCTGGAAATGCTCTAGCAGAGGCCAGATGATCTGTTAGGGCTGCTAGGCTTAGGGTCCGGTGCCACTGGCTGACCTCGTAGACCCTTCCACCTCTGAGATTCTGTGATTCTAAGTAAAATATAAAAAGCAGAAGGGATGAAAGCATAGCTGTTTGACTTTCCCTCTTCTGCATGCTCTGTGTTAATTGCTGTAGGATTCCCAGGTTGTTACCAAGCACGTATTGTCTTCTTTCAGCTTCAAATAAGGCCATCTGGTTACATGACATAGACCCCAGCCAATTTATTGAAAATGAGGGTGAACTATTTTTCATCATTAAGAGGCTAGTGTTTGGCTGGACGTGGTGACTCATACCTGTAATCCCAGCACTTTGGGAGGTCAACACTGGCAGATCACTTGAGGTCAGGAGTTTGAGACCAGCCTGGCCAACATAGTGAATTCCAGTCTCTACTAAAAATACAAAAATGAGCCAGGCAAGGCGGTGCATGCCTATAATTCCAGCTACTGGGGAGGCTGAGGCAGGAGAATTACTTGAACCCAGGAGATGGAGGTTGCAATGAGCCAAGATTGCACCACTGCATTCCAGCCTGGGTGACAGAGTGGGACTCTACCTCAAAAAAAAAAAAAAAAAAAAAAAAAAAAGAAAGAAAGAAAGAAAAGAAAAGGAAAAAAAATGGGGTAGGGTGGGGATAGCTTTCATGCGATCTACAGAATTTTGAAGGATTGGCAGGGCTAGTGTTAGTTTATATTCAGGAATTCATATGTACATGATGAAGCCAGGGGCATAGGAGACAATGGTGAGCTTGCTGCTTTTCCAGAGCCTGAGGACTGGAACAGGAGGGCTCACAGAAACATCAAGGAGTTGGACTCATTGATCAAACCAAAGCAGGGCTGGCAAGGCAGATTGGTGTCCATGAGGAGACTGTGCATAGGCAGCCCACCCTTGCTTTGCTGACTCACTGGCTTCCCTCGTATCTACTCACATGTCCAATGTGGTCCACGGTTTCCATCCATGTGTACATCCTGCTGCTCCACACCTGTCTTTCTGTCTGTCTTTTCTCAGCTCTTCCAGATCTTAATCTGGAGGATTGGATAAACATCGCTCGCTCCCCAAATTTAGCTTTCATTGCTTTTTGTCAGTTTGTGGGCCCCAAGTTTTCTGTGGTTGGGAGCCTCTAAATAAAGATCAGCTGAGTGCTTCATTCATTCATCACCAAGTGTTACTTCATTGCTTTATATGAAGTCAGTCACTTTGGGGTCTGAGTAAAGGGTAGCAGAGAACAATCCAAACTAAACAATTAGAAATTGTGCCATCAAGCCAAGAATAATGCTCCTAAGGAGAGGGAGTTTACAATATAGGACCTGAAGTGACATAAATCCAGTGGTAGGCAGAATTCTAAGGTGGCCCATAAGATTCTTTTCCCTGGTGTATACCCTGTATACCTCCCCTTGAGTTTAGGCCAGACCTGTGAGTATAATGGATGCATAAATATTATGGAACCATGATTAAGTTATATTACATTGCAAAGGTAAAAGGGTTTTGCAGATGTAATTAAGGTCCTAAATCTTTGGATTTTTGAATCAGTCATAGGGGAGATTATTCTAGGTAAAATGGGCCTAATTAGGTGAATCCCTTAAAAGAAGGTCTAGAAGTCAAAGACTTCTGCTGACCTTGAAGAAGCAAGTTGCCATGAGTTCTACAGCTGCAAGGAAATAAATTCTGCCAACAATCACATGAGCTTGGAAGAGGACCCCAAGCCTCAGATCAGACCACAGCTGACACCTTGATTGCAGCCTTGTGAGACCCATAGCAGAAGACCCAGTCAGGCCATGCCCAGATTCCTGCACCATGGAAACTGTGAGATGATAAAAAGCTGCCAAGCAATTTTTTATACAAAGTTAGAAAATGAATACAGTTACATACCAAGAATCATAACACGAAGCCATCTTGACTTGCTAAATTTGATACAGAATACTCTATGACCTCAGAGGTCTTTTGTAGGGGAATCAGGGAAAGTATCATGAGGGCAGCAACTTTTAATTTTCTTTCTGTGCTTTTTAGGCAACCACCTCCCATCCATTCAAGCTGAATTCCCTTTGATCTCCTGCCTCCTGCATGATCTTCTCACATGGTCTGCACAGACCTCTCCTGTGGGTCTCCCAAGTGTTGATAACGTCCATGACCACTCTAATAAAGGACTCTCTGCCACACACAAATGAGTGACTAATGGAGAAGGCAATTTATGAGGAAATTGAGTGTTTACTAATATGCCAGCATCATGAGAGAACATGGTAGCCTTATCAAGATTGGACTGAGTTTTAGGAAAAGATGATCACTTGGGTAATCTTGGGATGATCTCACCTGTGAAGATAGGCATGGGCACTGGGCCACCCTTGCTGTTCCTCAGAGATACTCTTATCTTGCTTTTCTCTGTATTTCCTGTTTACTCACGGACTCATCCAAGAGATGCTCTACAGATGACTGCCGCAGGAAACCCAGGGCTCAGCCAAGGTCCCTCGGCATAAGGAATTTGGCAGTGGATTAGCATAGGAGTCATCTAAGAGTGGATAAACACAAAAACACTGTATTTGTTAGGTTTGGGATGAAAATCCTGAAATCATTCTTTATTTTTCCTCTCAATTTTGTTTGCATCAGCATTATGTTTCTAAAGGTGGTTGATAAATTTTAAGTAGTTCAATCCTATATCATTTATTTCAAAGACAGTTATTCTTTGCTTAGTCACTCAAGATGTTAACTTTTCATAATTCAGCTTTCTTGTTTTTGAGATTGAGTCTTGCTCTGTTGCCCCAGCTGGAGTGCAGTGGCACAATCACTGCCACCTCCACCTCCTCCATTCCAGCAATTCTTCTGCCTCAGCCTCCCAAATAGCTGGGACTACAAATGTGCCCCACCACTCCTGGCTAATTTTTGTATTTATTTTGGTAGAGATGGGGCTTCACCATGTTCACCAGGCCAAGGTCCAGCTCCTGACCTCAGGTGATATACCTACCACAGCCTCCCAAAGTGCTGAGATTACAGGCATGCACCACTGCACCTGGCCTGTAATTCAGCTTTCTAAACAATAGAATCAGCTTAACATATTGTGTTTCACAGGAATTTTATAAAACAGGAAATTTGATACTTGAATCACTCATTCTCATGTAGGCAAAAGACAGCACAAAGGTTTCTGGACATTATCACTGCTTGAAAATAAAGGAGATATGTAACTTTGTGATTTTTGTTTCTGAAATCATGGGGATCACAAATTCCCTCAGTATCAGTCGAAGTCCTCGTGTGAAAGGTGCTTGGAACCAAGAATGGCTGAACCTTTTGTAAATTACAATTGAGATGTTGACCTTCTGGATGTATGAGGAAGCACAGTTTTCCCATCTTCTTGGACGAGCAGATATTCCATGGAAGCTGAATCTGGAGGCTGTGGACCAGGGGAATGCTGGCTGGCTGGCTGTTCTTCCAGTGCCTGGTGGAGAGGCCCTGGGAACCTCATCCATCAGGAGCCCCTCTGACGACCTTCTGTGAAGTTGCGTCTAGTCAACTTGTGGGCAATGCTGTTACAGTAGTGCTCTTTAAAGCCAAGGGAGAGAGTCACATCATCATCTGAATCATCTGGTCTAAATTTGATTTTCTGATTAATCATGCAATGAGAAAAAAACCTCATTTCTCTTAAGAAGGGGTTTAATTAAAAAGCACCCTAAGTGCTTTGTGAGTGTTCTCCAATCTGCCATATTATAAGAGATAGTAGCAGTGCACCCTGTCATTTAACGGAATGGGCTCCTTGAATAACAAAACTGGTTCTTCTCTCTTCACTTTTTGTCTTTGCAGATGTATGACTGGGTAGCAAGACACTGCTGGGAGAAATGGTTTTATATTGTTTTTTCGCCATATGGCTGGCGGCAAGGGTGGTGGGCACATAGGATCACTGTTATCTGAGAGCTTCTGGGTCTGAGACCCTGGAGTGCAATGGCTTCTCCTGAAAGTTGCTATCCTGAGCACCTTTGAGCTGCAGCATGTAGGCTGGCCATGGGGAGGTTTGTGAACCTGGCTTGTGGCAATGGAATTAACAAGATATACCACCAGTGTGGTAGAACACCCTCTATTCCAATTTATATTTGGGTGGATATAAGGCTGAGTAACATGGAAGTGTTTGAATATGCTGTGCACTTGATCTCTGTGTATGTTTAGCCTTCTGCTGTCTCAGCTAATTGCAGGACTTTACCCTTTGTCCTACCCTTTCCATGACACATCTCCAGGGGCATCCTTTGTAAACATCCTCTCTGCATGTGACCTTCCCACCTCACAGAGTATCCATAACCATTTGTCCCTTGTCCTTCTACCTAACTAGGTGATGTTCTCTCAGTAGACCACACACTTATTTGCACATGGATCCTCTGTTTTCTGCACAAGCAGGCACCTCTTATGGTGCCTGGTGTGTGATAGGCCCTTCAATAAAATAATCAGCTGGGGATGGTTGTCCTGAAACTTTGGGGGAGAACAAGCCTGTGGTACAAGGATAAGACACAGAAGTCTTAGAATCAAAATCTAGAAGGAAAGACCCACAGATAAGATCTTGAGCATAGCCAGAGGCTCTGTACCATGTGGGTGATTAGATGGACTTTTGACATTTTTGGCTTGTCTCATCCAGGCTGCCATACTGTATAACAGGATCTAAAATTGTTGCCCTGGCTCTCGGCATTTGGAATAGTTTGCTGGGAGCAGAGCTGATCAGAAAGCCTTGTGTTTCTCAGAAATAAAGCCTGTCTTTCTATGGCTCACCTACTTTTTCCTGTGTAAAGGGTACTATGCCGAGGGATCCAAAGGGCAATTTCATGATGTCCTTGTTCCCTTGCTTCAAGATGACAACATGGATACATCTGAGCTGATGTCTTTCCCTTTTGGCATCAGATAATGTAGTAAGTTCACCCCTGTGGCCCTCTGGATACTGGGCAATTTCATCTGCTTCGTGTTTACACAATGCCAGTGCCACATACACAGCAAAATGCCATGGGCTTTCTTTGTTAATTAGCCTTACAGCATTAAAAGAAGGACATAGTTGTTTTATCAGATTAATGCCTTGAAGGTTTTGAGTGCCAAAGCACCTTCATTGTATAGCTCTGCCCTTTTAGAAAATGGAACCAGTGCACATCACGTCACCTATTCTCACATGGGCTTCTGTGCTGATGGTCTATGCCAAATCACTGTCCATCTCACTTCTCGCACACTCACTGCCCTGGGGATGGGTTGACATTAGCTGGACAGAACACCACACAACGTGGCTAGCTGCTCATGCTCTTGGGAGAGGATTCTGACTCCAAGCAGATATCACTATCATTTGCTATAAAGAAGGTGTCTGGAGGGCAGATGGCAGCTTTTTCCCATGGAGTTGTATAAATAGATGTAGCTACTGGTGATGTGCGTACTGGTTGTGGATATTGCCTCTGTAGATGTAACTGAACACCAGCGTCTTTAACTTGAATATGCTATTGATGGGGCATTCTGTGATTGTTTAGGAAATATGGCAGCATTCAGGGACTGATGGGTGTAAGTTCAAATTCCTTATCAGGCTGATAGGGTGTGATGGTGATTTTGTCTGATGTTCTTCATTTAGCTGCCTGCTTGTGTTATACAGCAAGGCAGTGGCCAAGTCTCTTTCCAGTTTCTAGATCAAGATTTGAAAACTGTCTCCTTGAGGAACTTCGTATTTCCATGGAAGAGAGGCTTCACTGAATAAGTGCATCTTGCTCTCTGATTTTTTTCTCTAATATGAAAACCTAAAGGGCCATAAGGTTCTAGGGATTTTCTTCATATATATGTTTTAAAGATGTAAAAAGATTAGGGTGGGCTGGGTGTGGTGGCTCATGCCTGTAATCTCAGCACTTTGCAAGGCAAAGACAGGCAGGTCACTTTAGGTCAGGAGTTTGAGACCAGCCTGGCTAACATGGTGAAACCCGGTCTCTAATAAAAATACAAAAATTAGCTGGACATAGTGGTGGGTGTCCATGATCCTAGCTACTTGGGAGGCAGAGTCAGGAGAATATCTTGAACCAGGGAGGCAGAGGTTGCAGTGAGGCAAGATTGCACCACTGCACTCCAGCCTGGGTGATAGTGAGACTCCATCTCAAAAAAATAAATAAATAAAATGAAAAGGTTAAGGAGGTCTGAAGCTTGGAAAAGCCACTTAATTTGAAATAGAATCCCATTGTTTAACATCAAAAGTCAGATTTCTGACAAGATTCCCTGCTGGGCTTGTTAGCAACAGGCTCTGTGGGGGTTCCAGGAACATTGCTTAATGTTGAAAACCTTGCTTGAGAGAGACCAGCCTTCCGGGGCGGTGCGGAGGGGGGTGTTGGTCATGGAGGGTATGGACACATGAATCAGGCTCATGGACATGGGGTACATTTATGTTCAAGATAGAAGACTATGTATACTCTCATTGTTAATGACTTTTCTTATTAGTCACATTTGTAATGAAAATTATTTTGAAACATATCAGACTTTGAAAATGGTATAAAGAGTAACAAAGTGAGTCCTTGTGTACCCACCACTCATATTAAGAAGCATGACCAATACGTGATTTGGCCTTTCCTGACCACCTCTTAAACTATTGCTAGCACCTTCTCCCCACCTGGCTTCTCCTTGCTTGATGCTTCTCTGTAGGGCTCAACATAGTCTACCATGCTATGTGTGTTATTTGATGGTGGTTTCTTTTCTCTCTACCCCCACTAGGGCAGGGGCATCATCCATTCAGTTGAGTGTCCCTGCTGCCTAGAACAACACCTTGGCACAGAGGGCTTGTGTTTGTGAGTGCTTGTTGAGAGAATGAGTGAGTGTAATGACATGAGATTCATCCATGCTAGCATCATGGCCCTCGCCTGCTCATTTTCACTGCTGGATAGTAGTCTGTTGTAGGGATGTATTGCAATTGTTAATTATTATTTATTAGTTCTCTGGTTGGTCTACATTCAGGTAATATCCAGTTTTTTTGAATTTCAGACAATGCCAGCATGCAATTCTTGTTGTATTTCCTTGTGCATCCATGTTAATTTCTCTAGGATACATCTAGGAATAGAATTGCTGGTCGCGGGGGGATATTCATAATGTTCTTATAACATACTGTGTATTTTTTAGTCCTGGTCAGAATGGCTACTTCTGAACACAGGAGTCTTGCATTCATCCTGGGTTGCTTCTTAGTAGCTGAGGCTTTTATTCTGAGTCTTGTTCTCCCTGAGGCTCCTGTGGTGAGTGACTGTGTGACTGACATGACTGGAGACTTTGGGCTGGAAAGAGACTTTTCCTTGGCCTGTTTCCACTGGTCCCCAAGGGTCTTGCCTCTGTGACCATGGTTGAATTAGTTTGGTGTCCAATGGCTGGCCTGGCTGGACACAGGATGTTAGAGCCAGAAGGTGCCTTGGAGGCTTCCTGGTCTAGCCTTTTCATTTTACACATAGGGAAATCGAGGTCTGGAGGGTTCTGGTGACTTTGCAGTCATGGTGGTTTTGCGGCTGGACAGTGACTGAGCTGTGGATGTAACCCAGCCAGAGTGCTTTCTGCATCACGGACAGAAGAGAGACCCAGATGTGAAGGATGCAAGCGGCCACTCTCTCCATCTGTGCATCACTGGTCCTGCCACATGCCCATGGCCCAGTGCCTGCAACTTGCCCTAGTTCCAAGGGATGCTCTTCTTTTCTCTTTGGCAGCCTTGGCTTCGCAGTTTGTTGCTTTGCCTTTTGTTTCAACTGTTCTCCTTCTTTCAGCCTTCACAGTCACAGCCATTCCTGTCTAAACCAGTCTGGTGGTTGAGACCCTTCCCCTGTCCTGGGCTTCCCCTCCACGTTCTGCCTCCTGGTGCCATCTCACCTCCCTTCCTAAATCGCAGAAAAGCTCAACTGAGCTCATTCAGAGTGACAAAATGCCTCTAGGATGCATTTGCAGCACCTAAGATTACATGGACTCCCTGATTTCAAAGGAGTCTGTTTGATATGAATAAAGGTTGCTTTAGTGCCCTGTGCATACAGCAGAACTTACAGGAACAGCTCATAGACTGAATAAGTCTGGAAAACTGCCTCCAAAGTGGAGCTCCCTGGGACTGGCTCTTCCTTCAGCTCCTGTCCCACGTCTTCAGCTGTCTGTAACCTGCGGTCCCCTCGGAGGCGGGATACCTGACACTAGAGCAGTTTTCCCAGAGGCGGGCTGGCTCCTCCTGGACTATTCCTGTACATGTCACGTTGTCCCTTGACCTGCCCTGCCCAGCACCTCTGCATTCCCTTTATCCTTTCACCAGGTCTTATGCTTTCTTGTTGAAATATCTCTGATTTCCATTTCTTTTCCTCTGCTCTCGTGCCTGCCCTCAGCCTCGCTGCTGGCCGGCTTCTGTTCTCTGCACAGCTGCCTCTGGAGAAAATGTGCCTGTGACGTGGCTTTTATGCTGCCATTGTAGGAAAACCCTAAGTTCCTCCCAGGTCTCAAGTTGTGCCTCTTAATGTTTACTCTCCGTAACTGTAATTTGGAACATCAGCAAGGCTCTCTGATTTCTAGACTTGGAGTACACTAAAGTATGGAGTATCTCTGTCTCAGTGGATGTTCGGGGCACACAGGGCAGTGATTGTCACCATCCAGAGTCTTGAGTCTTGGTCTGTGTGTTTAGGAAACTCCAGGGCCCTCACTCTCCTCTTCCCTGGCCACTTCCTCCAGTCTCACCCTCCCTGGAAGAGAGAAGGAAGAAAAGGGACATTCACAGTGGCTTCTGTGGCTCCTGGGGGGCAGGGGACCAGTGGAGGCATCTTTGGGGTGTCATGCCCATAGGAAGAGCTGCTGTGGCTACTGGTACATGTGCTCAGCCTGGCAGAGGTCGCCTCTGGTTTCCTTCCCCATCAGAAATGTTTCTGAGTCTCCTCCCTACTCTACTCTTGGCAGGAGAATGGAAACCAAAACTCTTCCAAGAACCCTTGGGAGTCATCTCAGATCCTTTCCAACACTCTTTGTGTGAAGAACCAGTGGTTACCATGTGTTCTTCTGCAAATCCAGGGGTCCCTCTCGGACCACAGGGTCCCACCCACACATGGAAGCAGAGAAATCACCCTCTGTCCTCAACCACAGAACTTCCAGTTTTACCTGGTTGATATTTTGGGATTGCATGGAGAGTTCTCTTGAAAAAGGTTCTGCTAAAACATTTAAAGGCAAGACACCATTGTTAGATGAGAGGAAATACAGTGTCTCGTTCAAGGCCCTTCCTAATGTGGTCTCTACAGGTTTGACTGACTAGGTGTCCCCAGCGTGATGCCCTGTTGGATGGTCTGCCTGCCTGGGCTTCCCACAGTGGGAGGGGCTTTGTGAGGATCCTAGGTGAAGCTGAGCCACTTTGCCCTCTACACCGTACTGTTTCCTCGAGGCCACAGACGTGGTGGGGCTTCAACATCTGGAGGACCTTAAAACTTGAGTTGGGCTATTTATAGAAAGTAGGCAGCCAGATGTTAGTGCTGGGAACTCAAAATTCTTAGAGGCACAATTTCCTCATCTACAAACTGGGGTTGATGAAAGTATCCTCCGATAGTTTGGTGTAGGGTTAAATAGATGAGTATATGTGACACACTTGGATTCATCGCAATTTGTAGTGAGGGCTCTGGCAGTGTTTGTCCTACTACTGACATGGGTAGAGGGGACAGGGCTGGGATGGCGAAGGCGGTGCTGGCCAGGTCCTGGAGGCCTTCCTTCTCTGTGTGCTGGGCGCGTGCTCTTCAAGGGCATGCTGCCGAAGCAGCCCTTCTCTAGAAGTGCTTGTCCTCAAGGTGGATGGTTAGTTGTGGTGCTGCAGGTGGCATGGAATGGACTCAGAGGGGCCGGCTTCTGCTTTGTGCCCAGCTGCTCTTGAGAAGGTCTGAGGGCCTTTTTAATGGTTTCCAGATGAGCTTTGTAAGGAACAATGACTTTAATAACTGGCAGGTGGGTGGACTGTGTAATCTGGAGGCCTTCTGGGAAGATGACTTATGTCTTCGTTATTGAGGAAACCATGCAGCAGCCTGCCCTGACCTCCAAGGCCGGCTGACACATTAGGAGGTGAGAAAACCTGATGAAAGAGGCCCCTAGAGGAGAGGTGTGTCTGTAATTGTTTGGGGACAGGAATAGGGAAGGAGAAAACGGAATCATGGAATGTGATGTCTAAAATGCCTGTGTGTTGTTGAGAAATATCTTCCACATTAGAGTTAAGAATCAGAGTGTGCCAGGATTGCAGGGCATTATAAAGGCCATCGGGACTCACTTCCCATCCGTGGCTCCTACCCTCCCGTGCAAGTGGACCTCCTGCCTCCAATGATAAGAAGCTTACCGCCCTTAGAGTGGTGATGGCCCATCCAGTTTGTGGACACTTCTGACCCACAAAAGCCCTTCCTTCCCAGAGTCCATGCCATCCTAACTTCCTCCACTTGGCCCTGAATGTGGGACATGCAGCCAACTCTAATTCCTATTGCACTGAAAGTCCTTCAGGTGTCTGAAAAACTGATCAGAGCCCTGCTGCTTCTCCTATGTGGTTTAGGGGAGCACAGAACCACAGCTAAGTCAAGGATGTGGTCTCCTTGCCTGCCCCTGGGTAACGCCGTGCTGTTGTTTCTAAAGAGTGAGAAAACAGGACACTATCTCATGGCCAGCTGTGGTGGGGACAGGGTGAGCCTGAGACGATGGGCTGATAAGGAGCAAGGGCTGTTCCTTCAGCTGGTCCTGGGAGGAACTGGTTCCCAGCAAGGCTGACTGGCAGAGGTAGAACTTTATTTTATTTTGAGGCAGAGTTGCGCTCTGTCACCCAGGATGGAGTGCAGTGTCACGATCTCAGCTCACTGCAGCCTCCACCTCCTGGGCTCAAGCAATCCTCCCAGGAGGTGGGATTTTATAGGGGTAGCTCATTAAGTCCAGCATCTGCCTCTGCCTCTGTAATTGCCTTCAGGTATTACTGTTGATCAGTACATTCAGTAGATGTAAAGGGCTGAGTCTTTTCTGCTTGGCTCATCTTTCCCCTGTTTTACAAAGTCCTTCTGAACCAGGTGGCTCTGGAGAGACAGTCCAGCAAGAGAGGCTTGTTTCCCTGGTGCTAACTTGCAAACTCCAGGTCTAGCTTTTACTTGACTCTGTAAATTTGCTGTGTTTAGAAGGCCATTCAAAACACTCGGGAACATCTGCCTAAGTTTACCCCACCATGGGGGCAGGAGGAAGCACAGAGGCCCTACTGGTCCAGTCTGGGCCACTTTGATGTCTTTATAATGTTTTTCTTCTCCTTCTGTTTCTTGTTTTACTAACTTGTCTCATTTGTGCCTTCAAACTCCATGCCACCCCATCTCAGGAGACACACATTTCCAGATGAAAAAATATTGCTGTTATGAACAACAACAAAAAAGTAGCACTACCAAAACAGTGCTGCCTGAGGCATTGGGCTGTGAGCTATATGCGAGGCTCAGTGGCTTGGTTGGTTGCTTAGGTGATATGTGTAGTTTTCACTCTCTAAGAGTGAAGATAGCATGCTCTAGACCGACAGTGTCAGATTGGAAGGTCCAGAATGAGTCCTTAGAGTGAGGTTCTCCGCCCTGTCTGCCCCCAGAGCCGCAAGCCCATGCTGGTATCCCATGGGCTGGGCAAAGCCTCCATCCCTTTCCCAGATTCCTGGCCCTCCCCTTAACAGTTACTTCCTAGTTTCTCATGCGAGAAGTAAAGGGTAAAGCTCAGGTCTAAAGACTGGAAGGCCATCAGCAGTAAAAAGGTGGGCCACTGAGGGAAGCGTTCAGTAGGGTCCTTTAATCGGGTCCAGTGTTATTTGATTTGCCTGAAGCCAGAAGCACTTTGGAGAGGAAGACCCTTCTAACAGCAGAAAGTCTGACTTAGAGTTTAGTTTAAAATAAATGTGCCTGCAACTTTTACATTATAGCATTGCCATGTAGGCACATTGAGTGCTGGCTTAGTTGTGCTTTAATGAACAATAAAGAATTACTTAAATTACTGAAAATATTAAAATAAATATTTTGTGTCATAACTTTAACAGTATTTAATACTACTCAATAATTATATTAATAATAAACTTTTTTGCCAGTTTATATTATTAATTTATGCTGGAGGTTGGCAAATTTTTCTCATAGAGGGACAAAAAATGAATATTTCAGGCATTTTGGTCCAAGAACCAAAACTGAGATTATTAAGTAGGTACTTCTATGATAAGAGAGAAAGAAAAACCCATTGTTAGCTGGCTGTAAAAACCCATTCTTAGCTGGCTGGCTGTGCAAAAACAAGTTATGAATCAGATTTTGCCTATGGGCTGTGGTTTACCAACCCTTGATTTTATTATACAAATTATACAAATGATTTATTTAGAAAATTCATCCGTCCTTCCCATGGATGGGGCCAAGGTAACTGTCTGGACCTATACAAATACAATTTCATCTCAATTTAACAGTCTCTTAGGATTTATGAACTTTGTGACACTTTGATTTTAAACCATTGCTCTGTATATTTGTGTAATTTTATAAATAAGTCTTGGTGACTTCCTGTCATTAACAAAAATGGATTTAAGAAGTCAGCGCCTGCTGTGCCCATTTAGGCATCCTGTATTTGGCTGTGGACAGGGGTCACATTGCTGTGCTCCTGCTCTGTGCACAGCTCCCCTCTGTGTGTTTTCTGCATCTGAGCTCTGTGCTGGCTCTGCACATGAGTACATGCCACTTCTTGGCTGCTGCAGCCACCTGCCAGAGAAGCTGCTCTGAACACAGAGACTCCCCACCGAGGCAGAGTGGGTCTGAGCAGCATCTAGTTAGGATCAAAGGAGGGAGGAGAGCAGGGAAGGGCTTGTTCCCACACTCCTGTCTCCTTTTTTGATGCATGAAGGCTTCCCAAGGGGTGATGGGCAGTGGCTGCATCACACCCAGCCAGTCTGGACACACTAATTCTGCTAGCATTCCTGGCCACAATACAAATGCCCAAAGAATATTTCTTTTTTCCTCTAGTTCAGCTGAAATACTGTAATTTTTTCAAAAGGAAACTTTTCTAGAAAAAAAAAGGAAAGAAAAACAAAGGTAGAGAAAAATAAACTTACAGAATCAGTAGAGCTTGATTCAGACGTCCTAACCTGACTGAAATCTGATGTCATCTTGGTTTCTCTTAAGTACAGGTTCTCACTTTCCTTTTGTTTTAAAGCCAAAGCTGTCACTTGGATTGCTTGTCTATTGCATCAGGCCTAACATGGGTAGCTTCAGGTCTAGCTTCCAGGTAGTCAGTATGGCCTGTCTTCACTCCAGACAGGACACAAACTTCCTGACTCCCTGATCATTGTATTTTTAAGTCAGGGTGAAAGGCCCATGAGGTCTTTGCAGGCATCCCATCACTCCCTTGCTGTTCGCCACATACCCCAAGTTTCCCAGCTTTCTTGGCATTCTTATTTGTCACTATATGTCCAACTGTTATTCTGGGATTTTCTACTACCATGTTTGGTTGCTCCCTAACAATTCTCTATGCTTTTCTCAAATGGGGAGCTGGGGCTGTCATTCATGTCTGATGGTAAGGGCACCCCCCTTGCCCAGGAGCCAGTAGAGATCGCATGAGGAACCTGGACTTCTACTTCCATCTGGTGATAGTGGATACCCTTCCTCCTCCTTGCTGGGTGGGTGTCAGAGAAAGCTGAGTAGACAGTGAAGTCCTTAGCACCTGCTCATTTGAAATAAGGCAAAGATAATTACCAGAAACAGAGAAGGACATTATATAATGATGAAAAGTTCTGGCCACTTAAAAAGTACAGCAATCCTAAGTGTATATGCACTAAACAACAGAGCTGCAAAATATGTGAAGCAAAAACTGATAGAACTGCAGGGAGAAATAAGAAATCCAGAGTTACAGCATGAGACTTTAACACTCTAAACAGTTGGTAGAATAATTAGAAAGAAAATCAGTAAGGGTATAGTGTAAGTCAGTAACACCATTAACCAGGATCTAATCACCATTTACAGAACAGTTCACTCAAAAGTAGAGTCACACATTCTTTTAAAGAGCCCATGGAATATATACCAAGATAGACCGTATACTGGGTTGTAAAAAGAAACCTCAACAAATTTAAAATAACTCATACAGAATGTGTTCTTCAACTACAAGAGAATCAAACTATGAATCAAGACCAGAAAGATAACAGGAAAGTCTCCAATTATTTAGAAACAAAACAGCACCCTTCTAAATAATCCACTGGTCAAAGAGGAAGTCTCTAGAGGGGAAAAATATAGAATTGAATGAAAATGCAATATATCAAAACTTGTGGGATGCAGCAAAAGCAGTGCTGAGGGGAAAATTTACAGAATTAAATGTATATAATAGAAAATAAGTCTCAAACGAACAAGTTCCCACCTCCAGAAACTTGAAAAAGGACAGCAAAACAAACCCAAACTAAGCAGAAAGGAATAATTAAGAACAGAAATCACTGACATTGAAAATGACGATGATAGAGAAAATCAAACTAAGTTGGTTGTTTGAAAAGATTAATAAAATGGATAGACCTGTAGCAAGAATCACAAAGACACAAATCATTAATGTCAGGGGATAACTGGGGATATGGTATATTCCTACAGGTTTT
Source organism: Saimiri boliviensis (assembly GCF_048565385.1). Taxonomy (NCBI): domain Eukaryota; kingdom Metazoa; phylum Chordata; class Mammalia; order Primates; family Cebidae; genus Saimiri; species Saimiri boliviensis. The sequence continues at coordinate 41,680,578 of NC_133461.1, read as the reverse complement.
ACAGGATCAAATGGTTAATAAAAGGGCTGTATACATATAACTTTGACTACTTTAATGGAATGGACCAATTGTCCCTCAGTAGGTTAGTAAACAAATGCAGTACATCCATATCAAGGAATATAGCTCAGCAATGAAAAGGAATAAATTATTGGCACACACAACTTGGATGATCTCCAAGCACTATGCTGACTGTAAAAAGTTCATCCTCAAAGGTCACATATTGTATGATTCTATTTATATGACATTCTTAGAGCAACAGTATTATAGAGATGAAAAACAGGAGTTGCCAAGGGTTAGTGATGGCAGTGTAAGGGAATGCATGTAATTATGAAGGAGTAACATGAGCGGGATCTTTGTGGTGATGGAATAGTTTTTTAAAAAAATTATTATTTTCATTAGGGTGGTAGTTACATGAATCTGCACATGATAAAATGATAGGGAACTGTCGGTGCACATTTTACCAAAGTGAAATGCTTGGTCTTGATATAGTAATATAGCTAAGTAAGATACAATCACTGGGAGAAACTGGTGAAAAGCACCTGAGATGTCACCATACTACCTTTGCAATTTCCTGTGTATTTATATTTTGACATAAAAAAGAAAAATAAGTAGGCATCTCCTGTTGCTTAGCTTTTATAAGACCACTATCCATCCCCAACCCAAGAAAATCCCACACAGTTAGCATAGGCTGAATTAATACATTTGTAAGTGATCTCACAGTCAGTGTGCTTTTTCTGATGATCCGACCCACTTTTGAATTCATTCTGTATTCAGTACTACATATGATATTCTGTAGACTGAACTGGCTGAAATCCAGGACATAATAAGCAGGTAGGGGAACTTGGGCAAGATTTGCTAGGCAGGGCATGCTGTGACTTTAACTATTTGAATAATTCACATGTGTAGAAGACATGGAGTTATTCTGGGTGAAGGCCCAGATGCCAAAACCAAGGTCATTGTGTAGAAAGTATCCAGAGTGAGATGGGAGCCCAGTCACCATCCAGAGAGGAAAGCAGGCCTCAGTTATTCCATTGTTCAGACGTGCCTGGAGTTGTGATCAGAGACTGAGGGAACATCTGCTGTGGAGGTGGGCATTATGGTGGCAAACAAATGGGGATTCAGTGGTACCTTTCGATGGCAGACTCAGGCTGTGGGCCAAGTTGTGATGAAAGAAATTCAGCACCAGGTGGGTGAATTGGGGTGACAAAACCCTGTCGGGGCTGTTCATCTTCACCATTTCAAGAAAATTAAAACCAAAGCCAGATTTTCTGAGAGTATTTTTGAACCCATTATGAATATGATTCCCAGGGCAGGAAGTGTAGGATTGGAGGATGATGTGCTCACTAAAGTCTCCCAGAATGGACAGCAGTGTTGATTCAGAGCAGGCAACTCCTGGGAGAGGCATGGGTCTCATGCGGCAATAGGGGAGTAGCTTGAGGGAACACACTATGCATCCCTATGAAGCCTCGGAATCAACAAAGACAGGCCCTGAAGAATCAAGTGGGTTCTCTGCTGCCTCTGGCTTCATGTAGCCTGTATTTAAATCATAATCCCTTTCATCATGTTGTTCCAACAAGCATACTTTCCAGAGATCAAAGCAGATCCTTGAAGACACACATTAGAAATGCAGGCGTGGGGTGGAGGTGACATGAGATATTAGGCAGGTTTGTAGGGCCTTTAAGATGGAAAAATTCTGCATCTCAAGAATGCCCGACTCAGCCAGGTTCCAATTAGGGTGGTAATGTCATGTGTCAAAGCAGTGATGTCTAATTATTTACCTTATATTTGTCAGCACACAGAGCAGCCAAATGTAATTCGTTCATTTCTTTTTGGAGTGATTCTCAGAACTGTGGTGGCTGAAAGTTAGTAGAGTAAATGCCTCTGTGAACAACAATGATGTGTTTCCATGTCAGACATCCTCATGCCAAGAAGCCGGGCTTGCTTAAGCTAGAGCTAGGGCTTTCATAGACAGTTTGGAGGTGCAGTTGGGGAGAAGAATGCTCATGGTGCCAAATGCGTCTTAGAGCTCCTAGCGGACTTTCTTTTTAAATTGATGCATTTGAAGTGATATTTGTGACAGTGCTGCTATGTCTGCTTCTGCCTGACCAGGTTCTACTTAACTCAGTGGCACCCACTGATTTAAGCTGATTTAAGTGGTAATTGGGGGAGGATGGGATAGAGGAGTATAGCGGGGGAGAAGGGGGAGTTGTACAAAGTGAGGAAAGGAAGGACTAGTTGGTTGGAAAGCATGATTCAAGGAAGAAGGTGGAAGTGCCTCATCCCAATTCCTGGCTCTACAGTTATTCCACCTGGCATCCCTGCTTCCAGGCCCTATGTTGTTGAGGAGGGCACACCTAATCCCATTCATACTCACATTGGTCTTGACTTCCCTTGATCCTCTTCCCCATATTGGTTTATCCTTACCAACAGCAAATGTGTTTGGTTCTGTTTTGTTTCTTTTCCTGTTAACATAGCCTCAGAAGAAGATTATTAAAAGAAATATTGATTAGGTGTGATGTCTCATACCTGTAATCCCAGCACTTTCAGAGGCCAAGATGGGAGGATTGCTTGAGGTTAAGAGGTCAAGGCAAGCTTGGGTAACAAAATGAAACTCTGTCTTTGCAAAAAAAAAAAAATTTTTATTGCATTTTAGGTTTGGGGGTACATGTGAAGAACATGCAAGATTGTTGCATAGGTACACACATGGCAGTGTGGTTTGCTGCCTTCCTTCCCCTCACCTGTAACTGTCATTTCTCCCCATGCTATCTCTTCTCACCTCCCAACCCCCCCATCCCTCCCCTATTTCCCCCCAACGGACCCCAGTGTGTAGTGCTCCCCTCCCTGTGTCCATGTGTTCTCATTGTTCAGCACCCACCTATGAGTGAGAACATGCGGTGTTTGATTTTCTGCTCTTGTGTCAGTTTGCTGAGAATGATGGTTTCCAGGTTCATCCATGTTTTTAATGTGGTCCCAGCTACTAAGGAGGTTGAGGCACCAGGATCCCTTGAGCATAATCATGTTACTGCACTCCAACCTGAACAATTGAGCAAGATCTTATCTCTACAAAAAATGAAAAAGAAATGATGCTATATGTTTATTTTTTTGCTTTCAATTTTAGCAATCAAAAATCTAGAACAAGATAGGAATGTGTGTGTTTACTCATTCCAAATAAAGTGGA